>NC_091300.1:6947958-7183027 GCF_038502225.1 Cherax quadricarinatus | reverse complement strand
CTAGTGTGACATTGTTTACCATTGGTTATCCACCCAGGATAACCCAAGAAAGTCAGTGTGTCATTGAGGACTGTCTAACTTATTTCCATTGGGGTCCTTAATCTTGTCCCCCAGGATGCGTCCCACACCAGTCGACTAACACCCAGGTGAACAGGAAAAAATGCCTGGAACTAGTGCTCATATTGGTGAATTTAAGGCCAGCAAAGGTTGGTTCGAGAGATTTAAGAGTCGTAGTGGCATACACAGTTTGATAAGGCCAAACAGGACCTACATTACTCAGGAGGAAAAGGCATTCCCAGGACACAAACAGTGTCTCATCACTCATCACTACATCTTCAATAAAGGTAAGTGTCATTTATTCTTCATTTAGTACACTAGTACATGCACAATATATATTGTGCATGTATCCTTCTTTTTGTGTGTAGAAAAATGTATATTTCATGTGGTAAAATTTTTTTTTTCATACTTTTGGGTATCTTGAACGGATTAATTTGATTTCCATTATTTCTTATGGGGAAAATTAATTCGACTTACGATAATTTTGTCGAAGGATGTGCTCTCAGGAACAGAGTAATATTGTAAGTCGGGGGTCCACTGTACAGTGAAACTCTGGTATACTGGACTAATAGGAAAAAGAGGTGTCTGTTTTAATGAAACTTTGTTGTATCAAAATGCCAAATGCAACAGGCATGGTCCATTGTACGGAACACCTTCCAGACACAAGCACTACTGATGACAGACAAAATCTCAGTGCAGGAGACTTTGTGTGTTGTATGGAAAACTTACCAGACACAGACACACACACACACTTTCTCTCTCTCTCTCTCTCTCTCTCTCTCTCTCTCTCTCTCTCTCTCTCTCTCTCTCTCTCTCACTCTCACTCTCACTCTCTCTCTCTCTCTCTCTCTCTCTCTCTCTCTCTCTCTCTCTCTCTCTCTCTCTCTCTCTCTCTCTCTCTCTCTCTCTCTCTCACTCTCTCTCTCTCTCTCTCTCTCTCTCTCTCTCTCTCTCTCTCTCTCTCTCTCTCTCTCTCTCTCTCTCTCTCTCTCTCTCTCTCTCTCTCACTCTCTCACTCTGTCTCTCTCACTCTCACTCTCAGTCTCTCTCACTCTCACTCTCAGTCTTTCTCACTCACTCTCACTCTCAGTCTTTCTCACTCACTCTCACACTTTCACTCTCACTCACTCACTCTCACACTTTCACTCTCTCTCACTCACTCTCGCACTTTCACTCTCACTCTCGCACTTTCACTCTCTCACTCTCACTCTCTCACTCTCACTCTCTCACTCTCACTCTCTCACTCTCTCTTACACGGTTTGATGGGCACAAGGTTAAAGGATCCTAGCTTTATTGACAAGCTATTTATAGGTTAAGGATTCCTAACTTTATTGGCAAGCTAAGAGCTAAGTTACCTACATCAGCTGATTTGAAAGCATTTTTATTGTTATGAGACATACAAGTAGGGGAACAGGAAAGTTGGAGCCATCTGTGGGCCAGCATTTTCATTTGATCAACTGACTTTATCTCGTTGACATCATTATGCTGTACGAATGTGTTCCATACTCGAGTCATCCTGGGTATGTATGATCTCAGATGTAGTGATATTCTGGAGAAGGGTACAGCCAGAGTGAAGTTGCTGCTTTCTGCCCGTCTTGTGGCATAAAAGCTTGTTTCATGCTGTCCTCGAAGTGGATCCAAGTGTGGTATTTTGACAATATTGGCCTTGTACATAACAGTAAGGCCACCCACATCCCTCCTATGTTGAAGGCTCTGCTGAAATGACAGATCTATCCAGGATGGGTCCAGGGGAGAGATGAGACGTCTTGCTTTGTTCTCTACTCTGTCAAGCAGTCGCAGATGAGAGGGGGGGAAGGCAAACCAAGAAAGTGGAGCATACTCAAGGTGTGAGCGTACTTGTGCCTCGTACAGGATCTTGCAACCCCTACTGTCAAGCAGATGTGAGATACGGCGAAGTGCTGTAAGCTTCCTGGCTGCCTTGTTTGCAAGATTTACAACATGGTTCTTCATGGTTAGTTTGGAGTCAAATTTCACCCCAAGGATATCAACTTCTTCTCCAGGTGCCAACACCCTCCCATTCATCCTTACTGCTGCACCAGCATTACCATCATGGTGCCTAGAGACGATCATCGTTTGCGTTTTCTCAGGTGCAAATGTTACTTGCCATCTATTTCCCCAAGCTGATATAGCTCTCAGCTGGTGATTGATGCAGCTTAGAGCAGCTGGGATTTCTTCTCTTGGATAAGTGAATGTCAGTGTACAGTCGTCTGCATATGCATGTGATTCTGGGATGAGATGAAGAAGGTCGTTGAAGTAGACATTCCATAACAATGGACCCAGCACGCTTCCTTGTGGAACACTTGCCCCAATTGGATGTCTTGCTGATTCCGTTCCATTGAGATCTACCATGAAGGTAATCACTGAGGAGACATAGCGTAGAGCCTGCAATTCCCAGTGCTTGAAGTTTTGCTAAGAGGCCCTGGTGCCACACCCAGTTGAAAGCGCCAGCAATGTCCAGTGCTACCACACAGCTGACTTTGGATTCATCCAGTGACTGGTGCCACTTAGTGGAGAGGTTTAACAACAGATCAGCAGCAGAGTAACCTTTCCTGAAGCCATATTGACGATCACAAAGTAGTGAGTGGTAGTCAAAAAACTCTGTCATTTGTCTCACTCTCTCACTCTCTCTCTCTCTCTCACTCTCTCACTCTCTCACTCTCTCACTCTCTCACTCTCTCACTCTAACTCTCTCACACACACTCTCTCACTCTCACACACTCACTCTCACTCACTCTCTCACTCTCTCACTCTCTCTCTCTCTCTCTCACTCTCTCACTCTCTCTCTCTCTCACTCTCTCTCACTCTCTCTCTCTCTCTCTCTCTCTCTCTCTCTCTCTCTCTCTCTCTCTCTGTCTCTCTCTCTCTCTCTCTCTCTCTCTCTCTCTCTGTCTCTCTGTCTCTCTGTCTCTCTGTCTCTGTCTCTCTCTGTCTCTCTCTGTCTCTCTCTCTCTCTCTCTCTCTCTCTCTCTCTCTCTCTCTCTCTCTCTCTCTCTCTCTCTCACTCACTCTCTCTCACTCTCTCTCACTCTCTCTCACTCTCTCTCTCTCTCTCTCTCTCTCTCTCTCTCTCTCTCTCTCTCTCTGTCTCTCTCTCTCTCTGTCTCTCTCTCTCTCTCTCTCTGTCTCTCTGTCTCTCTGTCTCTGTCTCTCTCTGTCTGTCTCTCTCTCTCTCTCTCTCTCTCTCTCTCTCTCTCTCTCTCTCTCTCTCTCTCTCACTCTCTCTCTCTCTCTCTCTCTCTCTCTCTCTCTCTACTAGTAATGGGCAAAATTTTGATGCAGCAGACTTGGTCCATTGTCCATTGTATGGTGAGCCTACCAGATGCTCACATTACCACTAATGGACAAAAATCTTGATGCATTGGACTTAGTCCATTATGCCTGACCAGATATTTTGTCTATTACATCCAAAATTCATTACATGGTAGTCTCTTATATTGAGGTTTTACTGTACTGCTCTTATATGTTTCAACATAAATGATTGGTCTACACATCCTATACCTACCCTAAGTCCTCCCTGCTTCTCTGCAATCCTACTCTCTGTCTTGCTCATGTCCCTTTCACTAATTCATTCATATAATTTACTTGGTATATTCAACAAGCTTATCCACCTGTAACTCTCATTCTCCCTTGTCCCCTATTCCATTAAACAAAGGAACTGTTTATGCTCTCTGCCAGTCCTTAGGTACTTTCCCTTCTTTCATGCATATATAGAACAAATACACCAATCACTCTAACACTATAGCCCCACCTGTATGTATATGATAATTACAATACATTGTCAGCCATAAGTTGAAAGGTATACTTTCAGTTACAAAAATTAGCTTTTTCATATGCCTCCAATAAGCTAAATTGTATTTTTGATGGTAGATTGTATGATGACAGCCACAGTGGCCTGGAAACTACCATGGGTATTGTTCCTGTTGGATAGTATAAGAAATCATTGCAATCTATGATTGTCATATCTTTAAATCTCCATCATTTCCTGATTTGAGTGCTGCTGCTGCTTTACTCCTACTCTTTATGCAGTTGTCTTTGGGAAAATTTGCATCTGTGATCTTTTCAGTTAGGTTGGTTCAGTCCATGATTCATTAAGTTTGTGATACCATCACTGTGTTTCTTTATGAGTATACATCACTTTGGTGTGATGTGCATTTCTTATTGCCTTTCATATAACTGAATTTAGCAAGGTAAGGGAGCTTGGGGGTGTAGTACAAGAGGGTCCTGTTCATATGGCTCTAAGGTTCACAACTCCAAACGATAAGTGAAAATCATTACTGGGTGGCAAAGAGCTGTTTTTTCATTATCAAATGCATCTAAAATGTTTGATGTGTTTACAATATCATATATTAAGTGCTCAGTACAGCTAGGGATAAAAAAAACAGATAAAAAGAGTAAAATAAATACACAGTACTTACAATACTTACCTTAAAATACAGCACCTGTCATCCTTCCCTGTTGTAGAAAAATGGTGGAAAAGTGGTAAAAGCACCGAACATAATGAACAGTGGCTCAGTTGAAAGCCAACGAAAATGTAGAACACCAAAAAGTGGGTGCTGTATATACTGGGCCCTCCTGTATCACCTTGGGTTATGATTATTCTTAAGGTTTAGGTGATTTGTAGGGATGATGTGAGAAATTAGGGTATTTTGGGGCCAGGTTAGAGGTATCAGGTAATGAAGGATGAGAGTGAAATGGAGGTTTGGGGCAGTGAGGGCTGAAGGGCTGTAGGAGGTTTGGGGTGAAGGTGTGATTACAAACTTTCACTAATACAAAGGTATCAAGTCTTATACAGTACAGTATAAGTAAATGAGGATGATCAACTTTAATAATTGTCCAGCTTTCAACTTTAACATTATTACAATATAAAATGATTTGTACTATATTTGAATAAGGTAATTGTTGCGTATGGAGGGGTAACTTTAGGCCACTGATCCTTTCTGGGGAATCAGTTTGACTATTGACTTTGTCTAGGGGTAAAACTTCATACACAACAAGGATATTGAGTAGCTCAGCTTACTCAATGAAAATTTAATTTGTTAACCTGCTTAATACTTGTGAGGATGACCAAAATTCCAGAGTATATTTCTTTGTCTTTAATAATAATATTAAACTTAGAATAGATCTTCATAAATTTATGAAGTTTGATCTTAATAAAGACCATTACCAGGAAAGTATAGATCCCAGTGGTAAAGTTTGACAATCATTAAGGTGTATTAAATAATCAGTACCTTACTCATAATAATCAAGAGAGACTTCTTGAATTATTCCACATCATAACCCAAACAGTTATCTGCTAAGAGATATTCTCTATTGTCCCATGCAAGAGACTAATATTCTAGAGTGCCAGGAGGAATTGTGTTAATGGCTGAGGGAATGAACCTACTCAGCAGAGAGTGTATGAACCTACTGCCTGACAGAGTGACCGTATACCTCCACATGAGGTCGGTCAGGAGAAGTAAGCTGGCAGCTAAATGAGATTCCGGTCATTTACCTGGTGCATCAAGACAATTGCACCATTATTGGCAAACCCAGATTCCAATAATAACCTAACATATTATAATATTAAAAAGAGAAGGCACTAAACCGATAAACATATATATAATAAAATTAAAGAGCAGTATCCTAGTATCATGATACATTTTTTTTTTTAACTAGTCGGCCGTCTCCCACCAAGGCAGGTTGACCCAAAAAGAAAGAAAATCCCCAAAAAGAAAATACTTTCATAATCATTCAACACTTTCACCTCACTCATACATAATGACTGTTTTTGCGGAGGTGACCAGATACAACAGTTTAGAAGCATATATAAAGATATATAACATATCCCTCCAAACTGCCAATATCCCAAACCCCTCCTTTAAGGTACAGGCATTGTACTTCCCATTTCCAATACTCAAGTCCTGCTATATAAAAATAACCGGTTTCCCTGAATCCCTTCACTAAATATTACCCTGCTCACACTCCAACAGCTCGTCAGGTCCCAAAAACCATTCGTCTGCATTCACTCCTATCTAACACGCTCACGCACGCTTGCTGGAAGTCCAAGCCCCTCGCCCACAAAACCTCCTTTACCTCCTCCCTCCAACCTTTTCGAGGACAACCCCTACCCCGCCTTCCTTCCTCTACAGATTTATACACTCTCCATGTCATTTTACTTTGATCCATTCTCTTTAAATGACCAAACCACCTCAACAACCCCTCTTCAGCCCTTTTACTAATACATTTATTAACTCCACACCTTCTCCTAATTTCCACACTTCGAACTTTCTGCATAATATTTACACCACACATTGCCCCTAGACAGGATATCTCCACTGCCTCCAACCGCCTCCTCGCTGCAGCATTTACAGCCCAAGCTTCACACCCATATAAGAGTGTTGGTACCACTATACATTTCCTTCTTTGCCTCCGTAGATAAAGTTTTTTGTCTCCACATACACCTCAATGCACCACTCACCTTTTTTCCTTCATCAATTCTATGGTTAATCTCATCCTTCATAAACCCATCTGCTGACACATCAACTCCCAAATATCTAAACACATTCACTTCTTCCATACTCCCTCTCTCCAATGTGATATTCCATTTGATACCCTCATCACCTTATTCTTATCTATGTTCACTATCAACTTTATACCTTTGCACACACTTCCAAACTCGTCCACTAACCTTTGTAGCTTTTCTTTAGAATCTCCCATAAGCACCGTATCATCTGCAAAAAGTAACTGTGTCAACTCCCATTTTGTATTTTGATTCCCAGTCATTTAATCCCACCCCTTTCCCCAACACCCTAGCATTTACTTCTTTTACAACCCCATCTATAAATATATTAAACAACAATGGTGGCATTACACATCCCTGTCTAAGACCTACTTTTACTGGGGAGTAGTCTCCCTCTCTTCTACACACCCTGACTTGAGTCTCACTATCTTCATAAAAACTCTTCACAGCATTTAGTAACTCACTACCTATTCCACATACTTGCAACATCTGCAACATTGCTCCCCTATCCCCTCTATCATATGCCTTTTCTAAATCCATAAATGCAATGAAAACTTCCCTACCTTTATCTAAATACTGCTCACATATATGCTTCAATGTAAACACTTGATCTACATATTCCCTACCCACTATAAAGCCTCCTTGCTTATCTGCAATCCTACATTCTGTCTTACCTCTAATTCTTTCAGTAATAACCCTACCATACACTTTTCCTGGTATACTCGGTAAACTTATTCCCCTATAATTTTTACAATCTCTTTTGTCCCCCTTCCCTTTATATAAAGGACATATACAAGCTCTCTGCCAATCCCTAGGTACCTTCCCTTTTTTCATACATTTATTAAACAAAAATACCAACCACTCCAACACTATCTCCCCCCCCCCCCCCGCTTTTCACATTTCTGTCATGATCCCGTCAGTTCCAGCTGCTTTATCCCCTTTCATTCTACGTAATGCCTCACGCACCTCCCCCACACTCACATCCTGCTCTTCTTCACTCCTAAAAGATGTTATATCTCCCTGGCCATTGCATGAACTTACTGCCTCCCTTTCTTCATCAACATTTAAATGTTCCTCAAAATATTTCTCAAAATATACCCAATACCTCCAGCTCCCCATCTACTAATGCCCCTACTCTGTTTTTAATTGACAAATCCATTCGTTCCCTAGGCTTTCTTAACTTGTTTAACTCCAAAAATTTGTCTTATTTTCATTAAATTTTCTTGACAGTGCCTCTCCCACTATGATCTGCTCTCCTTTTGCATTCTCTCACCACTCTCTTCACCTTTCTTTTACTCTCCATATACTCTTCTCTTCTTGTAACACTTTTGCTTTGTAAAAACCTCTCATAAGCTACCTTTTTCTCTTTTATCACACCTTTTACTTCATCATTTCACCAATCACTCCTATTTACTCCTGTACCCACCCTCCTATAGCCACAAACTTCTTCCCCACATTCTAATGCTGCATTTTTAAAACTATTCCAACCCTCTTCAACCCCCCCCCCCTCCCTCTACTCATACTTGCACCAGCCCACCTTTCTGCCAATAGCTGCTTATATCTCACCCTAACTTCCTCCTCCCTTAGTTTATACACTTTCACCTCTCTCTTACTTGTTGTTGCCACTTTCCTTGTCCCATCTACCTCTTACTCTAACTGTAGTTACAACTACATAATGATCCGATATATCAGTTGCCCCTCTATAAACATGTGCATCCTGAAGGCTACCCATCAACCTTTTATCCACCAGTACATAATCTGACAAACTACTTTCATTACATGCTATATCATACCTTGTATACTTATCCTCTTTTTCATAAAATATATATTACTTATTACCAAACCTCTTTCTACACATAGCTCAATTAAAGGCTCCCCATTTTCATTTACCCCTGACACCCCAAATTTACCTACTACTCACTCCACAACATTTTTACCCACTTTAGCATTGAAATCCCCAACTACAAGTATTCTCACACTTGGTTCAAAACTCCCCACACACTGTAGCTACTTAGTGAAGAAGTCCGCTAAGTGAAACCTTGTAACTGGAATAAACTCAAATAAAAAATGTCGGGCATAACCCGTAACAGTAATCCATATAACAAAGAGTGTAGAAAATAATCAGATGCAGGTATCCAGAAGTTACCCTCCAAGATTATTTTCTTGACTCCTAAGTGGTTTGCATAAACCTATCCTCTTCCATCTAATACACCTCATTTACTGGCTAACCGCTAACTTTAACACACAAGTGGATATCTTTTCCTTATGCCTCAATGCAAAGCCCTTTTTATGGCCTAGGCATGCACAATGAAACTTGGTACTCTTCATCTGGCTTCCTCAGGTCTACTACACACACACTTGGAGCATCATTAATATTCATCCTATGTGGGTCACACCTTTCATTTTCCTAGATATGTAGAAAAGTTGTGTTCATAAACAGTCAGTTAGGTCATATATATTATGGTGTTGGGCAGCTCATAGCTTCTCTTTCTATCTGGACACTTTATGCCCTTAAGACTGACTTTTATAAGTAACTTGTAAGTAATAGTCAGTATCACAAAGGAGGCTAGGATGTTATGGGTTTAATGGTGTTATTGGGGATGGAGTAGGGAGTTAGTGAGTAGTGGGGATTGGAGGGGGACCTGGGGTGTTTGGAATGTGGTTTTGAGGTGTGGTGAGGTAAGGGGGAGGTGTGGTAGGGGCTGTGTTAACAGCTGTGGTATAGATTTGTGATGGAGTTTGAGCTTGTTGAGTGGTATGATGGGGGATGTTATATAGTGGTTTTGGGAAGAGAAGCAATGAATCTATGTTTCAGAATTGAAGGTGGACCTTAGTGAGATGATTAGAGGGGATGCACAGTAATGTTGAGGTGATGTGAGTGTATATCTGCAACTAACTGGGATGTATCATAAGAGGTGAAGTGAATATGTATTTGAGGGGGGTTGTCTTCCTACAGGATTGGTTTGCATTTGTGGTTGTTTGAAATATTGCTGCTTTTGACTCATTTGACTAAAAATATTTTATAAAGAATATACCAGTAACTGTGGCATTATATTTTTCAAGTAATAAATGTACTACAAAGTCTTGTTAACTTTATATACCTTGAAAAATGCTATTGTTCATTACAGTAACTTATAACATCTAACCTATGAAGTAATTCTCTGTGATTAATATTGGTTTTATTAATTTTGCATTTTTAGAAACTTGTTGATGTTCAATAAAGACTACACTCATTAATTAAAATTTTTATTTTCAGGGTGAAAAGTCGATCATTATCTGAATGTAGCAGTGATCATAGATCAATAGAACTTTCTGGGAATACTGAAGTACACTTTTCCCAAGCTGGAAAGCAAGAACATGCTGTGGTGCTTGAAAGGTTTATAGGGGAGCGTAAAATTCAAGGTTGCCATGTACTAGAAGCACGAGATAAAGTGTCTATGGATAGGAGTATCGTCTACCAGTGGAATATTAGACCAAAACGAACTGGAAGAAAAGGAAATCACATGAAAGTTGGACAAGAAAATCAGATTGAAGAATTGCTTGGAAAATTTTCTGCCTTGGAGAAAGAAATGAGTTCGTTATTACGTCTCTCTCATAGGAATTTAGTCCATTACTTGGGAATGCGAGTCATTAATCGTCTGAATGAAGGTATTTCTGTGTATGTTTTACAAGAGTATGTGCAGGGCCTGCCTGTCAAGTACTACTTGGATCTCAACATACCCATACATCTACCTCTCATCAAACACATCACAGAAGGAACACTTGAGGCCCTAAATTATTTGCATCAAAACAATGTTGTACATAGAGACCTCAGGGACTCCTGTATATTTTTGGATGCTCACTCTCATCAGGTTAAGGTAGCAGATTATGGAGTGGAGAGAAGGATAGTTGAAGTTGTGGTAGAATTCATTGATGTGGAATTTCCACCAGTCTATCCGCTATCCCCGGGACGAGGCGGCAAGAAGAATGATGTGTATCGCCTTGGTCTTATTGTCCTCTCACTTTTCCTTGGCCAACGAGTTCAGCAGGTATGATGGATTTCTTTTATTATGTGATTAATACTTTAATAGCTTTTAATTTTGTATAACCCTTTTCTCTCTTAAGCAGGAAGCATTGATCTGTGTTTGCACATAACTTCACTATGAAACACCTTTTGTGTATGAACTATTATAATCTGATTTATTTATTTATTTGCTTTTTCACTGTGATTTTGTTCTTTTCTGTTATATTAATGGAAATGCTTTGATATATTGATCTTTTCCTATGCACCCATTTGAGATCTCACTTCTTAGATTGTGTCTTTCACTCAGACTTTTTTCAACTCTTACCACATCAGTGTTGTGTAGTCTTTCATTTGAGCTGGAATCTCTCCTTCATATATCCCTCTAATGACATCCTTTCCTGTCTTGTTCTTCCTCACCAGGGTTTTCATTACATGAGTTACTGTGTATCCCAGACTCATTCTAGTTGCAACTACTCCTGAATGTATACCTTTTTTTTTATTGCTAGTCACATACATGAGGTACTTATGTCATCATTATAAAATGAATTTATATACATTGAAATATATAGTATATTGGCTATGAATACTGAAAAAAATACTTAATAACAGCATAATTTATGGTATTTCTTGTGAGGCACATTGATCTTGCTGTCATGCAGAAATTTATTTTCTTTCCACTGCTACTAATTTACCCCTCATTACATTTAGTGTTAGCCCCTCTCACACAACAAACCTTTCAGCTGCTCTACATGTAAATATATACACAATGTGTGTGTGTGTTAGACAGTTTAATACCATAGTGGGGATAATGACAAAACAAGAATAGTATAACTGGAGGGCTATAAAAAATAAAAAATGCCAAAAATCTACATAGGAATAAAAATAATAATAATAATAATCCAAGGTAGTAGGTTGGTAGACAGCAACCGCCCAGGGAGGTACAAGCGTTCTGCCAAGTGAGTGTAAAACAGAAGCTTGTAATTCTTTTACATGATGGTAGGATTGCTGGTATCTTATTTCTGTCTCATAAACATGCAGGGTTTTAGGTATGTCTTGCTACTTCTGCTTACACTTAGGTCACACTACACATGCATGTACAAGCATATGTATACACACCCCTCTGGGTTTTCATCTATTTTTCTTACTAGCTCTTGTCCTTGTTTATTTCATCGTATCTCCACGGGGAAGTGGAACAGAATTCTTCCTCCCCAAGAATATAAGAATGGAGGAACACTGCAGAAGGCCTATTGGCCCATACAAGGCAGGTCCTTATCAAAATGACCTCTACCCAAAGATACCCAAGAATTTACTCCCATACCCAATGACACAAATCAAACCCAGCCCCTCCCACTCATATATTTGTCCAATCTCTTTTTAAAGCTGCCCAAAGTCCTAGCCTCGATCACCCTACTGGGAAGATTGTTCCACGCATCCACAACTCTGTTAGAAAACCGGTACTTACCTACGTCCTTTCTAAATCTAAATTTCTCCAACTTAAATCAATTATTTCTGGCTCTTACCTGGTTCAGCACTCTCAGCACTTTATTAATATCTCCTTTGTTTATGCCCGTCATCCACTTATACACTTCAATGATATCTCTCCTCATTCTATGTCTCCAGAGAGTGGAGATTTAAGGCTTTAAGTCTATCTTCATATGGGAGATTCCTTACACAGTAAATCATTTTAGTCATTCTTCTCTGTATGTTTTCCAATGAGTCTATATCCATCCGGTAGTAAGGATACCAAAACTGAGCAGCATAATCTAAATGAGGCCTCACTAGTGATGTATAGAGCTGTAAAATAACTTTTTGGACTTCCGCTACTAATACTTCTTGAGATAAATCCTAGTAATCTGTTAGCCTTGTTGCGCACACTTAGGCACTGCTGTCTTGGCTTTAGATTTCTGCTTACCATGACTCCCAAGTCTTATTCACATTCTGTATGATCAAGCTCTACTTCACCTAGTTTATAGCTTTGAGGGTTATTTTCATTACCAAGGACTAGTACCTATCCACATTGAACTTCATCTGCCATTTTTCAGACCAAGACATTAATTTGTCCAAATCCTCCTTGAGTTCATTGCTATCCTCCTCAGAATGAATCATATGGCCTATCTTTGTATCATCAGCAAATTTGCTCTTGTCACTCGTAATCCCTTCATCAAGGTCATTAATGTAAATTATGAACAAGAGAGGGCCTAAAACTGATCCTTGTGGAATGCCACTAGTGACTAATCCCCATTCAGATTTGACCCCATTAATGGAAACCCTCTGCTTTCTATTGGTAAGTCATGTCTCTAGCCATGCTAGAGCTTTACCTCCTATACCATGAGCTGCCACTTTTCTTAAGAGTCTCTTGTGAGGTACTCTATTGAAGGTTTTACTAAAATCCAAATAAACAATATCATATTCTTTATCACTGTCTACTGCCTCAAATGTTCTGTTGAAGAACATCAGTAAATTTGTCAAGCAGGAACGACCTCTCATGAACCCATGCTGAGATTCATTAATCAAATTATGCTCTTCAAGGTGACTTCTAATAATGTCAGCTATAATTGATTATGTGGAGTAAAATAAAGATTGGATGTGAAAAGTGGGTTATAGTAAGCGTGTATGCACCTGGAGAAAAAAGAAGTGTAGAGGAGAGAGAGAGATTTTGGGAAATGTTGAGTGAATGCGTGGGGAGTTTTGAATCAAGTGTGAGAGTAATGGTGGTTGGGGATTTTAATGCTAAAGTGGGTAAAAATGTTATGGAGGGAGTAGTAGGTAAATTTGGGGTGCCAGGGGTAAATGTAAATGGGGAGCCTTTAATTGAGCTATATGTAGAAAGAGATTTGGTAATAAGTAATACATATTTTATGAAAAAGAGGATAAATAAATATACAAGGTATGATGTAGCACATAATGAAAGTAGTTTGTTAGATTATGTATTGGTGGATAAAAGGTTGATGGGTAGGCTCCAGGATGTACATGTTTATAGAGGGGCAACTGATATATCGGATCATTATTTAGTTGTAGCTACAGTTAGAGTAAGAGGTAGATGGGAAAAGAGGAAGGTGGCAACAACAAGTAAGAGGGAGGTGAAAGTGTATAAACTAAGGGAGGAGGAAGTTCGGGGGAGATATAAGCGACTGTTGGCAGAAAGGTGGGCTAGTGCAAAGATGAGTAGTGGGGGGGTTGAAGAGGGTTGGAATAGTTTTAAAAATGCAGTATTAGAATGTGGGGCAGAAGTTTGTGGTTATAGGAGGGTGGGGGCAGGAGGAAAGAGGAGTAATTGGTGGAATGAAGAAGTAAAGGGTGTGATAAAAGAGAAAAAGTTAGCTTATGAGAGGTTTTTACAAAGCAGAAGTGTTATAAGAAGAGTAGAGTATATGGAGAGTAAAAGAAAGGTGAAGAGAGTGGTGAGAGAGTGCAAAAGGAGAGCAGATGATAGAGTGGGAGAGGCACTGTCAAGAAATTTTAATGAAAATAAGAAAAAAATTTGGAGTGAGTTAAACAAGTTAAGAAAGCCTAGGGAAAGTATGGATTTGTCAGTTAAAAACAGAGTAGGGGAGTTAGTAGATGCTGAGAGGGAGGTATTAGGTAGATGGCGAGAATATTTTGAGGAACTTTTAAATGTTGAGGAAGAAAGGGAGACTGTAATTTCATGCTCTGGTCAGGGAGGTATACCATCTTTTAGGAGTGAAGAAGAGCAGAATGTAAGTGTAGGGGAGGTACACGAGGCATTACGTAGAATGAAAGGGGGTAAAGCAGCTGGAACTGATGGGATCATGACAGAAATGTTAAAAGCAGGGGGGGATATAGTGTTGGAGTGGTTGGAACTTTTGTTTAATAAATGTATGAAAGAGGGGAAGGTACCTAGGGATTGGTGGAGAGCATGATGACTGTGAAACAGAAACCTGAAACTGTTTTGCATGATGGTAGGATTGCTGGTTTCTTTTTCTGTCTCATAAACACGCTAGATAACAGGGATATCTTGCTACTCCTACTTACACTTTGGTCACACTTCACAGACACACACATGCATATATATATACATACATTTAGGTTTTTCTCCTTTTTCTAAATAGCTCTTGTTCTTCTTTATTTCTTCTATTGTCCATGGGGAAGTGGAAAAGAATCTTTCCTCCGTAAGCCATGCGTGTCGTATGAGGCGACTAAAATGCCGGGAGCAATGGGCTAGTAACCCCTTCTCCAGTAGACATTTACTAAACAAGAGAAGAAGAAAAACTTTATAAAACTGGGATGCTTGAATGTGCTTGGATGTAGTGTGGATGACAAGAAACAGATGATTGCTGATGTTATGAATGAAAAAAAGTTGGATGTCCTGGCCCTAAGCGAAACAAAGCTGAAGGGGGTAGGGGAATTTCGGTGGGGGGAAATAAATGGGATTAAATCTGGAGTATCTGAGAGAGTTAGAGCAAAGGAAGGGGTAGCAGTGATGTTGAAGGATCAGTTATGGAAGGAGAAAAGAGAATATGAATGTGTAAATTCAAGAATTATGTGGATTAAAGTAAAGGTTGGTTGCGAAAAGTGGGTCATAATAAGCGTGTATGCACCTGGAGAAGAGAGGAATGTAGAGGAGAGAGAGAGAGATTTTGGGAGATGTTAAGTGAATGTATAGGAGCCTTTGTACCAAGTGAGAGAGTAATTGTGGTAGGGGACCTGAATGCTAAAGTAGGAGAAACTTTTAGAGAGGGTGTGGTAGGGAAGTTTGGGGTGCCAGGTGTAAATGATAATGGGAGCCCTTTGATTGAACTTTGTATAGAAAGGGGTTTAGTTATAGGTAATACATATTTTAAGAAAAAGAGGATAAATAAGTATACAAGATATGATGTAGGGCGAAATGACAGTAGTTTGTTGGATTATGTATTGGTAGATAAAAGACTGTTGAGTAGACTTCAGGATGTACATGTTTATAGAGGGGCCACAGATATATCAGATCACTTTCTAGTTGTAGCTACACTGAGAGTAAAAGGTAGATGGGATACAAGGAGAATAGAAGCATCAGGGAAGAGAGAGGTGAAGGTTTATAAACTAAAAGAGGAGGCAGTTAGGGTAAGATATAAACAGCTATTGGAGGATAGATGGGCTAATGAGAGCATAGGCAATGGGGTCGAAGAGGTATGGGGTAGGTTTCAAAATGTAGTGTTAGAGTGTTCAGCAGAAGTTTGTGGTTACAGGAAAGTGGGTGCGGGAGGGAAGAGGAGCGATTGGTGGAATGATGATGTAAAGAGAGTAGTAAGGGAGAAAAAGTTAGCATATGAGAAGTTTTTACAAAGTAGAAGTGATGCAAGGAGGGAAGAGTATATGGAGAAAAAGAGAGAGGTTAAGAGAGTGGTGAAGCAGTGTAAAAAGAGAGCAAGTGAGAGAGTGGGTGAGATGTTATCAACAAATTTTGTTGAAAATAAGAAAAAGGTTTGGAGTGAGATAAACAAGTTAAGGAAGCCTAGAGAACAAATGGATTTGTCAGTTAAAAATAGGAGAGGAGAGTTATTAAATGGAGAGTTAGAGGTATTGGGAAGATGGAGGGAATATTTTGAGGAATTGTTAAATGTTGATGAAGATAGGGAAGCTGTGATTTCGTGTATAGGGCAAGGAGGAATAACATCTTGTAGGAGTGAGGAAGAGCCAGTTGTGAGTGTGGGGGAAGTTCGTGAGGCAGTAGGTAAAATGAAAGGGGGTAAGGCAGCCGGGATTGATGGAATAAAGATAGAAATGTTAAAAGCAGGTGGGGATATAGTTTTGGAGTGGTTGGTGCAATTATTTAATAAATGTATGGAAGAGGGTAAGGTACCTAGGGATTGGCAGAGAGCATGCATAGTTCCTTTGTTTATTATAAAGGCAAAGGGGACAAAAGAGAGTGCAAAAATTATAGGGGGATAAGTCTGTTGAGTATACCTGGTAAAATGTATGGTAGACTTATTATTGAAAGAATTAAGAGTAAGACGGAGAATAGGATAGCAGATGAACAAGGAGGCTTTATGAAAGGTAGGGGGTGTGTGGACCAGGTGTTTACAGTGAAACATATAAGTGAACAGTATTTAGATAAGGCTAAAGAGGTCTTTGTGGCATTTATGGATTTGGAAAAGGCGTATGACAGGGTGGATAGGGGGGGCAATGTGGCAGATGTTGCAGGTGTATGGTGTAGGAGGTAGGTTACTGAAAGCAGTGAAGAGTTTTTACGAGGATAGTGAGGCCCAAGTTAGAGTATGTAGGAAAGAGGGAAATTATTCCCCAGTAAAAGTAGGCCTTAGACAAGGATGTGTGATGTCACCGTGGTTGTTTAATATATTTATAGATGGGGTTGTAAGAGAAGTAAATGCGAGTGTCTTGGCAAGAGGCGTGGAGTTAGAAGATAAAGAATCACACATAAAGTTGAAGTTGTCACAGTTGCTCTTTGCTGATGACACCGTGCTCTTGGGAGATTCTGAAGAGAAGTTGCAGAGATTGGTGGATGAATTTGGTAGGGTGTGCAAAAGAAGAAAATTAAAAGTGAATACAGGAAAGAGTAAGGTTATGAGGATAACAAAAAGATTAGGTGATGAAAGATTGGATATCAGATTGGAGGGAGAGAGTATGGAGGAGGTAAATGTATTCAGATATTTGGGAGTAGACGTGTCAGCGGATGGGTCTATGAAAGATGAGGTGAATCATAGAATTGATGAGGGGGAAAGGGTGAGTGGTGCACTTAGGAGTCTGTGGAGACAAAGAACTTTGTCCTTGGAGGCAAAGAGGGGAATGTATGAGAGTATAGTTTTACCAACGCTCTTATATGGGTGTGAAGCATGGGTGATGAATGTTGCAGCGAGGAGAAGGCTGGAGGCAGTGGAGATGTCATGTCTGAGGGCAATGTGTGGTGTGAATATAATGCAGAGAATTCGTAGTTTGGAAGTTAGGAGGAGGTGCGGGATTACCAAAACTGTTGTCCAGAGGGCTGAGGAAGGGTTGTTGAGGTGGTTCGGACATGTAGAGAGAATGGAGCGAAACAGAGTGACTTCAAGAGTGTATCAGTCTGTAGTGGAAGGAAGGCGGGGTAGGGGTAGGCCTAGGAAAGGTTGGAGGGAGGGGGTAAAGGAGGTTTTGTGTGCGAGGGGCTTGGACTTCCAGCAGGCATGCGTGAGCGTGTTTGATAGGAGTGAATGGAGACAAATGGTTTTTAATACTTGACGTGCTGTTGGAGTGTGAGCAAAGTAACATTTATGAAGGGGTTCAGGGAAACCGGCAGGCCGGACTTGAGTCCTGGAGATGGGAAGTACAGTGCCTGCACTCTGAAGGAGGGGTGTTAATGTTGCAGTTTAAAAACTGTAGTGTAAAGCACCCTTCTGGCAAGACAGTGATGGAGTGAATGATGGTGAAAGTTTTTCTTTTTCGGGCCACCCTGCCTTGGTGGGAATCGGCCAGTGTGATAATAAATAAAAAATAATAAAGGGGACAAAAGAGATTGTAAAAATTATAGAGGAATAAGTTTATTGAGTACACCAAGAAAAGTGTACGGTAGGGTTATAATTGAAAGAATTAGGGGCAAGACAGAATGTAGGATTGCGAATGAGGAAGGAGGTTTCAGAGTGGGTAGGGGATGTGTAGATCAAGTGTTTACATAGAAGCATATATGTGAACAGTATTTAGATAAAGGTAGGGAAGTTTTTATTGCATTTATGGATTTAGAAAAGGCATATGATAGAGTGGATAGAGGAGCAATGTGGCATATGTTGCAAGTACATATATGGAATAGGTGGTAAGTTACTAAATGCTGTAAAGAGTTTTTATGAGGATAGTGAGGCTCAGGTTAGGGTGTGTAGAAGAGAGAGAGACTACTTCCCGGTAAAAGTAGGTCCTAGACAGGGATGTGTAATGTCACAATGGTTGTTTAATATATTCATAGATGGGGTTATAAAAGAAGTAAATGCTAGGGTGTTCGGGAGAGGGGTGGGATTAAATTATGGGGAATCAATTTCAAAATGCGAATTAACACAGTTACTTTTTGCTGATGATAATGTGCTTATGGGAGATTCTAAAGAAAAATTGCAAAGGTTAGTGGATGAGTTTGGGAATGTGTGTAAAGGTAGAAAGTTGAAAGTGAACATAGAAAAGAGTAGGGTGATGAGGGTATCAAATGATTTAGATAAAGAAAAATTGGATATCAAATTGGGGAGGAGGAGTATGGAAGAAGTGAATGTTTTCAGATACTTGGGAGTTGACATGTCGGCGGATGGATTTATGAAGGATGAGGTTAATCATAGAATTGATGAGGGAAAAAAGGTGAGTGGTGCATTGAGGTATATGTGGAGTCAAAAAACGTTATCTATGGAGGCAAAGAAGGGAATGTATGAAAGTATAGTAGTACCAACACCCTAATATGGGTGTGAAGCTTGGGTGGTAAATGCAGCAGCGAGGAGACGGTTGGAGGCAGTGGAGATGTCCTGTCTAAGGGCAATGTGTGGTGTAAATATTATGCAGAAAATTCGGAGTGTGGAAATTAGGAAAAGGTGTGGAGTTAATAAAAGTATTAGTCAGAGGGCAGAAGAGGAGGGGTTGTTGAGGTGGTTTGGTCATTTAGAGAGACTGGATCAAAGTAGAATGACATGGAAAGCATATAAATCTATTGGGGAAGGAAGGCGAGGTAGGGATCGTCCTCGAAAGGGTTGGAGAGAGGGGGTAAAGGAGGTTTTGTTGGCAAGGGGCTTGGACTTCCAGCAAGCGTGCGTGAGCGTGTTAGATAGGAGTGAATGGAGACGAATGGTACTTGGGACCTGACGATCTGTTGGAGTGTGAGCAGGGTAATATTTAGTGAAGGGATTCAGGGAAACCGGTTATTTTCATATCTTTATATGTGTATATGCTTCTAAACTGTTGTATTCTGAGCACCTCTGCAAAAACAGTGATTATGTGTGAGTGTGGTGAAAGTGTTGAATGATGATGAAAGCATTTTCTTTTTGGGGATTTTCTTTCTTTTTTGGGTCACCCTGCCTCGGTGGGAAACGGCCGACTTGTTGAAAAAAAAAAAAAAAATTTGCCCACTGTAGATGTCAGGCTTATTGGACGGTAATTTGAAGGAACGGACTTATCCCATGATTTGAATATAGGAACCACATTAGCCATCTTCCACAACTCTGGCACAACACCTGTAAGGATGGATGCATTAAACACACTCGTTAATGGCTGACTAAGTTCCATCTTGCATTCCTTAAGTACCCTGGAAAACAACTCATCGGGCCCCGGGGACTTATTTTGCTTCAGTTTGTCTATCTGATAACCATGTCCCTCATAACAGTAATATTAGTTAATTTGAATTCATCAGGAACTGAATAATTGTTAATTTCTAGAATCTCATTTACGTCGTCCTGTGTAAAAACTGACAAAAAACAGTCATTAAATAAGGAACACAGTTCCAGTTCGTTATCCATTAGCTGTCAATTCCCAATTTTCAGAGGTCCTACTTTTTCCTTCACCTTCGTCCTATACACTTGAAAGAACCCCTTTGGATTGGTCTTGGAGTCATTAGCAACTCTAATTTCATAGTCACGTTTAGCCTTTCTAATCCCCATTTTTACTTCTCTTTTAATTTGAACATATTGGTCAGTAAGGTTAACCTCTCCTCTTCTGATGCACCTATAACTTCCTCTTTTCTCCTCTAATAGATGCTTTAGCCTCCTGTTAACCCATTTGGGATCGTTATTATTAGACCCAATTTCTCTCTGGGGAATGTATATACTCTGAGCACGGTGTACATTATTAAGAAAAAATCATAAATGCAGATCCCTTCATCATCATAAGTATGATGATCATCAGTAAAATCATTAGCTAGATAACCCCAATCGAGATTAGACAGGTGTTCCCTAAGTCCATTATAATTGGCAGAATGAAAATCAGGGATTTTTACTGTATTATCATTATTCTTGTATTCCCTGTTAATGCTAAAAGTGATGGATTTGTGATCACTTGCGCCAAGCTCTTCAGTGATCTCCAGATTATTTACGAGTGTTTTCTTATTTGACAAGACTAGGTGGAGCAAATTATTACCCCTGGTAGGCTCTGTTACACACTGCTTCAGAAAACAATCCTGAACCGTTTCCATAAAATCACTTGACTCCAGATTACTGGTCAAAGAAGTCCAGTCAATTTGACCAAAGTTAAAAATCCCCTACTATCACTACGTTATTGTGTCTAGAAGCCCTAACAATTACGTCCCAAAGAAGTCTCCCTCTATCGTGATCCAAGCCTGAAGGTCGGAATAGTACACCTAGAATTAGTTTTTCTTGACCTTCTACAAACTCTACCCAAACAGATTCTGTTACTATTCCGTATATTTTTATAGTATCTGTTTTTATGCAACAATTAATATTTTCTCGAACATATAAAGCAAGTCCTCCCCTTTCCCATTACATCTATCCACATGGAACAACTTAAACCCTTTAATATTACACTCAGCAATCATATCCCGATTCTTTAAATCATACCATGTTTCAGTTAAGCTATGCATGTCGTAAGAGGCGATTAATATGCCGGGAGCAAGGGGCTAGTAACCCCTTCTCCTGTATACATTACTGAAGTTAAGAAGAGAAACTATTGTTTTGTTTTTTTTGGATCACCCTGCTTCAGTGGGATATGGCTGGATTGTTGAAAGAAGAAAGAATAATAATAATAATAATAATAATAATAATAATAATAATAATAATAATAATAATAATTCTCCATGGGGAAGTGGAACAGAATTCTTCCTCCGTAAGCCATGCGTGTTGTAAGAGGCAACTAAAATGCCGGGAGCAAGGGGCTAGTAACCCTTTCTCCTGTATAAATTACTAAATATGAAAAGAGATTTTTTGTTTTTTTTTGGGCCACCCTGCCTCGGTGGGATACGGCCGGTTTGTTAAAAAAAAAAAATAATAATAATAATAATACAGTAGATCGTTATATTACATGGTAGTTACGTTCCTGAAAACGCCATGTTAGGTAAAACCGTGTTAGATAAACTGAAGAACTTGTGGGAAAAATAGGGTTATGATCATGGGAGCCTCCAAAAAGCCAAACAACTTTTTTTTAGACCAACAGAAATAAAAGTGAATATGTAATTGTAGTTCATTGTCGTGATGTATTGATATACAGTGTATTATGTTTTTACTGCTTAAGACTGCAAATGCCACAGAAACAATAGTATTTCTTACCTTAAATTGTGGGTGCCGGTGTTTGTGGATGATTGTGAAGAGAGTGGAGATGCATGGTTTGGCCCTGCTGGGCTAAGGTGGATGGTTGTTAGTTGTCGGCAGAAGTAGATGGTACTAAAGTCGATAGTTGTATTGTAGTGTGCTTAAATTCTGTAATGGATCTCTGGGTTCTTTTACCCTGCAGTACATTATATAGCTGACAGTAAAGCATCATCAGATTGTCTAGACCCCATTTCAAAGCACTGCTTCTAGATTTGTCAGGTTCCTCTTCAGTGAAAAAGTCTGCTAGTTTAGCAGCAACATGGAACTGCTCACGTAACTGCTGCAATGTTAACTGTTTTTCTTCAGGTTCTTCATCTTCTTCTGTTATGTGGCTCCCTTGTATCTGTGCATCGAGTTCTGCCAACATTTCCTCTGGACTCCTGTCTTCATCATCATCATCATCTAAGAGCTTATCACATCTTTATCATTCAAATCTTCAAAACCATCACCTGGTAATCTCCTTGCCAGCTGAACAATTTCCTGAACCTGACTCTCAAGCAAGTGAAAACCAGTCAAAGAATTAACTACAGAAGATCATAACTTTCCCCAGCCTGCATTTAACCCGTAAACGGTCCAAACGTACATATACATTCACTACGCCAGTGCCCTGAATATTTTGAAAAATAACAAAAATAATTTTTTAATGAAAATAAAGAACACATTTTTCTAAGTGTTCTAGGATTAAAATAAAAAAATTAGGGTCAGTACTTACTGAGATATGAGTCTGCAAAGTTGGCACTTAATGCTCACCTGACGGCAACATAGAGTCCTGCCGCTTGCAGAAGTGTTGCTGATATACCATTTTTTCTCATTTTTATATTATTTTATATAATTTTCATGTTCTGATAATTACAATTTATTGTAGTTCATATCATTTCATAACCAATCTTTGTTCTCACACTAATATTAGGTGCTGAAATTGTACTCAAATTGTCACAAACACATTGACAGGTGGACAGGCAGGAGGACCAGGCAGGACTTCAAAGAGACCTGGACAAACTGGACACCTGGTCCAGCAAATGGCTTCTCGAATTTAATCCTGCCAAATGCAAAGTCATGAAGATAGGGGAAGGGCACAGAAGACCACAGACAGAGTATAGGCTAGGTGGCCAAAGACTGCAAACCTCACTCAAGGAGAAAGATCTTGGGGTGAGTATAACACCGAGCATGTCTCCGGAAGCACACATCAATCAGATAACTGCTGCAGCATATGGGCGCCTGGCAAACCTGAGAACAGCATTCCGATACCTTAGTAAGGAATCATTCAAGGCACTGTACACCGTGTATGTCAGGCCCATACTGGAGTATGCAGCACCTGTTTGGAACCCGCACTTGATAAAGCACGTCAAGAAACTAGAGAAAGTACAAAGGTTTGCGACAAGGTTAGTTCCAGAGCTAAGGGGAATGTCCTATGAAGAAAGATTAAGGGAAATCGGCCTGACGACACTGGAGGACAGGAGGGTCAGGGGAGACATGATAACGACATAAAATACTGCGTGGAATAGACAAGGTGGACAAAGACAGGATGTTCCAGGGAGGGGACACAGAAACAAGAGGCCACAATTGGAAGTTGAAGACACAAATGAGTCAGAGAGATAGTAGGAAGTATTTCTTCAGTCATAGAGTTGTAAGGCAGTGGAATAGCCTAGAAAATGACGTAGTGGAGGCAGGAACCATACACAGTTTTAAGACGAGGTTTGATAAAGCTCATGGAGCGGGGAGAGAGAGGGCCTAGTAGCAACCGGTGAAGAGGCGGGGCCAGGAGCTAGGACTCGACCCCTGCAACCACAAATAGGTGAGTACAAATAGGTGAGTACATTTACACCTGCCTTGGTCATTTACTATTGTTTAGGAATATTATTTATTATTTATTATCACACTGGCCGATTCCCACCAAGGCAGGGTGGCCCGAAAAAGAAAAACTTTCACCATCATTCACTCCATCACTGTCTTGCCAGAAGGGTGCTTTACACTACAGTTTTTAAACTGCAACATTAACACCCCTCCTTCAGAGTGCAGGCACTGTACTTCCCATCTCCAGGACTCAAGTCCGGCCTGCCGGTTTCCCTGAATCCCTTCATAAATGTTACTTTGCTCACACTCCAACAGCACGTCAAGTATTAAAAACCATTTGTCTCCATTCACTCCTATCAAACACGCTCACGCATGCCTGCTGGAAGTCCAAGCCCCTCGCACACAAAACCTCCTTTACCCCCTCCCTCCAACCCTTCCTAGGCCGACCCCTACCCCGCCTTCCTTCCACTACAGACTGATACACTCTTGAAGTCATTCTGTTTAGGAATATATACAAAGTATTTATAGGTCCCAGCAATATTTTGGATACACAGGAGTATAGAAGAAGAAGAAGGAAGGAGGAGGAAAAAAGGAAGAAGGAGAAAGAAGGAAGAAATTCCCTTGAAACAATGTGTAAGACAAGTGTTCAGTAACAAGCACTGTATAGCCCTTGTGGCTTAGCACTTCTTTTTGATTATAATAATAATAATCAGTAACAAGCATCTGGGAGGGCAGTGATAAGATCAGATATGAGATGACATTTGATGGGCTCCAGCGAGGGTGCAGAGATAAGACGAGATAGTGCAGAGATAAGAGGAGATAAGCTATGACATTTGATGGGTGCCAGCAGGGTGCAGAGATAAGGGATGACATTTGATGAGCTTGTATCTCTGATTATCTGTCTCCATGTCTTATTTCTCTGTCTGCTTGTCTCTTTCCATCTTTCTGCTTGTGTCTCTGTCTGTCTCAGAGAGAGCCACTGTGAACCAACAGGTATTCTTACACATTATATCTACAAGCACAGTATAGCACTTCGGATTTTTAGGTTATCCTAGGTAATTTACACTGTGTATAATTGTATTTGTGTGTACCTGTGAGACAGATAGACAGTGACAGATAGACAGAGACAGAGACAGAGAAAGATTGAGACAGACAGAGACAGAGATAGACAGACAGAAATAGACAGAGACAGACAGACCCTAAACTTGGGGTTAACATCACTTTCTTCTTAAAAGGGGAGTGTTAATATCACATTACATAAGTGAATCCTTGGAGTTTGCCCCACTGTTTGCTCTAGCTGGTGCTCAATATAACTGGTGCTCCCACAAGGTACTAAGTGGTCCCAGAATTTTTTAATATGGTGCACACCGAGTGTTAGGATCCATTCTATGCTGACCAGGCATCTCAGGCCAATCATGCCAAATTTGGAGGCAGGAAAAATAAAACGTATATTTACGTTTGGGGCACTAGTCGTAAGAACGTATATACGTTTGGATTGTTTACAGGTTAATGTTGATTGGGGCACTTCATTCCATGCACTTCTAGCATAGCTGATGGCATCTGCAATGTTAAATTTATTCCAGAAACTTGGTACTGCCAGGTTGGAGTCAGAGTCCATTGATGCAACTAGTTTTTTCATAACTTTTTTGTGTAGTTACACTTGAATGACTTAATAACTCCCTGATCCATTGGTTGTATTAAGGATTTTGTATTTGGAGGTAAAAATACAACTTTCACATGTGGGGTCACATCCAGCAAAGCTTGTGGATGAGTATGGGAATTATCAAGAATGAAGAGAGCCTTGAATGCAAGGTTCTTGCTGTACAGGTAAAACTTGACTTCAGGAATAAAGTGGTGCTTAAACCAATCAATAAATATTTCCTCTGTCCATGCTGACTAGTTTAACCTCCAAATTACTGGTAAGGTGTTTCAGCTACACCTTCCAAAGCACAAGGATTCTTAGAGCAGTAAATAACCATGGACTTACACTTGAAATCACCTGACACATTACCGCAAAGGAGCAAGGCGAAGCGATGCTTTGCTGTCCTGAAGCCTGGTACACTTTTCTCTTTCTGACTGATATAAGTTTTTGTTGGCATTTTCTTCCAAAACCACTTGTCTCGTCAGCATTAAACACTTGATGTGGCTCATAGCCACCCTCAGAAATAATTTCCTGCAATTCAGCAGGGAAATTACTTGCTTCTGTATGATCAGCTGAAGCACTTTCACCAGAAAACTTAATATTATGTAATTTATTATGCAACTTAAAGTTGTGGAACCAGCCTGTGCTAAACATACACTCTTTTTCAGGCCTTCCTTCCTTATCTCAATGGTCTAACCCACAGTCAGGCAGAGGCCTGACTTGGAGAAATATCCCACAGGCGATGCTCCAAATTTTTTCCCCTCCTGCAAACCGAACCGTGTTAAGTTAATTTTATGAAGTGTTGTATAAAATTGTGCCACAATTTTTCAATAGTGCAATAACCAAAATGTGCCAGATAAAACCGTGTATTATAATAGTCTACTGTAATAATAATAATGTGATTTTTGTTATTTTTAGTCATGCCAATCCAGAGATCTAAAAAAGTCATAAATGAATGAGCAGAAATCAGGAATGAGGAAGAAGGAAATAGAAAATTAAATGCAGATGATAAAATATCCCATGTAAAATAAGTAATAAAAATGATTGTAAATTCCTACAAGATCTGGATTTATGTATTTTGTTTTTTCAACAAGCCATCCATCTCCCACCGAGACAGGGTGGCCCAAAAAGAAAATACTTTCATCATCATTCAACACTTTCACCTCACTCATACATAATCACTGTCTTTGCAGAGGCACCCAGATACAACAGTTCAGAAGCATACAGTGGACCCTTGAGTTTCGAACGTACCGATTATCAAACTTTTCGAGTTTCAACTGCTTTTTTCGAATCAATTTTGTTCCGATTATCAAACTCGCTCCGTCTTTCGTATCACCGGGTACCGGACCTGTCCACCAGCCCACTCTGTCCATGTCCCAGCACAGGCGTCATGAGCAGTCTGACTTTGTTGATGCTTGAGTGAACACTAACCTACTCGCTTATTCAAACATTTCACTATTAATTCATTGTGTTTAGTGCTGTGCGACTGTGAAATAAGTTACCATGGGCCCAAAGAAACTTACTAGTGGTACCCCTGTGGTAAAGAAAGTGAGAAACACCATAGACGTGAAGAAGGAAATAATACAAAAATATGAGAGTAGTGTGAGACTTGTTGAGCTTGTCAGGACATATGGCAAAAACAAATCAACCATCACTTCTATCCTGGCAAAGACACAACAAATCAAGGAAACTGATGTTGCAAAAGATGTTGATATGCTGACCAAAAATAGACCACAGACAGTCGATCTGGTTGAGAAGTTGTTGCTGGTGTGGATCAAGGATAAAGAGATGGCAGGTGATAGTGTTTCGGAGGACGATTATTTGTGACCAGATTGTGTCCAAAAGAGGGATTTTGAAGGGTTTGAGGCTGACCCTGACCCTGACCCTGCTGACCCTCTGCCTGTTGTGGACTCTATTGTGGCATTGAAGAACACTCTGGGGCTGGAGGTGAGTGGAGAGGAGGTGGAAGAGTTGGTGGACGACCACAGGGAAGAGCTAACCACTGAAGAGCCGGAAGAGCTTCATCTGGAACAGCATCAGACCACAGTTCAGGAACTTGCTTCAGAGGAGGAAGAGGGAGTGGATGAGGTGCCTTCTTCAGTGATTAAGGACATGTGTGCAAAGTGGAATGAGTTGCAAACTTTTGTTAAAAAGTATCACCCTGACCAAGCTGAAACAAGCCAACTATAATGTAATTTCTATAAAATGTATTTTTTTGTGAATATTTTTGGGTTTCTGGAACAGATTAATTGTATTTCCATTATTTCTTATGGGAAATATTGATTTGACTTTCGAACATTTCGACTTGAGAACTAGCTCCTGGAACGGATTAAGTTCGAAACTCGAGGGTCAACTGTATATAAAGATATATAACATATCCCTCCAAGCTGCCAATATCCCAAACCCCTCCTTTAACCCTTTGAGGGTCGACAGGCCCTCTCCGAAACTCGTTCTCAGGGTCGGCCAAATTTAAAAAAAAAAAAAATTATTTTCTCTTATGAAAAGATAGAAAATCTTTTCCCGATCATAACGACACCAAAAGTTTGAAATTTGATAGAAAACTTACGGAATTATGCTCTCGCAAAGTTAGCGGTCTCGGCGATGTTTACGCATCGGCGATTTTGCCCACTTTGAGCCCCATTTTCAGCCAATTTCACTGTACTAGTCGACAAAAAACATGAATATTTCGCTAGAACTCCATTTTTTCTATCGAATGGGTGCAAGAAACCACCCATTTATAAATTCAACTATCCAGTACAGTGGTCAGAATTTAGCAATTTTGCCAATTTCACACAAATTTCAAAAGATGCCAATTTCCGAATAGGGTCCAGAATAAACAAGATAGACATTCCTGGCACTAAAATGACATTTCCTCTAGTCATTAGTCACGTCTCAAGGCCCCTCTTATATTCTTTTGCTTTCCACTTTGAATTTTTATTCTCACAAAAAATATAAGATTTACTGTTATGCAGACTACTGCATTAGTGTAAAAAATGGTATAAATTATATTGGTGCACTTGTGAAAGAATATTAGACTCACCAGTTGACGTGTATTGCACGCTTGGCACGATTTGTTTACTTTTGAAGTTTGGTAAAAATCGAACATTTCTGCTACTTTGAGCTCAATTTCAAGGCACTTTTCATTGTAAAACCAGTCAAAATCATCTCAATTTCAGTAATATGTCTTCCATTCTATAAAATGATACCAAGAAAACTAGAATACAACAATAAATACCATACGAAAATACACTGCAAAGTCGCTGATTTATTAAAAAAAAATGGTCAAAGTTTTTTTTTTCTCATTATGCACTGTGTGCTGCAGGATTTTTTTTAGACTGTGCACACTGACCACATAGACCCATTCCTTCATATGAAGGCCTACCAGCTTTCTCCCACTAGATTTGAGGCCGCTAGAATTTATGAGTACTAGTACGTCAAAAACCCCTACGCGTAAGACGTACTAGTACGACGAAAACCCTCAAAGGGTTAAAGTGCAGGCATTGTACTTCCCATTTCCAGTACTCAAGTATGGCTATATAAAAATATAAAAATTCTTCAATTTTTTTTTTATTCAAAAAGATTTGGATATATTGAGTAAATGAAAGTGATGGATGATAGAGTTAATGTATGTAGATAATAGGAGTAGAACCTTACCAAAATTTTTGCTGATATTGATGTTCAGTTTTAAACTGAAAGCAACACTATAAAAATTAGCCAATACTGATGTTGCTACCATCAAAATTGGCCGATACTGATGCCGATACCATCAAAATTAGTCATATCCACCAAATTTGATACCTATACTCAATTTTAGGTCAATACAGATACCTGCATAACAGGCTTCTTCAGTCAGATACAGAATACAACACAGAAGTAGTTTTGATATGATAGGAGGTAGTCAGTCTCTCAAGCTTGAGGAACTAATGGACTGACCACCTTCTACTAAGGGTGACGGACTGATCATGTCAAAACTACATATTTTGTCTCTTTTTATACATTCTCCTCTATTTGACTAAGGTAGCCTGTTGTGGAAGTGAAATGTTTTAGCAATAAAGATACCTAGGTGTTGCACATTTACCTTATTCATCAACTTACTGGTACTGAAGAATAAAACGTCACAATACTATGTCACTTGTTAATGATCCATGTTGGATTGAAACGTTGTCATAATGTTCAGTCTCCTAAGTGCGAGTTATTTGTGTATTGTATACAGTCGATAATAAAATAAATGTCATATAATTGAAATGGGGGGAAATGCAGTCACAGGCCACACCAAGAATATAGATTTTTTTGCAATACACAGACCATCTCCCACCTAGGTAGGGTGACCCAAAAAATAAAACACATGTACCATCATTCATTCAACAGCTGTAATGAGAGAAATATGCAGGCATTACAATTCAAATGACCCTCTGAATTGTAGCATCCCCACTCCTTCAGAATGCAGGCACTCTTCTTCCACCCTCCAGGACTCAAATATGGCTAACCAGTTTCCCTGAATCCCTTATTGAAAATATATAAGTGTTGGACAGAGAGAGAGGGATCTAGAATGTCATCATGGACAAAAGATTATAACTGAATTATGTAAATGATATATTGGCAAATTTTACAGTTTGAAAGATACCTATTTAAGTCATAAAATGAGGCACTATAAATAATTACTAAGTAATTTAACAAAAGGCTAACTATTTTTCCAGATTTTTCGTCATACAGAAAGCACTTGTAAATATTGTTTTAGGAGAGTTTCCTGCAAGTTTTTGTAACATTTAGAAATAAATTTAAATTCCACAGATTGTACCAACTTTACCATCCACCCTTAGCTCAGAATTAAAAGACTTCGTTCAGCGATGCTTGGAAGTTAATGAACAGCAAAGATGGACAGCAGAGCGTCTCTTGACTCATTCATTTATTCATAGTTCAACAGAAGAAAAAGAACTGTCTCCAGACAAAGAAAAAAGAAATGAGGCAAGTCATTCAAAATTTTAAAGTAATAGTTTTTTTTTAATCATAGAACACTAAATTGGGATCTCAGGTAAGCTAGCTGATGCTTAACCATGGGTATAGAGCACCAAGAAGCCACCAGTTGCTTAAACACCTATACAGTGGACCCCCGCATAACGATCACCTCCGAATGCGACCAATTATGTAAGTGTATTTATGTAAGTGTGTTTATACGTGTATGTTTGGGGGTCTGAAATGGACTAATCTACTTCACAATATTCCTTATGGGAACAAATTCGGTCAGTACTGGCACCTGAACATACTTCTGGAGTGAAAAAAATATCGTTAACCGGGGGTCCACTGTACTTAATACAGATACATTAGAGATTGCTTTTGTCACTGAGTGGATCATTGTCTGACAGTGACCTGATAAAACAAAATGCCACTACCACCAGTAGGTTTAATTGCAGCCATTAATTCAGTAGTAAAGCAGCCAAGGGAAAGTCAGTTTTTAGAATTTTTTTTAAGGTTTCCTAATTCTCATTTGAATTGTGTTAGTAGGTTTGTTGATGGTGTTAATATAAAGTATTTATGCTTCTCTTAATACTATGTTACCAGTTTTGGCTGCCAGAGGGTTTTGTTTAAGGTCTTTGAAAGCTTGAGGAATTTATTGCTCATGTAATATTTTGTAAAGAAGATAGCAATTTTAATCATTATTGTTTTTATGTACGTGTGTATAGGATGATAGATAACAAGCCTCCAGGAAGATTACCTAGAGTTCTGTCATAGGAGTGTGAAATGGAAGACTGTTAAATGCAGGAGTACTGATCCTTTCTTTTTATACCATAAATTTGCAAGATAGCATGTATCATAAATCTTACAGGTGTATACACGGTGCAAACTTACATTTAGTTTCCTGTGTGTTACCTAACTTTTTTATTCCTTTTCAATTTTGGAGGCCTGATCTGAGACCAGGCCGTGTGGGCTATTATCCTGGAACCATTAATTAACAGATATAATGGATAATAATAAATATTCTCATCAGACTTCTCCAAGCAACACTGAATCTCAAGCAGAGGATGAAGATGAATGCTCGGGAGCAGGTGACCATTTATTCTCGGAGGTCTCTCTTCATCTTCCCTCCAACCTTAAAGGGCATTCAAGATTAACAAGTGAATATGATGTTCTTGAATTGCTAGGCAGAGGGGGATTTGGTCATGTGTTTAAGGTAAACAGAAATTATATGTAAATTTGCATAAAAATAAGTAATACAGTATTCTGAAACACAATTAAGAGAGTGGTGAAGCAATGTAGAAAGAGAGCAAATGAGAGAGTGGGTGAGATGTTATCAGCAAATTTTGTTGAAAATAAGAAAATGTTTTGGAATGAGATTAACAAGTTGAGGAAGCTTAGGGAATGAATGGATTTGATAGTTAAAAATAGGAGAGGAGTTATTGAATGGAGAGTTAGAGGTATCGGGAAGATGGAGGGAATATTTTGAGGAATCGTTAAATGTTGATGAAGATAGGGAAACTGTGATTTCATGTATAGGACAAGGAGGAATAACATCTTGTAGGGGTGAGGAAGAGCAAGTTGTGAGGGGCAGGGGGAAGTTCATGAGGCAGTGGGTAGAATGAAAGGGGGTAAAGCAGCTGGGATTGATGGGGTAAAGATAGAAATGTTAAAAGCAGGTGGGGATATAGTTTTGGAGTGGTTGGTGCTTTTATTTAATAAACGTATGGAAGAGTGTAAGGTACCTAGGGACTGGCAGAAAGCTTGCAGAGTTCCTTTGTATAAAGGCAAAGAAGACAAAATGGAGTGCAGAAATTATAGGGAAATAAGTCTGTTGAGTATATCTGGTAAAGTGTATGGTAGAGTTATTATTGAAAGAATTAAGAGTAAGAGGGAGAGTAGGATAGCAGATGAACAATGAGGCTTTAGGAAAGGTAAGGGGGTGTGTAGACCAAGTGTTTACAGTGAAACATATAGGTGAACAGTATATAGATAAGGGTAAAAAGATTTTTGTGGCATTTATGGATTTGGAAAAGGTGTATGACAGGGTGGATAGGGGATCAATGTGGCAGATGTTGTAAATGTATGGAACAGGAGGTAGGTTATTGAAAGCAGTGAAGAGTTTTTACGAGAATAGTGAGGCTCAGGTTAGAGTATGTAGGAGAGAGGGAGATTATTTCCTAGTAAAAGTAGATCTTAGACAAGGATGTGATGTCACCTTGGTTGTTCAATACATTTATAGAAGGGGTTGTGATAGAAATGAATGCCTGGGTGTTGGCAGGAGATGTGGGGTTAAAAGATAAAGAATCTAACACAGAGTGGGAGTTGTCACAGTTGCTCATTGCTGATGGCACTGTGCTTTTGGGAGATTCTGAAGAGAAGTTGCAGAGGTTGGCGGATAAGTTTGGTAGGGTATGTAAAAGGAGAAAATTAAAAGTGAATATAGGAAAGAGTAAGGTGATGAGGATAAAAAAAATTAGGTAACAAAAGATTGGATATCAGATTGGAGGGTGAGAATATGGAGTAGGTGAATGTATTCAGATATTTAGGAGTGGATGTGTCAGCAGATGGGTCTATGAAAGATGAGGTGAATCATAGAATTCATGAGGGGGAAAAAGGTAAGTGGTGCACTAAGGAGTCTGTGGAGACAAAGAACTTTGTCCATGGAAGCAAAGAGGGGAATGTACGAGAGTATAGTTATACTAATGCTCTTATATGGGTGTGAAGCATGGGTGGTGAATATTGCAACAAGGAGAAAGCTGGAGGCAGTGGAGATGTCGTGTCTGAGGGCAATGTGTGGTGCGAATATAATGCAAAGAATTTGTAGTTTAGAAATTAGGAGGAGGTGTGGGATTACCAGAACTATTATCCAGAGGGCTGAGGAGGGGTTGTTGATGTGGTTCAAACATGTAGAGAGGATGGAACAAAATAGAATGACCTCGAGAGTGTATAAATCTGTAGTGGAGGGAAGGCGGGGTAGGGGTCAGCCTAGGAAAGGTTGGAGGGAAGGGGTAAAGGAGGTTTTGTATGAGAGTGGCTAGGACTTCCAGCAAGTATGCGTGAGTGTGTTTGGAGTGAATGGAGGCAAATGGTTCTTAGGACTTGATGTACTGTTGGAGTGTGAGCAAGGTAAAATTTATAAAGGGATTCAGGGAAACTGGCAGGCCAGACTTGAGTCCTGGAGATGGGAAGTACAGTGCCTGCACTCAGAAGGAGGGGTGTTAATATTGCAGTTTTATAACTGTAGTGTAAGCACGCCTCTGGTAAGACAGTGGTGGAATGAATGATGGTGAAAGTTTTTCTTTTTCAGGCCACCTTGCCTTGGTGGGAGACAGCCGATATGTTAATAAAATAATAAAAATTTAGTTACAGAAAGAGTGTAGTAGTAGTTACATGTGTATGAAGTTTGAAGAAAAAAGATTGTGTGGTTTGTCTTTCAGGTTGTCCAAACTGGAAAATTTTGTTAAATATTATCCTCATGAGTACTTAGAAGAATATCAGTGTGCATCTTTAGTTTGTGTTTCTTTGGCTTGCTGACATACTGTTTCTTATCAGTACTTGTAAGGTTGTGTTATTTAGTAACTTTAGACTCGTGTGTGCAGTGTTTCATTTCTTTTGTCTTCTGAAGGTACCAGTAGGTTATTATGTAACATGTAGCACAGGACATACATTAATACAGTACAGTGGACCCTCAACCAGCGATATTAATCCGTTCCTGAGAGCTCATCGTTAGTCAAAATAATCGTTAGTCAAGTTAATTTTCCCCATAAGAAATAATGGAAATCAAATTAATCCGTGCAAGACACCCAAAAATATTGAAAAAAAAAAAATTTTACCACATGAAATATTAATTTTAATACACACAAACTGAAGATTACATGCACAGTTACATGACACTTACCTTTATTGAAGATCTGGTGATGATTGAGGGGAGGGGACGAGGGGAGAGCTTTATCTTCTTACTGTTTAGAAGGGGAATCCCCTTCCATTAGCACCTGAGGCAGCAAGTCTTTTTCTGGGGTTACTTCCCTTGTTCTTTTAATGCCACTAGGACCAGCTTGAGAGTCACTGGACTTCTGTCGCACAACATATCTGTCCATAGAGGCCTGTACCTCTCGTTCCTCTATGACTTTCCTAAAGTGGTTCACAACATTGTCAGTGTACAGGTTGCCAACACGGCTTGCAGTAGCTGTGTCAGGGTGATTATCATCCATAAAGCTTTGCACTTTAAGCCACATTGCACAGATTTCCTTAATCTTAGAAGTAGGCAACTTCTTCAATTTCTCTCTCCCCTCCTCCGAAGCAGTTTCCTCAGGTCTGCCCTCTTGCTGTTCAAGATGATCTAACAGCTCATCAGTGGTTAGTTCTTCACTGTCCTCCACCACCAACTCTTCCACATCCTCCCCACTAACCTCCAACCCCAAGGACTTCCCCAATGCCACAATGGATTCCTCAACTGGCATAGGATTCTCAGGGTTAGCCTCAAACCCTTCCAAATCCCTTTTGTCTACACATTCTGGCCACAGTTTTTTCCAAGCAGAGTTCAATGTCCTCTTAGTCACTTCCTCCCAAGCCTTACCTATAATGTTTACACAATTGAGGATGGTAAAATGATCTTTCCAAAACTCTCTTAGAGTCAGTTGAGTTTCTGAGGTCACTACAAAGCATCTTTCAAACATAGCTTTTGTGTACAGTTTCTTGAAGTTGGAAATAACCTGCTGGTCCATGGGCTGCAGGAGAGGAGTGGTATTAGGAGGCAAAAACTTCACCTTAATGAAGCTCATGTCCCTAGAAAGTCGCTCTGCCACATCTGTAGGATGACCAGGGGCATTGTCTAATACCAGGAGGCACTTAAGGTCTAATTTCTTTTCAATTAGGTAATTTTTCACATTGGGGGCAAATGCATGGTGTAACCAGTCATAGAAAAAGTCCCTAGTGACCCATGCCTTACTGTTTGCCCTCCACAGCACACACAAATTAGCCTTGAGGACATTGTTTTTCCTGAACACTCTGGGGGTTTCAGAGTGATACACTAATAAAGGCTTCACTTTGCAATCACCACTAGCATTGGCACACATAAACAGAGTAAGCCTGTCTTTCATAGGCTTATGTCCTGGAAGTGCCTTTTCCTCCTGAGTAATGTATGTCCTGCTTGGCATTTTCTTCCAAAACAGACCTGTTTCGTCACAATTAAACACTTGTTCAGGTTTCAGTCCTTCACTGTCTATGTACTCCTTGAAGTCCTGCACATATTTTTCAGCCGCTTTGTGGTCCGAACTGGCAGCCTCACCATGCCTTATCACACTATGAATGCCACTACGCTTCTTAAATCTCTCAAACCAACCTTTGCTGGCCTTAAATTCACTCACATCACTAGTTGCTGGCATTTTTTTAATTAAATCGTCATGCAACTTCCTAGCCTTTTCACATATGATCGCTTGAGAGATGCTGTCTCCTGCTATCTGTTTCTCGTTTATCCACACCAATAAAAGTCTCTCAACATCTTCTATCACTTGCGATCTCAGTTTCGAAAACATAGTTGCACCTTTGGCAAGAACAGCTTCCTTGATTGCCGTTTTCTTGCCCACAATAGTAGCGATGGTTGATTGGGGTTTATTATACAACCTGACCAGCTCAGAGATACGCACTCCACTTTCATATTTATCAATGATCTCTTTCTTCATCTCCATAGTAATTCTCACCCTTTTTGCTGTAGGGTTGGCACTAGAAGCTTTCTTGGGGCCCATGGTGACTTATTTTGCAGGTGCAATCACTAAAAAGGCTGTGATAATATGAAATGTTCCAGTTGTATGTTTGGAAGCGACTGCGGTGGCTGGCTGGCTTGTAAACACTGGCACCAAAGGGACAAGTGAGGTGCGCTTAGGGCAAAGTGGACGCGTATGGTACGGAATGAAAAGCGCTGGTCGGGTTTTTAAGTGCTAGTCGAGGCAAAATTTTTGTTTAAATGAATCGCTAGTCAGATTTATCGTTAATCGATGCCATCGCTGGTTGAGGGTCCACTGTACTATAAATGAACTTTGAACAATAAAAATTGTGCTAAGAAAGAATTATTTATTACTTATGTATGGCACAGCATATAAAAATTAATTCTGCATAGTAATCCTTATCTGCCAGGTTCGTAACAAAGTTGATGATCGAATTTATGCCTTGAAGAGAATATGTCTCGATCAACAGACTGAAAAACTTAGGAAGAAAATTAATCGTGAAGTGAAACTCCTCTCCTCTCTCAATCATGAAAATGTTGTTCGCTATTACACTTCTTGGATTGATGAGTTTACACAGGTAAGTCAGTTATATTAAAATGCAGCTTGAGAAGTTAGTATAATAATGGGGCTAGGTAGGTTGGATTGTGAGGGGATGAACCCCAACTCTTGATCTCGTCTTATAACTTTCAACTGCCTTACATAAAATAGCTCTGTCATGTCTGTTATTGAGCTCTTATATAGAATCTGCTTCCACTGCAACAATGTTCAGTTCATTCTACTTCTTTACCACTCAAAAGACGAAGAAGAGTTTTCTGTATCTTTGTGTTTAATTTGGGTGTGTAATTTCCAGTCATGCCCTCTTGTTCTTGTTACATCATGTCCCTTTTGTTTTTCTTACTTCCAGTCAGCTACATAAGTAACTCTTTTTCCCTCAGTTCAGGGCACCATTTTGGATGCACTTTCCTGGACAGTCTCGTTTATTTTGTAGCACTATATGCATGAAATTTAGATATATAAATAATACAATATATGGCATAATTATAATTAGCAATATGTCTTTGTATTGTTATTATCACATGAATTTTATTATTTTCTCAATGAACCAGCTGTATCCCACCAAGGCAGGGCAACCTAAAATGAAAAACAAAAGTTTTTCTTTTTAAATTCAGTAATTTATACAGGAGAAGGGGTTACCAGCCCCTTGCTCCCAGTATTTTTGTTGCCTCTTATGACATGCATGGCTTACGGAGGAAGAATTCTTTTCCACTTCCCCATGGAGATAAGAGAAAGTAAAGAAGAACAAGAACTGTTAAGAAAATAGAAGAAAACCCAGATGGGTGTGTAAATATATATGCGTGTACATGCATATGTAGTGTGACCTAAGTGTAAGTAGAAGTAGCAAGACATACCTGTTATCCCATGTGTTTATGAGTGTGAAACAGGCTTCTGTTTCACACTCACTTGGCAAGACGTAGTACTTCCCTGGGTGGTTGCTGTCTACCAGCCAACTACCTAGGCATTTTATTACATACTATTAAAATGTTTTAAATTTTCAGTCTTAAATATTTTTAAAATACAGCATTAGCATTATGTGTTATAATTCTTGGATAATATATGTGTATATTTTTTTAACATACTAGTCATCTCCCACGGAGGGTGACTGACCCAAAAAAGAAACACTTTTGCCATCATTCACACTATCACTGTCTTGTCAGAGGCATGTAGGTATGATGGTTCTGATGTCCCTTCAAACAGCAAATATCCCAAACCCCTCCTTTAGAGTTCAGGCACTGTACTTCTCACCTCCAGAAGTCAAGTCCGGCTAACGAGTTTCCCAGAATCCCTTCATAAAATATTACCTTGCTCACCCTCCAACAACATGTCAAGTCATAAAAACCACTTGCCTCCACTCCCATTTACAACACTCACACATGCCTGCTGGATGCCCAAGCTCTTCACATACAAAAACCTCTTTTACCCCCTCCCTCCAGTCTTTTCTAATGTGACCCTACCTTGCATATGATAGGGTAGATAGGTGAGCAGTGTGGCAATGTTGCAAGTGTATGGAATAGGTGATAGGTTACTTAAAAGTATTTAAGAGGTTATATGAGAATAGTGAGACTCAGTTTAGGGTATGTAAGAGAAAGAGGGAGATTATTTTTCCAGAAGAAATAGGCTTTGGACATTATTATTATTATTATTATTATAATCAAAAAGAAGCGCTAAGGCTTTGGACAGGAATGTGTAATGCCATCATGGTTGTTTAATATATTTATAGATTGGGTTGTAAAAGAAGTGAATGCTAGGGTATTGGGGAGAGGTATGGGATTAAAAGATAATGAAACCAATACAAAGTGAGAATTATCACAGTTGCTTTTTTGCCATTGACATGGTACTTTTGGGAGAATCTGAAGAGAAGTTGCAATGGTAGGTAGATGAATTTGGGAATGAAATTAAAAGTAAGCATAGGAAAGTGCATGATTATGAGTTTAACAAAAATTTAGATAATGAAAGATTGGATATCAAATTGGAAGGAGGTAGTATGAAGAAAGTGAATGTGCTCTGATATTTGGAAATGGACTTGTCAGCAGACAGATTTTTGAAAGATGAGTTGAACCATAGAAATGACTAGGGGAAAAGGTGGGTGGTGCACTGAGGAATCTGTGGAGACAAAGAACCTTATCCATGGAGGCAAAAAGGAGAAAGTGCCAGAGTATAGTGGTACCAACATTCTGAGGGCAATGTGTGGTGTGAATATTAATCAGAGTATTCATAGTTTGGAGATTAGGAAGTGTGGAATTACTAAAAGTATTATCCAGAGGGCTGAGGAGAGGTTGTTGAGATAGTTTGAACATTTAGAGGATGGAGTAAAATGGGTGACTTGGAGGGTGTAATAAATCCATAGCGGAGAAAAGGAGGAGCAGGGCTCCTCCTAGGAAAGGTTTGAGGAGGGGGGGGGTAAAGGTGGTTTTATTTGAGAGGGGCTTGGACATCCAACAGGCATAGACAATCATATTAAATAAGAGTGAGTGGAGGCAAGTGGTTTTTATGTTTGATGTACTGTTGGAGTGTGAGCAAGGTAACATATATGAAGGGATTTAGGGTAACCGAATCTTGGAGGTGAAAAATTCAACGCCTGTACTCTGAAGGAGGGGTGGGTATAACGTAATGAAGTTTGGAAGTGAATCCGAGCTGTACTTTTGTCATGTCTCTGGCAAGATAGTGATAGTGTGAATGATGGTGAAAGTATTTCTTCTTTTTCAGATCACCCTACCTCAGTAGGAGATGGCCAGCGTGTTAAAAAAAAAAAAATTATGATGTTGAATTTGATCCTAAGTAGTAAATTGGTAGACAGCAACCACCCAGGGAGGTAATACCATCCTGCCAAGTGAGTGTGAAATGGAAGCCTGTAATTGTTTTGCATGATGGTAGGATTGCTGGTGTCTTTTTTCTGTCACATAAACATGCAAGATTTCAGGTACATCTTGCTACTTCTACTTACACTTAGGTCACACCTCACATGCATGTACAAGCATATATATACACGTGCCCCTCTGGATTTTCTTCTATTTCCTTACTAGTTCTTTTTCTTGTTTATTTCCTCTTATCTCCATGGGGAAGTGGAACAAAATTCTTCCTCCATGAGCCATGCGTGCCGTAAGAGGTGACTGAAATGCTGGAAGCAAGGGGCTAGTAACCCCTTCTGTATATATTACTAAATATAACCCTTTGACTGTTTTGGTCTTATATATACGTCTTACGAGCCACCGTGTTTGACGTATATATACTCATAAATTCTAGCAGCTTCAGATCAAGCAGGAGAAAGCTGGTAGGCCCACATGTGAGAGAATGGGTCTGTGTGGTCAGTATGCACCATATAAAAAATCCTGCAGCATGCAGTGCATAATGAGGAAAAAAAGCTCCGACCGGTTTTTTAAATTAAATTGCCGACTTTGTGGTCTATTTTTGTATAGTACATTATTTATGGTTGTATTCTCGTTTTCTTGGTCTCATTTGATAGAGTGAAAAACATATTATAGAAATAGAGGTGATTTTGATTGGTTTTACTATGAAAAGAACCTTGAAATGGAGCTCAAAGTAGGGGAAATGTTTGATTTTTGCCAATATTCAAAAGTCAACAAATGATGTCATTGTCCAATAAATGTCCAACTCGCCATTCTAATATGCAGTCATGAATGGGTTGACTTTATTTATACCAGTATTACAATATTGCAGTAGTCTGCATAACAGTAAATCTTCTATTTTTTGTTTGAATAAAAATTCAAAATAGACAGCAATAGTAATATCAGAGGGGCCTGGAGATGTGACTGATGAACAAAGAAAATGTTATTTTAGAGCCAGAAATGTCTGCATTGTTCATTCTGGACCCTATTTTGAAATTGGCATATTTTTTAACCCTTTCAGGGTCCAAGGCCAAAATCTGAAGTCACGCACCAGTGTCCAAGAAATTTTGAAAAAAAAAAAAATTATTTTTTCTTACAGAATTAAAGAGCATATTTTTGTGAAGGTAATAAAACAAAAAAAATTAGAATCTGATCAGTACTTACCGAGATACAGTGCCAAGAAGTTTGTAGAAAATGATGTGGTGGCGGCAACATCGACGAATTCCACATACGCGTATTATATTATTTTGTTGTTTTAGTTGTTTTTTCTTTTCTTTTCCAATTTTTTTCTATTCCTACTAACATTTGGGGCCTGAGAGACCAATACTGTATATAATTTATATATATAAACTCACTGTATTGAACACAATAACCGCACTAAAGTTATTATCATATTATTGTTTACCACTGTTGTTTATTACAATAAACATGCACAAATATTGTATAATACTAATGTTCTATCATATATTTACATATTTACAATCACTGGACATGGTTTTAGAACTGCTGGAGCTTGTGGAACTCCTTGAAACAAGGCACCATGCACAGAGGCACCTTACATTCCTCACACATAAACCGAGTGTCTTTGCGTCTTTGTTGCCGTCGTTTTGTTTGTGCACAGACAATGCATCTCTTCTGAGCAAATTTCTTTTGAGTTGAAGGAAGCTGTATTATGAAATGATCACCTTCTCTTCTCAAACGCTTGGGTATATTGTGATGAATTCGAGGACCATGTTGTATTGCAGGTGTTGTTACCTGGTACTTCATTATGAGTTGTCTGACAACAGACAAACAAAATTCACCATACGGTGGTCTGTTACCAGTCTTTATTTGGTACATATTATATGCATTCAGCATTGAAATGTCCATGAGATGGAAGAAAAGTTTCATGTACCACTTGTAACTCTTACGAACACAGTCAACAAAACCAATCTGCATGTCACACTTGTCAACCAAGCGCATGTTTTGTGTATAATCAATCACTGTCACTGGTTTTCGAATACGTTCATTAGTCACTCGATCAACTTTGCCACTGTCTTGCATTTCATTACGGTGAATGGTTGTCAACAATGTGACATCTCGTTTGTCATGCCACCGTAATGCCATGATGTCATTGGCAGTAAACACCTGCACGTCATCACCACGAACACCTGCGTTGAGCCTGGGCATATGTTTACGATTAGAACGCACTGTGCCACACACATCTGTCTTGTTCACTCGCATGAAATCACTGAGTAATGGGCTTGTGTACCAGTTATCGGTATATAATGTATGGCCCTTACCAAGATAAGGTGCCATCATGTTTCTCACTACGTCACCTGATATACCCAATAACATCTTGGTATCTTTCAATGTTTTACTACCCGTGTATACAACAATATCCAACACCAGGCCACTGTCACAATCACAGAGTACAAACAATTTTATACCAAAGCGGTTCCTCTTGCTCGGTATATACTGCTTGAATGACAGTCTACCTTTGAACAAAATCAAAGACTCGTCAATTACAAGATTCTTGAATGGATAAAAGTATATCCTGAACTTTTGTTTGAGATACATGAAAACATTTCTAATCTTGTATAACCTGTCACTTCTGTCAGGCCTGGTTTTGTCAGAGAAGTGCAACATACGTAAGAGTAAGATAAACCTGTTCACTGGTATTATTTCACTGAAGGATGGGGTACAAATTAGCCGATCTGTGGACCAGTATGCTTTTATATTATGCTTATAGACGTGAGGCATAAGCATTATTGTTGCAAAAAGCAAATACATTTCTGCAACAGTCGTCTCTTTCCACCTGTGTAGTCTTGACTGTGGTGATAAGATCGTATTTGCCATGGTGTACTGAAAATACTTATTACTTTCCCTGACAATAGTTTCCATCAATGGCTGGTCAAAGAATAATTCAAAGAATTCCAGTTCATTGGCCGTGGTTCCAAGGGGACAGGTAGGTAGAATTCCACTTTGCGAGTCATCAAAGTGGTGAGGGCTGGGAACAAAATTGGGATTTTGCTGCCAATCCCAGATACGGTTTGCTGGTGGATACTGGACATCATAGGCTGGTTGTACGGGTGGTTGTGGCGGGCTGGTGGGTGACGCTCCGCTTTGTCCTTGAACTGACGAGTCAGCAGCGTGGGTTCCCGCGTGGCACAGCGAGTCACGCATGGCGGTGCCACTACCACCACCAGCCCCACTAACACCATCCACTGATGTCTGTGGCCCATCCATGCCAAGTGTAGCCACATCATCCTCACTATCACTACCTAAAACGGGTGTAGGGCCACGGGATGTACTCCGGGATGTACTACGGGATGTACTCCGTCCCCTGGGCATAGCATAGGGTACACTACCCGAGCGCATGCGGCGGCGCACATACCGACGCTTCACTGGTGAATATGTTTCCTCACTATCACTACTCGAATGATCGTCGAGCGCAATAAAATCACAATCCACGTCAGAATCATCGTCATTACTGAAGTCAGAGGCCAGACCACGGGAAAATATTAGTTTTCTCTTATGTTTAGGAACAACCGACCGTGAGTCACGAGTGCCCACACCAGAGGTAGAAGGTCGAGGATCGTCGGGGTTTTCTGCACTATTATCGATATCCTGGTCATTATTTTCGGTCACTAACTCATCAAAGCCGTAGAATTCGTCTTCATTTCCACTTCCATCAGTGTCAGAACTATCAGACAGGAAGAGGAGAGTCCCAATTTTCCGGGGAGTGAGAGCTGACTTGCGACGAGACATGGTGAACAAGGGTGACTGAGCCGGCGTTCCCACAATGCTATGCAGGCGCCTAGATTTTTTGTTTATGGCGCACACCCACCGCGCAGACCCATTCTCTCATATGTAGGCCTATGAGCGCTTTCGCGCTAAATTTGATGGCGCTAGAATTTTGACGTAGATCTATGGTTTGGACACTCACCGAAAAGCCGTAGATCTACGGGACGGACCCTGAAAGGGTTAATTTGCTTGAAATTGGCCAAATTGCAAATTTCTGACCACTTTATTGGCTAGTTGAAATCTGTAAATGGGCAGTTTCTTGTACTCAATCGATAGAACAAATGGAGTTCTAAAGAAATAGTTAAAAGTTTTGTCGATTGGAACAATGGAATTAGCTGAAAATAGGGCTCAAAGTGGGCGAAATTGCCGATTCGTTAATATCGCTGAGGTCGCTAACTTTGCAAGAGCGTAATTCCGTAAGTTTTTCATCAAATTTCGTACTTTTGGTGTCATTACCATCGGGAAAAAATTATCATTTCATAAGAATTTATTTTTTTTTGTTTTTTTCAAGTTTTTGCGACACAAGGAGACACCTCGGGATTTGGGGTTGTGACAGTCAAGGGGTTGAAAGGAGAAACTTTCATTTTTCCTTTTGGGCCACCCTGCCTTGGTGGGATGCGGCTGGTTTGTTGAAAGAAGAAGAAGAAGAATTACTGATGGCTGCCTACAGGATGTTGAAGAGTGCCCAAGTGTAAAAGATGAAGAAACTGATTCAACAGCTTCACCAGGCATAGAAATCTCTGCTGGCTCACAAGTGCATCCCTCAAGTTCTAGTGAAAGTTTAACCAAGTCCAATGAAGAGCGGCATGAACAGTCAGGTTAGTTATAACAAAGTACGTAATTACCAACTAGGAAAGAAAGTAAGAAAGTAATTGGTCATTTGACACCAAGGCAGGGTGATCCATGGAAAAAAGCACTTTAAACCAAAGCATCCCATTCTTTTTTCAAAATATGGCACTTTGCATCCCAAAGCTAGATACATTATTACTTTATTAGCACTCCAACACCACATCAAATCCTGTAGATTATTTGTTTCTTGTTCCAGTGCAGTAGTTACCTGCTAAATGTTTTACCTGCTAAATAATTTTTTCAACAAATCATAAAGACATTCGAACCTTATATTTTATCTTTGGAGCCAGATCAGGTATAGTAGGTACCTCCTTAAGACTAATCATTTGAGCTGTACTAGGGGGCAACCAGGAAGACTAATCGGAGACAACCAAATTTATGACATAATTGTTACTGCCTATGCCTTCATAATAATTTTCTTCAGTTATTCCTATCATTGACACAGTTACTTTTTGCTGATGATACTGTGCTTATGGGAGATTCTAAAGAAAAATTGCAAAGGTTAGTGGATGAGTCTGGGAGTGTGTGTAAAGGTAGAAAGTTGAAAGTGAACATAGAAAAGAGTAAGGTGATGAGGGTATCAAATGATTTAGATAAAGAAAAATTGGATATCAAATTGGGGAGGAGGAGTATGGAAGAAGTGAATGTTTTCAGATACTTGGGAGTTGACGTGTCGGCGGATGGATTTATGAAGGATGAGGTTAATCATAGAATTGATGAGGAAAAAAAGGTGAGTCAAAAGCTCAGTGCCCCAAGGCACTGTCCAGGCACCTCTGCTGTTCCTCATCCTCATAGCAGACATAGACAAAAACACCCGGCACACTTTTGTATCATCATTTGCAGATGACACTAAAATAAGCATGAAAGTCAGTACGGTAGAGGACACTGAAAAAGTTCAGGAAGACATAAACAGGGTTTTCCAGTGGGCAGTGGAAAACAACATGACGTTCAATGGTGATAAGTTCCAGCTGCTTAGGTATGGAAAGAATGAAGAACTCAAAAGGAGCACTATATACAAAACTCAAGAGGGTCACCAAATAGAACGTAAGGAACACATAAAAGACCTAGGAATAATTATGTCAGTGGACCTTTCTTTTAAACACCATAACAAGACAAAGATCACGACAGCCAGGAAGATGACTGGGTGGGTATTGAGAACTTTCAAAACAAGGGAAACAATGCCGATGGTGACACTCTTCAAATTGCTAATGCTCCCTCACTTAGAATATTGCTCAGTGGTGACAGCCCCGTTCAGGGCAGGAGATATATCGGAGCTGGAACAAATACAGAGATTGTTTATGGCTCACATTGAGCCAGTAAAGCACCTGAACTACTGGGAACGCCTGCAAGTCTTGAATATGTACTCATTGGACCAGAGGAGAGAGAGGTACATGATAATATATACCTGGAAGGTGCTCGAGGGCTTGGTCCCAAATCTGCACACTGCCATAACAACATACTGGAGTGAGAGATATGGGAGAAAGTGTAAAATAAACCCAGTGAGGAGCAGGGGTGCAGTGGGGACAATAAGGGAACACTGTATCAACATCTGGGGTCCCAGACTTTTCAACATCTTACCATATGCAACAGTTAGGTATCTTTATTTCGAAACGTTTCGCCTACACAGTAGGCTTCTTCAGTCGAGTACAAAAAAGTTGATAGAAGCAGAAGATACTTGAAGACGATGTAATCAGTCCATCACCCTTAAAGTTTTGAGGTGGTCAGTCCCTCAGTCTGGAACAATGCTCTTCTCCAGACTGAGGGACTGACCACCTCAAAACTTTAAGGGTGATGGACTGATTACATCGTCTTCAAGTATCTTCTGCTTCTATCAACTTTTCTGTACTCGACTGAAGAAGCCTACTGTGTAGGCGAAACGTTTCGAAATAAAGATACCTAACTGTTGCATATGTGTCTTACCTAACAACCTGTCGGTATTTTATACCATTTTAATGTTCAACATCTTACCAGAAGATATCAGAAACACTGCTGGAACAAGTGTTGAAGCCTTCAAGAGGAAACTAGACAAGTATCTTCACCAGGTGCCAGATCAACCAGGCTGTGATGGATATGTGGGGCAGCGGGCCTCCAGCAGCAACAGCCTGGTTGACCAGGCGAGCACCAGACTAGCCTGGCCCATGGCCGGGCTCAGAGAGTAGATTTTTTTTTTTTTTATTATCACACTGGCTGATTCTCACCAAGGCAGGGTGGCCCGAAAAAGAAAAACTTTCACCATCATTCACTTCATCACTGTCTTGCCAGAAGGGTGCTTTACACTACAGTTTTTAAACTGCAACATTAACACCCCTCCTTCAGAGTGCAGGCACTGTACTTCCCATCTCCAGGACTCAAGTCCGGCCTGCCGGTTTCCCTGAACCCCTTCATAAATGTTACTTTGCTCACACTCCAACAGCACGTCAAGTATTAAAAACCATTTGTCTCCATTCACTCCTATCAAACACGCTCACGCATGCCTGCTGGAAGTCCAAGCCCCTCGCACACAAAACCTCCTTTACCCCCTCCCTCCAACCTTTCCTAGGCCGACCCCTACCCCGCCTTCCTTCCACTACAGACTGATACACTCTTGAAGTCATTCTGTTTCGCTCCATTCTCTCTACATGTTCGAACCACCTCAACAACCCTTCCTCAGCCCTCTGGACAACAGTTTTGGTAATCCCGCACCTCCTCCTAACTTCCAAACTACGAATTCTCTGCATTATATTCACACCACACATTGCCTTCAGACATGACATCTCCACTGCCTCCAGCCTTCTCCTCGCTGCAACATTCATCACCCATACTTCATACCCATATAAGAGCGTTGGTAAAACTATACTCTCATACATTCCCCTCTTTGCCTCCAAGGGCAAAGTTCTTTGTCTCCACAGACTCCTAAGTGCACCACTCACCCTTTTCCCCTCATCAATTCTATGATTCACCTCATCTTTCATAGACCCATCCGCTGACACGTCCACTCCCAAATATCTGAATACACTCACCTCCTCCATACTCTCTCCTTCCAATCTGATATCCAATCTTTCATCACCTAACCTTTTTGTTATCCTCATAACCTTACTCTTTCCTGTATTCACTTTTAATTTTCTTCTTTTGCATACCCTACCAAATTCATCCACCAATCTCTGCAGCTTCTCTTCAGAATATCCCAAGAGCACAGTGTCATCAGCAAAGAGCAACTGTGACAACTCCCACTTTATGTGTGATTCTTTATCTTTTAACTCCACGCCTCTTGCCAAGACCCTCGCATTTACTTCTCTTACAACTCCATCTATAAATATATTAAACAACCACGGTGACATCACACATCCTTGTCTAAGGCCTACTTTTACTGGGAAATAATTTCCCTCTTTCCTACATACTCTAACTTGAGCCTCACTATCCTCGTAAAAACTCTTCACTGCTTTCAGTAACCTACCTCCTATACCATACACCTGCAACATCTGCCACATTGCCCCCCTATCCACCCTGTCATACGCCTTTTCCAAATCCATAAATGCCACAAAGACCTCTTTAGCCTTATCTAAATACTGTTCACTTATATGTTTCACTGTAAACACCTGGTCCACACACCCCCTACCTTTCCTAAAGCCTCCTTGTTCATCTGCTATCCTATTCTCCGTCTTACTCTTAATTCTTTCAATAATAACTCTACCATACACTTTACCAGGTATACTCAACAGATTTATCTCCCTATAATTTTTGCACTCTCTTTTGTCCCCTTTGCCTTTATACAAAGGAACTATGCATGCTCTCTGCCAATCCCTAGGTACCTTACCCTCTTCCATAGATATACTCTCGAAATTCTTCAAAGGTATATTAAAGGTGCATTGAGGTATATGTGGAGACAGAAAATGCTGTCTATGGAGGCAAAGAAGGGAATGTATGAAAGTATAATAGTACCAACACTCCTATATGGGTGTGAAGCTTGGGTTGTGAATGCAGCAGCGAGGAGGCGGTTGGAGGGAGTGGAGATGTCCTGTCTAAGGGCAATGTGTAGTGTAAATATTATGCAGAAAATTCAGAGTGTGGAAATTACAAGAAGGTGTGGAGTTAATAAAAGTATTAGAGGGCTGAAGAGGGGTTGTTGAGGTGGTTTGGTCATTTAGAGAGAAAGGATCAAAGCAGAATGACATGGAGAGCGTATAAATCTGTAGGGGAAGGAAGGCGGGGTAGGGGTCGTCCTCGAAAAGGTTGGAAGGAAAGGGTAAGGGAGGTTTTGTGGGTGAGGGGCTTGGACTTCCAGCAGGCGTGCATGAGCGTGTTCGATAGGAGTGAATGGGGGCAGATAGCCAGTGTGTTAAAAAATGTAAGAATTAGGTAGTAGTTATCCAACCACTCAACCAATGAGAAGAAAAACCATTTGGATGAGATAAAAGTAAGAACAGAATCTTCTTCTTTCAACAGACTGGCTGTATCCCACCAAGGCAGGGTGGCCCAAAAAGAAAAACAAAAGCTTCTCTTTTTAAATTTAGTAATATATGCAGGAGAAGGGGTTACTAGCCCCTTGCTCCTGGCACTTCATCTCTTATGACACGCATAGCTTACAGAGGAAGAATTCTGTTCCACTTCCCCATGGAGAAAGAATAGAATCAAGAGGGACTAATTGCATGTTGATATACTCCAATTTAAAATGATTGATTCCATGTATACAATGCATTTTCAATAAAACTTAATTGATTTATTAATATTTATCAGTAAGAAACTTGTAATTTGTGATCAGATGTGTCAAAATCAAGTAGGTTTTTTTTTTTTTTAACAAGTTAGCTATCTCCCACCGAGGCAGGGTGGCCCAAAAAGAAAGAAAATCCCCAAAAAGAAAATACTTTCATCATCATTCAACACTTTCACCTCACTCATACATAATCACTGTTTTTGCAGAGGTGCTCAGAACACAACAGTTTAGAAGCATATACGTATAAATATGCACAACATATTCATTCATTCATGTTGATTCGCCGGTACTTCTGGCCCGGGATACACACATATCCCTCAAACTGCCAATATCCCAAACCCCTCCTTTAAAGTGCAGGCATTGTACTTCACATTTCCAGTACTCAAGTCCGGCTATATAAAAATAACCTGTTTCCCTGAATCCCTTCAATAAATATTACCCTGCTCACACTCCAACAGCTTGTTGGGTCCCAAATACCATTTGTCTCCATTCACTCCTATCTAACACGCTCACTCATGCTTGCTGGAAGTCCAAGCCCTCGCCCAAAAAACCTCCTTTACCACTTCTCTCCAACCCTTTCGAGGATGACCCCTACTCCGCCTTCCTTCCCCTACAGATTTATACACTCTCCATGTCATTCTACTTAGATTCATTCTCTCTAAATGACCAAACCACCTCAACATCCCCTCTTCAGCCCTCTGACTAATACTTTTATTAACTCCACACCTTCTAATTTCCACACTCCAAATTCTCTTCATAATATTTACACCAATGGACCCCAATGGAAATAAGCCACTCTGTCTGACTTTTTTGGGTTATCCTAGGTTCTCTACACATATGCTGCTATGTATGATAATTCTATGTAACTGTATTCGTGTATACCTGAATAAACTTACTTACTTACTTACTTACCATACATTGCTCTTAGACAGGACATCTCCACTGCCTCCAACCACCTCCTTGCTGCAGCATTTACAACCCAAGCTTCACACCCATATAAGAGTGTTGGTACCACTTTACTTTCATACATTCCCTTCTTTGCCTCCATAGATAATGTTTTTTGTCTCCACATATACCTCAATGCACCACTCACCTTTTCTCCTTCATCAATTCTGTGGTTAACCTCATCCTTCATACATCCATCCGCTGACACGTCAACTCCCAAATATCCGAAAACATTCACTAATAACTTAAGTACTAAATGCATTTGTAGTTATTTTCCAAGGGAATAGGCAATTAATTTTCTGTAGGTGCTACATAAATCTCCTAAATATTTATAATGAAATGAAAATTTACTTTTAATATTGTTTTAGGTCAGCAAGATGAATCTGAATGGAGTATCATATTTAATACCACTTCAAATCATCCTGGCTTCACCACATCAACAGACTTTGTTGAAGAGAGTGAGGATGATGATGATGACTGGCTAATGGGTAGTCTCAGGTATGTAAGTTAAAACATTGGTAATCAAGTATTACAAATGTCTTATTCATCAACTTGTCAGTATTTTATTCCATCAATAATAGGATATCTCTTGGAGTGTAGTCAATAAATATTATTATGCAAAATTTTAACCAAAAGAGAATATTAATGTGTAAATTCAAGAATTATGTGGATTAAAGTAAAGGTTGGATGCGAAAAGTGGGTCATAATAAGCGTGTATGCACCTGGAGAAGAGAGGAATGTAGAGGAGAGAGATTTTGGGAGATGTTAAGCGAATGTATAGGAGCCTTTGAACCAAGTGAGAGAGTAATTGTGGTAGGGGACCTGAATGCTAAAGTAGGAGAAACTTTTAGAGAGGGTGTGGTAGGTAAGTTTGGGGTGCCAGGTGTAAATGATAATGGGAGCCCTTTGATTGAACTTTGTATAGAAAGGGGTTTAGTTATAGGTAATACATATTTTAAGAAAAAGAGGATAAATAAGTATACAAGATATGATATAGGGCGAAATGACAGTAGTTTGTTGGATTATGTATTGGTAGATAAAAGACTGTTGAGTAGACTTCAGGATGTACATGTTTATAGAGGGGCCACAGATATATCAGATCACTTTCTAGTTGTAGCTACACTGAGAGTAAAAGGTAGATGGGATACAAGGAGAATAGAAGCATCAGGGAAGAGAGAGGTGAAGGTTTATAAACTAAAAGAGGAGGCAGTTAGGGTAAGATATAAACAGCTATTGGAGGATAGATGGGCTAATGAGAGCATAGGCAATGAGGTCGAAGAGGTATGGGGTAGGTTTAAAAATGTAATGTTAGAGTGTTTAGCAGAAGTTTGTGGTTACAGGAAAGTGGGTGCGGGAGGAAAGAGGAGCGACTGGTGGAATGATATGTAAAGAGAGTAGTAAGGGAGAAAAAGTTAGCATATGAGAAGTTTTTACAAAGTAGAAGTGATACAAGGAGGGAAGAGTATATGGAGAAAAAGAGAGAGGTTAAGAGAGTAGTGAAGCAATGTAAAAAGAGAGCAAATGAGAGAGTGGGTGAGATGTTATCAACAAATTTTGTTGAGAATAAGAAACAGTTTTGGAGTGAGATTAACAAGTTAAGGAAGCCTAGAGAACAAATGGATTTGTCAGTTAAAAATAGGAGAGGAGAGTTATTAAATGGAGAGTTAGAGGTATTGGGAAGATGGAGGGAATATTTTGAGGAATTGTTAAATGTTGACGAAGATAAGGAAGCTGTGATTTCGTGTATAGGGCAAGGAGGAATAACATCTTGTAGGAGTGAGGAAGAGCCAGTTGTGAGTGTGGGGGAAGTTCGTGAGGCAGTAGATAAAATGAAAGGGGGTAAGGCAGCCGGGATTGATGGGATAAAGATAGAAATGTTAAAAGCAGGTGGGGATATAGTTTTGGAGTGGTTGGTGCAATTATTTAATAAATGTATGAATGAGGGTAAGGTACCTAGGGATTGGCAGAGAGCATGCATAGTTCCTTTGTATAAAGGCAAAGGGGACAAAAGAGAGTGCAAAAATTATAGGGGGATAAGTCTGTTGAGTATACCTGGTAAAGTGTATGGTAGAGTTATTATTGAAAGAATTAAGAGTAAGATGGAGAATAGGATAGCAGATGAACAAGGAGGCTTTAGGAAAGGTAGGGGGTGTGTGGACCAGGTGTTTACAGTGAAACATATAAGTGAACAGTATTTAGATAAGGCTAAAGAGGTCTTTGTGGCATTTATGGATTTGGAAAAGGCGTATGACAGGGTGGATAGGGGACAATGTGGCAGATGTTGCAGGTGTATTGTATAGGAGGTAGGTTACTGAAAGCAGTGAAGAGTTTTTACGAGGATAGTGAGGCTCAAGTTAGAGTATGTAGGAAAGAGAGAAATTATTTCCCAGTAAAAGTAGGCCTTAGACAAGGATGTGTGATGTCACCATGGTTGTTTAATATATTTACAGATGGGGTTGTAAGAGAAGTAAATGCGAGGGTCTTGGCAAGAGGCATGGAGTTAAAAGATAAAGAATCACACATAAAGTGGGAGTTGTCACAGTTGCTCTTTGCTGATGACACTGTGATCTTGGGAGATTCTGAAGAGAAGTTGCAGAGATTGGTGGATGAATTTGGTAGGGTATGCAAAAGAAGAAAATTAAAAGTGAATACAGGAAAGAGTAAGGTTATGAGGATAACAAAAAGATTAGGTGATGAAAGATTGGATTTCAGATTGGAGGGAGAGAGTATGGAGGAGGTGAATGTATTCAGATATTTGGGAGTGGACATGTCAGCGGATGGGTCTATGAAAGATGAGGTGAATCATAGAATTGATGAGGGGAAAAGGGTGAGTGGTGCACTTAGGAGTCTGTGGAGACAAAGAACTTTGTCCTTGGAGGCAAAGAGGGGAATGTATGAGAGTACAGTTTTACCAATGCTCTTATATGGGTGTGAAGCATGGGTGATGAATGTTGCAGCGAGGAGAAGGCTGGAGGCAGTGGAGATGTCATGTCTGAGGGCAATGTGTGGTGTGAATATAATGCAGAGAATTCGTAGTTTGGAAGTTAGGAGGAGGTGCGGGATTACCAAAACTGTTGTCCAGAGGGCTGAGGAAGGGTTGTTGAGGTGGTTCGGACATGTAGAGAGAATGGAGCGAAACAGAATGACTTCAAGAGTGTATCAGTCTGTAGTGGAAGGAAGGCGGGGTAGGGGTCGGCCTAGGAAAGGTTGGAGGGAGGGGGTAAAGGAGGTTTTGTTTGCGAGGGGCTTGGACTTCCAGCAGGCATGCGTGAGCGTGTTTGATAGGAGTGAATGGAGACAAATGGTTTTTAATACTTGATGTGCTGTTGGAGTGTGAGCAAAGTAACATTTATGAAGGGGTTCAGGGAAACCGGCAGGCCGGACTTGAGTCCTGGAGATGGGAAGTACAGTGCCTGCACTCTGAAGGAGGGGTGTTAATGTTGCAGTTTAAAAACTGTAGTGTAAAGCACCCTTCTGGCAAGACAGTGATGGAGTGAATGATGGTGAAAGTTTTTCTTTTTCGGGCCACCCTGCCTTGGTGGGAATCGGCCAGTGTGATAATAAATAATAATAGAAAAAACATATTAATACATTATTGTACCAATTTTTTTATTTACTATGTACTTGTTTGCTTACTATTTAATAATTTTGAAAAATACTTCAGGCCATTGATGAAGGAAGAGGATGAAGATTCAGATGACATCGAATTTTATAAGACACAGTGTATAGAAGATCAGACTGACAGTGTTTTTGACAATAATGATGCAGAACACATGGTGGCTCCCTCTACCAAACAGAAAAAGTTGCAGTTCCTCTATATCCAGATGCAACTTTGTGAGAATAATACTTTAAGGTACATATTTATCCAAATGTTTCCGATGGGATTTTTAATTATTTTAATAAAGGTGACCAGAGTCACTTAGGTTTGGACTTAATGTCATATGATTATTTATGTAGGTATATGATAAATTTTCAAGAACACTGGCATAATGTCTTGTAACTACTAAACTGTGGTATACATTTATTTATATATATTTTTTTTTTCAACAAACTGGCCGTATCCCACCAAGGCAGGGTGGCCCAAAAAGAAAAACAAAAGTTTCTCTTTTCAAATTTAGTAATTTTATACGGGAGAAGGGGTTACTAGTCTCTTGCTCCCGGCATTTTAGTCGCCTCTTACAACATGCACGGCTTACGGAGGAAGAATTCTGTTCCACTTCCCCATGGAGATAAGAGGAAATAAACAAGAACAAGAACTAGAAAGAAAATAGCAGAAAACCCCAGAGGGGTATGTGTATATATATGCTTGTACATGTATGTGTAGTGTGACCTAGGTGTAAGTAGAAGTAGCAACACGTACCTGAAACCTTGCATGTTTATGAGACAGAAAAAAGGACACCAGCAATCCTACCATCATGTAAAACAATTACAGGCTTTCATTTTACACTCACTTGGCAGGACGGTAGTACCTCCCTGGGCGGTTGCTGTCTACCAACCTACTACAGTGGACCCCCGCATAACGATATTATTTCAATCCAGAAGTCTGTTTGGGTGCCGTTATAGACCGAATTTGTTCCCATAAGAAATATTGTGAATTAGATTAGTCCGTTTCAGACCCCCAAAAATACACCTACAACAGCACTTACAAAAATACACTTAAATAGTTGGTCGAGTTGGGAGCTGATCGTTATGCGGGGGTCCACTGTACCTACATTTATGTGTATATTACGTATATACCTTGTCATGTTGCAAGTATATACTTGATCTGATTTGAATGCCACTGTATTAATTTACTTTTAGTTCTTAACCTTTTTCATTTACATATTTTGCTTTCAGTATATTAGTTACAATACTGCTACAGTCTCAGTCTTTCATATATAGTCTAGGTATACAGTTACAGAAAAGTAAGGTGTTATACTGGCATTAGTAAACCTTTCTCACCTGGAAATGAATGATACACTGCCTTGCTCACAGATGTGTTTTGCAAGATGGGGGCTTAATAACTAAAGAACTTGGTAAATACTATACTTTAGTCCTCACCAAACTAATAAGAAAGTCCAAGCAACTGTATTGTTCAAATAGATTCACTGAAATCAGAGGAGATATAAAAAAGACCTGGAAGACACTCTCTCAGGTCCTGGGCACCCAAAGCTGAACAGAACTAGAGATATTGTCCTAACTAAACCAAACGAACCACAACTTCAGCCATTTGAAACAGCTAATAAGATAAATGACTTCTCAACCATAGGATCAAGTCTGACAAGTAAGATTCTAGGCACTAATACCCAAGTGAGTGATTACTTAGATGGTAACTTCCCAACATCCCTCTATCTTGTTCCAATCGAGCCTAATGAAGTCACCCTGATTATTATTTCATTAGAAAATAAATAAGGAAATATAGCTCACATTCCACCACTATTGTACAAACGAGGGGCTCATGTCCTCTTACCACCATTACATTACTTTTTAACAAATCACTTGAAACCAGCACTTTCCCAGCATTACTCAAGATAGCAAGAGTTACTCCAGTATACAAAGGTAGAGACCCAATGGATGTAAACAGCTATAGACCAATATCAGACTTGCCTTTGCTATCCAAAATCTTTGAGAAACTCATGCACAAGAGATTATTCTCCTTTACAACATCGCAAAGCATTCTCAATCCCCGCCAGTTTGGCTTCAGGAGCAACAAAAGCACAAATGATGCAATTATAAAAATGCTAGACCTGCTTTACACAGCACTTGAAAAAATGAATATCCACTAGGATGATTTATCGAGTTCTAGGATCAGTATCGGAGGCCATGCACTTGCATATATAAAGTCTTACCTTACTAACAAACAGCAATACATCTCTATTACGACACAACCTCCTCATCAAGGCCTCTGGACATTGCCGTTCCACAGGGAAGCATCCTTGGCCCCTTACTTTTCCTTTTATACATCAATGACCTTCCAAATGTATTGCAACAACTTAGACCTATTCTCTTTGTTGATGACAACTTTTGTCATCTCCCACCCAAGCCCAGCATTACTCAACAACATTGTTAATGAAGAGCTCTTAAAAATATCTGCCTGGATGACTACCAATAAACTTACACTTCTTCTTTCAACGTACCAGCCGTATCCCACCGAGGTGGGGTGGCCCAAAAGGAAAAACGAAAGTTTCTCCATTCAAATTTAGTAATATATACAGGAGAAGGGGTTACTAGCCCCTTGCTCCCGGCATTTCAGTCACCTCTTACGACACGCATGACTTCCGGAGGAAGAATTCTGTTCCATTTCCCCATGGAGATAAGAGGAAATAAACAAGAACAAGAACTAGAAAGAAAATAGCAGAAAACCCAGAGGGGTGTGTGTATATACAGTGGACCCCCGTATACCGTTGGCCTTGCATAACGTTAAATCCGCATACCGCTACATTTTATCGCCAAGATTTTGCCTCGCATACCGCTAAAAAACCCGCTCAGCGCTGTTCGTCCGAGACGCGTCTAATGTGCGCCCTTAGCCAGCCTCACATGTTCCGCCGGTGGCATTGTTTACCAGCCAGCCTCCGCGGTAACATCCAAGCATACAATCGGAACATTTCGTATTATTACAGTGTTTTTGGTGATTTTATCTGCAAAATAAGTGACCTTGGGCCCCAAGAAAGCTTCTAGTGCCAACCCTACAGCAATAAGGGTGAGAATTACTATAGAGATGAAGAAAAAGATCATTGATAAGTATGAAAGTGGAGTGCGTGTCTCCGAGCTGGCCAGGTTGTATAATAAACCCCAATCAACCATCGCTACTATTGGTGGTACAGCTGCTGCTGCACCACCGTCAGCTGCTGCTGCTGCTGCTGTAGCATCGTCTGCTGCTGCTGTAGCACCGTTGTTGGTGTGGCTTATTGAGAATACCAAGAAACAATTAACCCCAGAGGATTTACCACCCAGGATAACCCAAAAAAGTCAGTGTCATCGAAGACTGTCTAACTTATTTCCATTGGGGTCCTTAATCTTGTCTCCCAGGATGCAACCCACACCAATCGACTAACACCCAGGTGAACAGGGAAAAATGCCTGGAACTAGTGCTCATATTGGTGAATTTAAAGCCAGCAAAGGTTGGTTTGAGATTTAAGAATCGTAGTGGCATACACAGTGTGATAAGGCCTGTTCTGGAAGAAAATGCCAAACAGGACCTACAGTACTCAGGAGGAAAAGGCACTCCCAGGACACAGTGTCTCATCAGTCATTGCTGCATCTTCAATAAAGGTAAGTGTCATTTATTCTTCATTTAGTAGAGCAGTACATGCGCAATATATATTGTGCATGTACTACTCTACTATTGTGCATGTATCCTTCTCTTTGTGTGTAGGAAAATGTATATTTCATGTGGTAAATTTTTTTTTTTCATACTTTTGGGTGTCTTGCACGGATTAATTTGATTTCCATTACAGTGGACCCCCGCATAACGATTACCTCCGAATGCGACCAATTATGTTAGTGTATTTATGTAAGTGCGTTTGTACGTGTATGTTTGGGGGTCTGAAATGGACTAATCTACTTCACAATATTCCTTATGGGAATAAATTCGGTCAGTACTGGCACCTGAACATACTTATGGAGTGAAAAAATATCGTTAACCGGGGGTCCACTGTATTTCTTATGGGGAAAATTCATTCGCATAACGATAATTTCGCATAACAATGAGCTCTCTTGCACGGATTAATATCACTATGCGGGGGTCCACTGTATGTGATTGTACATGTATGTGTAGTGTGACCTAAGTGTAAGTAGAAGTAGCAAGACATACCTGAAATCTTGCATGTTTATGAGACAGACAAAAGACACCAGCAATCCTACCATCATGTAAAACAATTACAGGCTTTTGTTTTACACTCACTTGGCAGGACGGTAGTACCTCCCTGGGTGGTTGCTGTCTACCAACCTACTACCTAGGAAACTTACACTTAACATTGACAAAACCTTTTACATTATGTTTGGGAGCTGAGCAAATAATGTCCAACTAAACATTATGATTAACACTACTACTACTATTGCTAAACATAATGGGGGAAAATTTTTGGGTGTGCACCTTGACAGCAACTTGAAATTCAATACCCATATCCAACACATAAAAAAAAAAGTGTCCAAAACAGTTGGCATCCTCTCTTTGTTATTATGTACCACAAACAGCACTACTTACATTATACTTTTCACTAATCTACCCCTACCTCACTTACACTATTTGTGCCTGGGGATCCACAACAGCAAATCATTATAAGCTAATAACTCAACAAAAGGCCGCAATACGAATGATCACATAGTCCACTGCTAGACAACCCCCTCCCCCTTCACTCTTCAAAGACCTAAATCTACTCACTGTGCAAAACATTCACTATTACTACTGTGCCTCCTACAGTCACAGAACATTATTAATCCCGACCTGAAGCACTTTCTTGATAATTCATAATGACAACTGCAAACAAACCATACCACAGGCGGGTATGGTTCACTTTTTTGATAGTTACAAAAGGATCCATAGACGTAATGCTAGGCACAGAAATGTCTATGACATATCCCATGTCCAGGTAAATCTCTGTAAAAACTCTGTACATAACAGGGCCCAAAATCTGGAACTTTCTGCCGAAAATTTCCAGAGCCACTGTCTCAGCTGGCATCTTCAAAACTACCATTAAAAAATACCTTTACTCCCTAACATATCCCAACATTAGCTAAATATGTGAAAACTATATATCATATTCTCATTGTCACTAACATATGGAAAACAGTATACAGCCTCTCCTCACTGAACAAATTCATCACTAAGTGAGGAGCATACATGTACTATAATGGTAGTGGGTTTGTGTCAACCATCTTTGATATTGTTTTAAGGTCACCTTTGCACCATTTATAACATTTCTGGTATATTTTTAAATGTTTATACAGTAGTGTACTATATATTGTAATGAACAGAATAGAGGAAATCAGCTGTAATATACATTATTTAGGTATGCATACTGGTCAGAGGGCTTGTCGTAAGTCCGAGTCGTCGGTAAATGAGTACATTGCTAAGTGAGGAGAGGCTGTAATCTTGTTCTCAATACCTGTAATCCTCACAACCATTAAAATACTGAATATGTTCACCTTATGTTAATATGCTATGTCTAGTTTTAAGTAGTGTGTAAGCATTAGTATTAGTCTGCCCAAAATGCCTGGGCATTTTAGTGGCTTTCTTTGTACTTAACATTTTATAAAATGTAAATCTCACACTGTAACCTTTACAAAGAAATAAATTGTATTTTGGATGTACACAAGGCCCCACCAGTATATATGTATTTAATTTTTTGCATGAAATATGCATGAGAGTATATTCTTAATCTTGTGATTATAGCAAACTGTTAAACAGTCATTACATATCTTAAATTTTATCCATATGTTGTATGTATGCATGCATGCCTACAGTTGAACTTGTTTTACACCAGTTATTACCAGTCTCTGTTTTGTAATAAGCAAGGTAACATTTATTAAGGGATTCAGGGAAAACAGTTAGCCAAACTTGAGTCCTGGAGGTGGGAAGTACAGTGCCTACACTGAGGGAGGGGTGGGGATATTGCATTTTGGAGGGGCAACTGAGCTGTGATGTCAGTGCACTTCTGGCAGGGCAGTGATGGAGTGATTGTTGGTGAAAGTGTTTCTTTTTTAAGGGTCACCCTACATTAGTGGGAGTTGGCTGGTGTGTTAGAAAATATAATAATAATGATAATAATAATAATAATAATTATAGGTAGGAGGTTGGTAGACAGCAACCGCCTAGGGAGGTACTACCATCTTGCCAAGTGAGTGTTAAATGAAAGCCTGTAATTGTTTTACATGATGGTAGGATTGCTGGTGTCCTTTTTTCTGTCTCATGAACATGCAAGATTTCAGGTACGTCTTGCTACTTCTACTTACACTTAGGTCACACTACACATACATGTACAAGCATATATATACACACCCCTCTGGGTTTTCTAATATTTTCTTACTAGTTCTTGTTCTTGTTGCTTATTTTCTCTTACCTCCATGGGGAAGTGGAACAGAATTCTTCCTCTGTAAGCCATGCGTGTCGTAAGAGGCGACTAAAATGCTGGGAGCAAGGGGCTAGTAACCCCTTCTCCTGTATATATTACTAAATTTAAAAGGAGAAACTTTAGTTTTTTCTTTTGGGCCACCCTGCCTCGGTGGGATACGGCTGGTATGTTGAAAGAAGAAGAAGATTTCCATGGGGAAGTGGAACAGAATTCTTCCCCTGTAAGCCATGCATGTTGTAAGAGGCGACTAAAATGCCGGGAGCAAGGGGCTAGTAACCCCTTTTCCTGTATAAATTACTAAATTTAAAAAGAGAAACTTGTTTTTCTTTTTGGGCCACCCTGCCTCGGTGGGATATGGCTGGTTTGTTGAAAAATGAATAATAATAATAATAATAATAATAGTGTAAAGTAGGAAGAGATACTTAATACATAGAAATTATGTATGTATAGGTCAGGGGTCATCCTAGGAAAGGATGGAGGGAGGGGGTAAAATTCGTTTTGGGTGCAAGGGGCTTGGACATATTGCAGGCATGTGTAAGCATGTTAGATAGGAGTGAATGGAGATGAATGGTTTTTGGAACTTGACGAGCTGTTGGAGTGTGAGCAGGGTAATATTTTGTGAAGGGATTCAGGGAAACCAAGTCCTGGAGGCGGGAAGTACAATGGCTACACCTTAAAGGAGGGGTTTGGGATGTTTGCTGTTTGGAGTGACATCAGAATTGTCATATCTGTGCACCTCTGCAAAGACAGTGATTATGTGTGAATGATAGTGAAAGTTTCTTTTTTGGATTATGCTACCTTGGTGGGAGACAGCTGATGTGTTAAAAAAAATTACTTATTCAACCTTAGTAAGATTTTCTTCGAAGTAGATATTGTTTGCTTTCTTCAGTATTGAGTAATTGTGTTTTTCTATCCCTTTCAGACAAGCAATTAATAACAGTGGCCTGCATCTAGACTATGACCGTATGTGGCGATTATTTCGAGAGATTGTTAATGGTTTGGACTACATTCATTCACAAGGCCTTATTCATCGTGATCTCAAGCCAGGAAATATATTTATTGACTCAGCTGATCATGTTAAAATTGGTGATTTTGGTCTTGCAACTGCAGCTATCAAGGCAAAGACAACAGGGGGCCTGATTACAAAGGGAGATGTTGAAGAAAGTAGTGCTTTGACAGGTCAGGTTGGCACTACATTTTATATTGCCCCTGAAATCACCAAAGCAATAGGGAAAGTTAGTTATACAAGTAAAGTGGACATCTATAGCCTTGGAGTCATTTTCTTTGAAATGGTATATCCTCCTCTCACAACTGGTATGGAAAGAGTCAAGGTTCTCTCTGATCTTAGGAAACCAGAAATCAAATTTCCTAATGATTTTCCTAAGATGAAAAATACCTCATGTACTGAGCTGATTTCTTGGTTACTTCATCAGGATCCACATTTAAGACCAAGTACTACTGAGATCTTAAAATCATCCCTTTTGCCACCCCCTACAGCTGAAGAAAAGAAGTTTGTAGAAACACTTGAAACCAGGTTGCAAAATATTAGGTCATCCAAATATCAAGAGATCCTTAACTTGGTATTCAAACCCTCAGCTCGACCAGAATTGGAAGCAACATTTGAGATGAATCATAAAGCTTCTTCAAAGTACTGGCATTATTGGAACTTTGATTATTTGCAGGCACTATTTGTGTCAATATTTAAAGCCCATGGGGGAATATGGGTACCAACTTCCTTCTACATACCTAAAGGATCATTTTACAATGACAAAGAGAACTTGGTGTGTCTCATGGCACATAAAGGAGAGCTTGTGTCTGCACAATATGACTTAAGATATCCCTTTGCCCGATTTGTTGCTCGCAATGAAATCAAGTTTATGAGAAGGTACTGTATTGATCGTGTTCAGCGTGCTTATAAGGTATCTGGAATCCATCCTAAAGAGTCATATGAATGTGCATTTGATATTGTGTCTTCAAAAAGAGACCTACCAGAATCTTCAGCAAGAGTTATGCTTGTTGCACATGATATAATACAACAAATAATCCAAAGAAGCAGTGAATATGTTTACATCTGTGTGGGTCACTTGGATCTAGTTCAAGTAATCCTTAATTACTGTGGAATTGAGGAAAAACTGTATCCAGAAGTCTTTTCACTACTTAAGGTAAGATTTTAGGGCTCTGAAATACAAGTCAAATATAATGTAATGTTTCATTTACTTTTTGTTACAGTTATATAATCTAATTGTAACAGTTTGGAAATTATATTGCACTGCATTTTTATTTTTAGTGAATGAACATTTACAGATGAAAATACAATACAGTATATATTTAACCTAAAAAAAAAGTAAATTTTTCATATGCAAGGATTGTAAGAGTATAGAAAAGTCAAATAAATAAATTATATGGAAGAAAAATTCTTGAACTTTCAGTTTATTAAATTTTTGGAAGTTTTCACTTTCAGGAATTCAATAACAAGCGGATGACAGTTGAAAACTTTATTGATTTCCTTTGTGACATTGGAATTGCAAAATCTTCAGCTGAGTCACTGAAAGGATTTCTATACATGGAAGGCCCTTTAGAAGATGTTATAACAAGTCTCCAAAACAAAGGGTTAAGTTATCGTCGTAAGAATCTTGCAGCAGCTGTTAAACATGTTCTGAATGATCTCTCAGAGATTAAGGAAGCTTCGACTGTTATTGGTATTAAGGTATTTCCATTAATAGATTTTACTTTATTTTTATAAATTTTTGATTTTTGCTGTACAAATTTGTATGTTATAATGTTATAAGAAAAGGATAATCAGTTGGTGATGAAAATATGAATATTAATATGTAAACATTTTTTCATCATCTAAATTTTTTAAACACCTGTAAGCAGCATTGCATGACAAATATTTTTCATATATTGTATATTTAGGTTCATAGATTGAAGCTGGATTTTTTATTTTTTTAGTTTGATATCAAGCTACGCCCTCTGATGGTAGCAGATGCCCATCTGTATTCTGGATTTATGTGTCAGTTTTTGATGAATATGCCCAAGAAGATGGGCAATAATCAAGACCTTCTAGCTCAAGGGGGCTCTTATGAATACCTGATACTTCAGCACAGGTATGGCATTGGCAAAATTTCCTGACAGATTATTCTCACTATTTTTTAAAACTGTAAAAATTACTAGAAATAGGTATCTGGATGCTAAATGACTGTTACGGGTGGTATCCAGAGAGGAAAAGATGGTAGTATACTTAGAACTGGACTCTGAAACAAGCTGCAGTGGTATAACAGCTCTTAACCTGTAAATTCATTGGTTAAAAAAAAATAGTGTACATGTCTAGTAAGAGTAAGCAAACATTATACAGTGTAAACTTGTTATCTGGCATTTATATAATTTATAAGTGGACAAAAAAATGTCGTTCTGCTTTCTGGTGATGTCCACTTTCTGGCGGTAGCCTGGAACCTAACCTGCCATATAAGTGGGGCCCTACTGTATATACTTTAGCATGACATTTATAGGAGAGTAACAGAAAAAATATACATTTGTATTTCAGTTATCTTGTACAAGTAATTGTAATTTAGGTTAAGACCTCCAGCTATCAGTGAGGTAGTGAACTATTGAAAAGACAAGTTATTACCCAGCAGGAGCTGGGCTGTAGCTCTTAGGCCTCTTAAGTTTTAATTGACATGAATGAACTGTTCTCATATTCATATTTTAACTACTGTAAGGAGCCATGTTTGAGCCTCTGTATGATGTCTTGTTTGAATCTCTGAAGTCTTATGTTTGAATCTATGTATGGTTCCTTATGTTTGAACATCTATATGGAGCATAATGTTTGAGCTTCTGTATGATCTTATATTTTGATCTTTGTATGGAACCTTATATTTAAACTTCTGTATGGATTGTTGTTTAAATCTCTTAAGGATTCTTATGTTGAAACCTCTATTTATATATCTCCATAAGGAAGTGGAGAAGAATCCTACCTTCATAAGTCATGTGTTGTAAGAGGCAACTAAAATACTGGGAGTAAGGGGTTGGTAACGTTACCCTTCTCCTGCATGAATTACTAAATTTAAAAAGGAAAACTTTTCGTTTTTCTTTTAAGGTCACCCTGTCTTGGTGGGATACAGCGGGTTCATTGGAAAAAAAAAAAGTATATATTTTTATATTGTTGTATAATTGAACCTCTGTAAAGTATCTTATTTGATATTCATTATGATGTGCTTTACGTTTAAACCACTGTATGGATCCTCCATAAAGTGTTTTATTTTTGAATCTCTGTATGGAGTGTGTGTTTAAACCTCAATATCAAGCCTTGTTTGAACCCTCATATGAGTTACCTACTCCAGATTGCAATTACTGTAAATTTTTACTGCATAATTTTAATACTGTAGGTAGTAGGTTGGTAGACAGTAACCACCCAGGGAAGTACTACCGTCCTGCCAGATGACTGTGAAACAGAAACCTGTAACTGTTTTGCATGATGGTAGGATTGCTGGTTTCTTTTTCTGTCTCATAAACACGCTAGATAACAGGGATATCTTGCTACTCCTACTTACACTTTGGTCACACTTCACAGACACGCACATGCATATATATATATATATACATACATCTAGGTTTTTCCCCTTTTTCTAAATAGCTCTTGTTCTTTATTTCTTCTATTGTCCATGGGGAAGTGGAAAAGAATCTTTCCTCCGTAAGCCATGCGTGTCGTATGAGGCGACTAAAATGCCAGGAGCAATGGGCTAGTAACCCCTTCTCCTGTAGACATTTACTAAAAAAGAGAAGAAGAAAAACTTCATAAAACTGGGATGCTTGAATGTGCGTGGATGTAGTACGGATGACAAGAAACAGATGATTGCTGATGTTATGAATGAAAAGAAGTTGGATGTCCTGGCCCTAAGCGAAACAAAGCTGAAGGGGGTAGGGGAGTTTCGGTGGGGGAAATAAATGGGATTAAATCTGGAGTATCTGAGAGAGTTAGAGCAAAGGAAGGGGTAGCAGTAATGTTGAAGGATCAGTTATGGAAGGAGAAAAGAGAATATGAATGTGTAAATTCAAGAATTATGTGGATTAAAGTAAAGGTTGGATGTGAAAAGTGGGTCATAATAAGCGTGTATGCACCTGGAGAAGAGAGGAATGTAGAGGAGAGAGAGAGAGATTTTGGGAGATGTTAAGTGAATGTATAGGAGCCTTTGAACCAAGTGAGAGAGTAATTGTGGTAGGGGATCTGAATGCTAAAGTAGGAGAAACTTTTAGAGAGGGTGTGGTAGGTAAGTTTGGGGTGCAAAGTGTAAATGATAATGGGAGCCCTTTGATTGAACTTTGTATAGAAAGGGGTTTAGTTATAGGTAATACATATTTTAAGAAAAAGAGGATAAATAAGTATACAAGATATGATGTAGGGCAAAATGACAGTAGTTTGTTGGATTATGTATTGGTAGATAAAAGACTGTTGAGTAGACTTCAGGATGTACATGTTTATAGAGGGGCCACAGATATATCAGATCACTTTTTAGTTGTAGCTACACTGAGAGTAAAAAGTAGATGGGGTACAAGGAGAATAGAAGCATCAGGGAAGAGAGAGGTGAAGGTTTATAAACTAAAAGAGGAGGCAGTTAGGGTAAGATATAAACAGCTATTGGAGGATAGATGGGCTAATGAGAGCATAGGCAATGGGGTCGAAGAGGTATGGGGTAGGTTTAAAAATGTAGTGTTAGAGTGTTCAGCAGAAGTTTGTGGTTACAGGAAAGTGGGTGCGGGAGGAAAGAGGAGCGATTGGTGGAATGATGATGTAAAGAGAGCAGTAAGGGAGAAAAAGTTAGCATATGAGAAGTTTTTACAAAGTAGAAGTGATGCAAGGAGGGAAGAGTATATGGAGAAAAACAGAGAGGTTAAGAGAGTGGTGAAGCAATGTAAAAAGAGAGCAAATGAGAGAGTGGGTGAGATGTTACCAACAAATTTTGTTGAAAATAAGAAAAAGTTTTGGAGTGAGATTAACAAGTTAAGGAAGCCAAGAGAACAAATGGATTTGTCAGTTAAAAATAGAAAAGGAGAGTTATTAAATGGAGAATTAGAGGTATTGGGAAGATGGAGGGAATATTTTGAGGAATTGTTAAATGTTGATGAAGATAGGGAAGCTGTGATTTCGTGTATAGGCCAAGGAGGAATAACATCTTGTAGGAGTGAGGAAGAGCCAGTTGTGAGTGTGGGGGAAGTTCGTGAGGCAGTAGGTAAAATGAAAGGGGGTAAGGCAGCCGGGATTGATGGGATAAAGATAGAAATGTTAAAAGCAGGTGGGGATATAGTTTTGGAGTGGTTGGTGCAATTATTTAATAAATGTATGGAAGAGGGTAAGGTACCTAGGGATTGGCAGAGAGCATGCATAGTTCCTTTGTATAAAGGCAAAGGGGACAAAAGAGAGTGCAAAAATTATAGGGGGATAAGTCTGTTGAGTATACCTGCTAAAGTGTATGGTAGAGTTATTATTGAAAGAATTAAGAGTAAGATGGAGAATAGGATAGCAGATGAACAAGGAGGCTTTATGAAAGGTAGGGGGTGTGTGGACCAGGTGTTTACAGTGAAACATATAAGTGAACAGTATTTAGATAAGGCTAAAGAGGTCTTTGTGGCATTTATGGATTTGGAAAAGGTGTATGACAGGGTGGATAGGGGGGGCAATGTGGCAGATGTTGCAGGTGTATGGTGTAGGAGGTAGGTTACTGAAAGCAGTGAAGAGTTTTTACGAGGATAGTGAGGCTCAAGTTAGAGTATGTAGGAAAGAGGGAAATTATTTCCCAGTAAAAGTAGGCCTTAGACAAGGATGTGTGATGTCACCGTGGTTGTTTAATATATTTATAGATGGGGTTGTAAGAGAAGTAAATGCGAGGGTCTTGGCAAGAGGCGTGGAGTTAAAAGATAAAGAATCACACATAAAGTTGGAGTTGTCACAGTTGCTCTTTGCTGATGACACTGTGCTCTTGGGAGATTCTGAAGAGAAGTTGCAGAGATTGGTGGATGAATTTGGTAGGGTGTGCAAAAGAAGAAAATTAAAAGTGAATACAGGAAAGAGTAAGGTTATGAGGATAAAAAGATTAGGTGATGAAAGATTGGATATCAGATTGGAGGGAGAGAGTATGGAGGAGGTGAATGTATTCAGATATTTGGGAGTGGACGTGTCAGCAGATGGGTCTATGAAGGATGAGGTGAATCATAGAATTTATGAGGGGAAAAGGGTGAGTGGTGCACTTAGGAGTCTGTGGAGACAAAGAACTTTGTCCTTGGAGGCAAAGAGGGGAATGTATGAGAGTATAGTTTTACCAACGCTCTTATATGGGTGTGAAGCATGGGTGATGAGTGTTGCAGCGAGGAGAAGGCTGGAGGCAGTGGAGATGTCATGTCTGAGGCCAATGTGTGGTGTGAATATAATGCAGAGAATTCGTAGTTTGGAAGTTAGGAGGAGGTGCGGGATTACCAAAACTGTTGTCCAGAGGGCTGAGGAAGGGTTGTTGAGGTGGTTCGGGCATGTAGAGAGAATGGAGCGAAACAGAATGACTTCAAGAGTGTATCAGTCTGTAGTGGAAGGAAGGCGGGGTAGGGGTCGGCCTAGGAAAGGTTGGAGGGAGGGGGTAAAGGAGGTTTTGTGTGCGAGGGGCTTGGACTTCCAGCAGGCGTGCGTGAGTGTGTTTGATAGGAGTGAATGGAGACGAATGGTTTTTAATACTTGACGTGCTGTTGGAGTGTGAGCAAAGTAACATTTATGAAGGGGTTCAGGGAAACCGGCAGGCCGGACTTGAGTCCTGAAGATGGGAAGTACAGTGCCTGCACTCTGAAGGAGGGGTGTTAATGTTGCAGTTTAAAAACTGTAGTGTAAAGCACCCTTCTGGCAAGACAGTGATGGAGTGAATGATGGTGAAAGTTTTTCTTTTTCAGGCCACCCTGCCTTGGTGGGAATCGGCCAGTGTGATAATAATAATAAAAAAAATTTTAATACTTGTTAAACGTTTAACTGTAACCATGAAACTGCTTCTTACATATTAGGAGAAAACTGCTATCTACAGAGAAGAATGCAGAATTGCCTGCTGCTGTAGGAGTGAGTCTTTTTTTGGAGAAGTTTGACTGTTGTATTGCGGAAGTGATCAAGCTTATGGCTACTGGTCAGAGAGATATTGACCAGGTTGTGGCTGGTGAGTATTATCTACACCATAGTATTATGTATCATCCAGATATTTGTTTTTGTAAGTAATGTACAATATACAGTGGACCCCCGGTTAACGATTTTAATCCGTGCAAGAGGGCTCATCGTTATGCGAAATAATCGTTATGCGAATTAATTTTCCCCATAAGAAATAATGGAAATAAAATTAATCCGTGCAAGACGCCCAAAAGTATGAAAAAAAATTTTTTTTACCACATGAAATGTTAATTTTAATACACACAAACTGAAAAAGGCATGCACAATTACATGACACTTACTTTTATTGAAGATCTGGTGATGATTGATGGGATGGGAGGAGGGGAGAGCATTATCTTCTTACTGTTTAGAAGGGGAATCCCCTTCCATTAGGACTTGAGGTAGCAAGTCCTTTTCTGGGGTTACTTCCCTTCTTCTTTTAATGCCACTAGGACCAGCTTCAGAGTCACTGGACCTCTGTCGCACAACAAATCTGTCCATAGAGCTCTGTACCTCCCGTTTCTTCAAGACTTTCCTAAAATGGGCCATAACATTGTCATTGAAATAGTCACAAGCACGGCTTGCAACAGCTGTGTCAGGGTGATTTTCATCTATAAAGGTTTGCAGTTCAAACCACTCTGCACACATTTCCTTAATCTTTGAAGTAGGCACAATGGATTCCACAACTGGCATAGGCTTCTCAGGGTTAGCCCCAAACCCTTCAAAATCTTTCTTAATTTCCATACTAATTCTCACCCTTTTTACCACAGGGTTGGCACTAGAAGCTTTCTTGGGGCCCATGGTCACTTATTTTCCAGAAACACCACCGAAAACACTGTAATAATACGAAATATTCCGAGTGTATGCTTGGATGTTACCGCGGAGGCTGGCTGGTAAACAATGGGACGGCCGGCACATGTGAGGGCACATTGGACGCGTCTCGGACGAAAATCGGTATGCGGGTTTTTAATCGGTATGCGGGGCAAAAATTTTGCGATAAAAGTAATCGTTATGCGGAAAAATCGCTATGCGATGCCATCGTTATGCGGGGGTCCACTGTACAGCAATGTGTGTTCCTGGCTATATACACTGGGTGTGTTACAGGCCCATGGCAACTTTACTAAATTTAATTGGTTCATCAAAACCTAATTTCATTTAAGAATCTTTAGTATACCTTGTGAACTGCATTAATAATGAATGGCAAATATTTATTGCACTTATATAAAGCAGATCCGAATAAAATGAAGGAAACCTATACTGTGGTCTATACGACTACATTTCACTTATTAAAGGATAAGCGAAAAGTGGTGCAATGACTATTAGCCAAATTTTGCATAAATAAAAGCATGAGCTGGCATTCAGACCTCTAATTGACCCTTGTGGGTCAATTAGAGGTCTGAATGAGATTGTTGAGAGGCATGTCTTTCATTAGTTTTTCTGCATTTCCCTGCAGTGCCAAATGATCTATCTACACTGCCTTAGCATTTTTATGAATATCTATACTTAAAAGATAATCATATTTTTACTTTTTTTCTTATTTTGGTTATGACTTCCAAGTCATAAAAATAAATGTATGTAATGTTATTTCACATTTATGTAGAAGATAACTAGATTTGAGAACACTGGAAAATACTAACAAATATTTTTCCTTTGGTGGATAGGTCTTGGTTGTGGATCTGGGGTGATCAGTGTGCTGGTGTGTGCAATAGGAGGGAAACAGCTGGAAGACCGCATCAACATAGTCAGACAACTTAGAGCAGCAAAAATCACAGCTGATCATTGCCACTGTTTGGTAAGGAATTAAGGACACCTTCAATATTAAATACAAGAAAGGTTTTTAGATTTATGTAAAAGTACAGTATCCTAACTTAATTGGTGAGTCATAGTCAGCTATACACATTTTGGTTAGGCAATTATTTTTCATTTGCAGTGTGGCAATAATTATCATAGAAACTTAAGAAAATTACAATTTACTAATGTATACATCAACTGCCTGTACCAATATAAAGCACTCATCAGCATGCTGAAATATATTAGGTGTTATTTGTACATGTTTGGTGTACGATCATCAAAATACTTGCTTCTGCTCACATATACTGTACATAGTACATTAATTCAACAGTTACTTGGTGTAATTGATATCTGATATTTGTCATCTCTACCAGAACTTAAAAATAATAACAGAACTCAATAATTTAAAAAAAAATGACAATGTAAACATTGTCATGAATGTATTTGCATTGAAGAATAACTATGTGAACATGAATATGTAGCTAGCTGTGTGGCCAGTCATTCTATAGCATGTAATGCCTCTCCATTGTTGGATCATTTTTCTAGGGGAGTTACAGTATCCTTCTGTAACTAATCTTTCTACACTTTTGGATATTATGTTATGCTAACAATCTCCTAAAGTGCGGAAAGCTTAGGATTGTAAGATTACTTATTGCATGTTTACAGAACCAAAAGGAAGCAGAAACGGTATTGGAGGACTTGCGTGCCTCAAACTTGGTAATGCTGACCAGCTCAGATAAAGCAGATATTAGGATACGTAGTGACCCTACAGGCCGCACCCTGGAAAGGAAGATCCTATTAGAAAAAGTACCCGAGTTTATTTTAAAGAATATGGGAGTAGCTGATGCAGGGCCATCAAGTAACTTTTCACGGTCTGACTCCAAAACTACAGGCAAGTTTTTATTCGTGTAATTTTTTTAATTTTCTTTTATAAATACAGTGGAATCTTGGCTTACAAGTTTAATCTGTTCTGTGACCTTGCTTGTATCCTGATCTGCTTGTATGCTGAGTTAATTTTCCTCACTTAAATTAAGTGAAATGCCATTAATCCGTTCCAGCAGAATTCCTGCTCTCAGGAGGCATGACAAAATACGCTTCAATATAATGCTAATAACAACTCTATGGCTTATTTATCTATCATAATTCATCTAATATGACATAATAAACAATATAATTAACACAGAAACATGATATATACTCTAGAATGAATAAAATAGGCCATAATATGGCGAGTGGTGGCACCGGCGTCCATTCGCTCTCCCGCGACTATATCTTCCCATGCTTTTATTATAAAACGGAGTGTTTGTGAGGCTAACTGCACTAGTTTCATAAATAAGAAATATTGTATAAAAACATAATAGAGAATGTAAAGATATAAAGTGGTGTTATAAAGTGTACGTACGCTGGTGGAGGTGGAGTGGAAGATAGGCTACTTGCTACTAGCTCCTACTGCCACCACCACCTCACTTGTTTATCTATGATTTCATTCTGTAATTCCATGGACATCATCCTCTTTTTCTTCTCAGCACTGTCCTTTGCACTTACTTTCTTAGGATCCATGGTTAGAAAAAAGAAATTTGGCAATAATAACACAAAAATGCTTCCAGGCGACATAAACACATTGCACAGCTCAGTTGATGTTGTGGTGTTGGCTGTCACTTAGTGGCGATGTTCTGAAACTCGCTTATTATTATATGTCTCATAAACACGCTAGATAACAGGGATATCTTGCTACTCCAACTTACACTTTGGTCACACTTCACAGACATGCACATGCATATATATATATATATACATACATCTATGTTTTTCTCCTTTTTCTACATAGCTCTTGTTCTTCTATTGTCCATGGGGAAGTGGAAAAGAATCTTTCCTCCGTAAGCCATGCGTGTCGTATGAGGCGACTAAAATGCCGGGAGCAATGGGCTAGTAACCCCTTCTCCTGTAGACATTTACTAAAAAAGAGAAGAAGAAAAACTTTATAAAACTGGGATGCTTGAATGTGCGTGGATGTAGTGCGGATGACAAGAAACAGATGATTGCTGATGTTATGAGTGAAAAGAAGTTGGATGTCCTGGCCCTAAGCGAAACAAAGCTGAAGGGGGTAGGGGAGTTTCGGTGGGGGAAATAAATGGGATTAAATCTGGAGTATCTGAAGAGTTAGAGCAAAGGAAGAGGTAGCAGTAATGTTGAATGATCAGTTATGGAAGGAGAAAAGAGAATATGAATGTGTAAATGCAAGAATTATGTGGATTAAAGTAAAGGTTGGATGCGAGAAGTGGGTCATAATAAGCGTGTATGCACCTGGAGAAGAGAGGAATACAGAGAGAGAGAGATTTTGGGAGATGTTAAGTGAATGTATAGGAACCTTTGAACCAAGTGAGAGAGTAATTGTGGTAGGGGACCCGAATGCTAAAGTAGGAGAAACTTTTAGAGAGGGTGTGGTAGGTAAGTTTGGGGTGCCAGGTGTAAATGATAATGAGAGCCCTTTGATTGAACTTTGTATAGAAAGGGGTTTAGTTATAGGTAATACGGAGAATAGGATAGCAGATGAACAAGGAGGCTTTAGGAAAGGTAGGGGGTGTGTGGACCAGGTGTTTACAGTGAAACATAGAAGTGAACAGTATTTAGATAAGGCTAAAGAGGTCTTTGTGGCATTTATGGATTTGGAAAAGGCGTATGACAGGGTGGATAGGGGGGCAATGTGGCAGATGTTGCAGGTGTATGGTGTAGGAGGTAGGTTACTGAAAGCAGTGAAGAGTTTTTACGAGGATAGTGAGGCTCAAGTTAGAGTATGTAGGAAAGAGGGAATTATTTCCCAGTAAAAGTAGGCCTTAGACAAGGATGTGTGATGTCACCGTGGTTGTTTAATATATTTATAGATGGGGTTGTAAGAGAAGTAAATGCGAGGGTCTTGGCTAGAGGCGTGGAGTTAAAAGATAAAGAATCACACATAAAGTGGGAGTTGTCACAGTTGCTCTTTGCTGATGACACTGTGCTCTTGGGAGATTCTGAAGAGAAGTTGCAGAGATTGGTGGATGAATTTGGTAGGGTGTGCAAAAGAAGAAAATTAAAAGTGAATACAGGAAAGAGTAAGGTTATGAGGATAAAAAGATTAGGTGATGAAAGATTGGATATCAGATTGGAGGGAGAGAGTATGGAGGAGGTGAATGTATTCAGATATTTGGGAGTGGACGTGTCAGCGGATGGGTCTATGAAGGATGAGGTGAATCATAGAATTGATGAGGGGAAAAGGGTGTGTGGTGCACTTACGAGTCTGTGGAGACAAAGAACTTTGTCCTTGGAGGCAAAGAGGGGAATGTATGAGAGTATAGTTTTACCAACGCTCTTATATGGGTGTGAAGCATGGGTGATGAATGTTGCAGCGAGGAGAAGGCTGGAGGCAGTGGAGATGTCATGTCTGAGGGCAATGTGTGGTGTGAATATAATGCAGAGAATTCGTAGTTTGGAAGTTAGGAGGAGGTGCGGGATTACCAAAACTGTTGTCCAGAGGGCTGAGGAAGGGTTGTTGAGGTGGTTCGGACATGTAAAGAGAATGGAGCGAAACAGAATGACTTCAAGAGTGTATCAGTCTGTAGTGGAAGGAAGGCGGGGTAGGGGTCGGCCTAGGAAAGGTTGGAGGGAGGGGGTAAAGGAGGTTTTGTGTGCGAGGGGCTTGGACTTCCAGCAGGTGTGCGTGAGCGTGTTTGATAGGAGTGAATGGAGACAAATGGTTTTTAATACTTGACGTGCTGTTGGAGTGTGAGCAAAGTAACATTTATGAAGGGATTCAGGGAAACCGGCAGGCCGGACTTGAGTCCTGGAGATGGGAAGTACAGTGCCTGCAATCTGAAGGAGGGGTGTTAATGTTGCAGTTTAAAAACTGTAGTGTAAAGCACCCTTCTGGCAAGACAGTGATGGAGTGAATGATGGTGAAAGTTTTTCTTTTTCGGGCCACCCTGCCTTGGTGGGAATCGGCCAGTGTGATAAAAAAAAAAAACAAATTGTATTTATGTTTACCTGTGAGACAGTGATAGCCAGCTGGCCAGCCAGCCAGCCATGTTGTTTACACAAACCCATACTCCCTTCCCCACCACCCACACTGCCTTCCCTGCTTTCCCTACCACCCACACTGCCGGAGTGTGAGGTATTCCTTACCGCTTGGCTTGGTGACAAAGGTGCATTGAATTAATTACCACTTCCACAAACAATACAATGTGGGTGGTTAGATTTTTTCTTACTGCACACACTTACCATGTAGACCCATTCTATCACATGTAGACCTACCAGCCTTTTCCCAATTGATTTGAGGGCGCTAGAATTTACACGTCTCTCCCAGAGGCACAGCCAGACTGGCTGGAATGGTAGCAGGTTGACGCGTCCCAGCATCCCATACGGCTGAAATAATGGCCAGTAACCAGATGCCGAAAAACCGACCTGTAACCGAGTTGGCCAATAACAGGAACAGCTGATGACCGGGGAGTCCACTGTAATAATAATAATAATAATAATACAGGCTGAATACAGTAGAACCTTGATTTCTGTGGTTTCAGTTATCTATGGTTTACCATGGCTCAAAAATAAGCCTTAATTTTGCTTAATAATGGCTCCCAAACGCAAAAGTAGTGATGATGGCAGTTCTTCAAAGTGCTAATTCTCGACTTAATACAATAAAAAAATATTGTATGTGGAGGTTGCTCAGATTTATGGCAAGAATGAATCTTCCATTCATGAAGTACTGTATAATGATATACACTGTATATTATTATTATTTAATATTGGTAATGTCTTACGGTGCATAATTTATCAATTAAACTTTGTCATAGGTATGTATGTAAATGAAAAACGACATGTATGTAGGGTTCACTATTATCTGCAGTAGATCTTGGAATGTATTACCCACAGGGGGACTATTGTACATGTTATCTTAAATTCGAAAAGCTCTGAAATCGAAAACTTTTTTCAAGTGCTGATTTGACATGACAAATGGAAAATTGTAGTCGGGTCTGGGGAGGTTCCCAGGCATTGCAGAAGTCTGCATACCCAGACATTTGTGACACATGACCTCACAAAGCCTGGGGTGGCGTTGTAATATGCTGTTGGCGGCAGTTTACTAACAACAGTTGTCACTGCCAGACTTACATGCATTACTCACTGTGATTACCTTGTGCTTTGTGAGTATTCTCTGCTCTTGCAGTGCAAACATAGTTTAAAATGTCAAAAAGGCCTGCAGACACCCCTATGGGTAACATGGCATCATAGGTGGAGACTAGAGGCCTACCCTTTTGTTTTTTGTTTGTTATTTTGAAGAGCTAATGTATGCACAGTGGACCTCCGACTTATGATGGCCTCAACCTATGATAAGACTGACTTATGATGCTTGTCAGCGTAAAAATTTAACCCCGACCTACGTTGAAAAACTCAACTTACATCATTCATCCCGAACGCGGCCGTCTGGTCCATCTGGCCTAAGTGCCTCAGCTGAGCTAGTGTGACATTGTTTACAAGTCAGGGCGGACAGTTGCATGCATACATTCGATAAATTTTGTATTTTCTAGTGTTTTCAGTGCTTCTAACTGCTAATTAAGCCACCATGGACCCAACCCTGTGGTAAAAAGGGTGAGAAATACTATTGTACCACCGTCAGCTGCTGCTGCACTACGGTCAGCTGTTGCTGCACTAATGTCAGCTGTACTACTTGAAGATGTGGAGAGACTGTTGTTGGTGTGGCTTATCAAGAATACCAAGAAACAATTAACCCCAAAGGGTTAGCCACCCAGGATAACCCAAGAAAGTCAGTGTGTCATCAAGGACTGTCTAACTTATTTCCATTGGGATCCTTAATCTTGTCCCCCAGGATGCGACCCACACCAGTCGACTAACACCCAGGTGAACAGGAAAAAATGCCTGGAACTAGTGCTCATATTGGTGAATTTAAGGTCAGCAAAGGTTGGCTTGAGAGATTTAAGAATCGTAGTGGCATACACAGTGTGATAGGGCCAAACAGGACCTACATTACTAAGGAGGAAAAGGCATTCCCAGGACACAGTGTCTCATCACTCATCACCACATCTTCAATAAAGGTAAGTGTCATTTATTCTTCATTTAGTACACTAATACATGCACAATATATATTGTGCATGTATCCTTCTTATTGTGTGTAGGAAAATGTATATTTCATGTGGTAAAAATATTTTTTTGTCATACTTTTGGGTGTCTTGAATGGATTAATTTGATTTCCATAATTTTTTATGGGGAAAATTAATTTGTCTTACGATAATTTCGTCTTGTGATGTGCTCTCTGGAACGGATTAATATCGTAAGTCGGGGGTCCACTGTATTCTCTTGATGCTGCTGCTGTGCTGCCTTTATTAAAAATATTGTACAAAACTACCTTCAGGTTATGTGAATGTGATGTATATGAAATCTAAATGGATGTCATGTTTAGACTTGGGGTCACCTTCCCAAGCTATCATTGTTCCAAACTCCAAAAAATTCCAAAATCTGAGACACTTCCAACCCCACATTTAGTGATAAAATCAAATTAATTACTGACCCAGTAATAATTAATTTGATTTTATCATTAAACTTGAAAGGGTCATACAGCACTGCAGGGAGGGAACTGCTAAAAGAGGAATATGCAGAGGTTAGGAGGGATAAGGGTTAGTGGAGGTAGGGAAGAGTGAAAAGGTAAATTAAAATTAAGGTTAATGCAATAAGTTAGTTTCTGTTAAAAAGAAAGAGCCTGCATTGAAGATGGAACTTTCAGCAAGGTCAGTAAGAGTTAGTGCATTGGGATGATATTGGAAGTGAATTTGCATATCTGCAGATAAGACCATCTATTAGGACATGGTAAACTGACAGTGCAGCCTGACAGTCCTTGCAGAGCAGTGGCAAGCATTTTTTCACAAGATGTCCATGAGTGAGGCATATGTGGCCCATACATTATTATTATTATAATCAAAAAGGAGCGCTAAACCATGCAGTCTCCCAAACACGACAACAGTGGGAAGAAGATGACCAGACATCCAAATGTTGTTTGACAGAAATTTTTTTGTGGTCCAACATGGACCATTGTTGTTACCAGGATCTGACATCACGTGGACACACTGAATATGGAGAAGCAATGCAGTAGGCATACTGGCTCATGATAGACAGTGTCCTGCTGAAATCCAACCTCTCACTTATATATTTGTCCAACTTATTTTGTGCAGTTTGATGTACCTCCCACTTCACCTCATACTTTTCCTTCAGGTCACCTGCACTGTCTACTATATATTAACCTGCTTTAGCCTCCTCTATATTAGAACTAATGAAGACATTCATGCTGAAACTTTTCCTTTAATGAATATCCTGAACTATACACTAATGTCCTTTTCCAAAGTTTGTCAGTATCACCATACCATTTACAACCACGTGTAAAATTTATAAACGGGATGAGATGTTATATTGGGAATATATGGGTTATCATATTATTGTAATTCTCAAGAGTTGTTTTTCTTTCTTTTTTTCTTCAGGTGTTAACCAAGAAGATTACCAACTAAACATTCAATACATAACAAAGAAGCAAGCCAAATGTAAAGATGCTGCCAAGTGGAGAGATGTTCCCAAGGTGGATCAGCAGGTTGGTGATTACCTATTTGTCATTACTGGTATCCTGTATGACTTGCTAATAGTTTTCAGTCACTAATACTTATACATTGTATTGAATTATTAATAAATGTAGACAAAGTTACTACCTGCCAATGTGAAATCCAAAGACTATATCTTCAGTATAAGAGAAGTTAAAAGCAGAATGAGTTACAGGAAAGCAAAAGACTCGACAAGAGATGCAACATTCCCCCAACGAAAAGCAGGGGTGCTGCAAGTACACTGAGAGACAATGCAATAAGTGTCAAGGGCCCAAGACTGTTCAACTGCCTCCCAGCATACATAAGGGGGATTACCAATAGACCCTTGGCTGTCTTCAAGAAGGTACTAGACAGACATCTAAAGTCAGTACTTGACCAGCCAGGCTGTGGTTCGTACATCAGTTTGCATGTGGCCAGCAGTAACAGCCTGGTTGTTCAGACTGTGATCCACCATGAGGCCTGGTCTCAGACTGAACTGCAGGGGCATTGACCTCTGAAACCCTCTTCAAGTATACTCCAAGTATACCACAGAAGAATTCAAAAATAGATATGACAAAATCCAGGATGAGACCAACTATGACAGTCATTAAGAGGCACTGCCAGGAACTGGAGCTTCATCCCATAGGCACAGCCATTTCCTACTAAGGCAAGATGACCAAAAAACAAAACATTCACAGTCAGTTACCTAAAAACAGTCTTGCCAGAAGTGCATGGACATCACAGTTCAGATGACCTTCTGACCTGAAGAATCCTCATCCCTTCTTCATAGTGAAGGCTCTACTTCCTACTTCCAGAACACAAATCTGACTGATCAGTTTTCCAAATATAAGGATGGTATGCAAGAATCTACTTAGGTTTCATGTCAATTTTTGGACATACAGCATCACCTTTTCAAACAAACATAAATGAAACTTCAGAAGATCCAATGAAATTACAGTGGACCCTCGCCTAACGATATTAATCCATTCCTGAGAGCTCAATGTTAGGCGAAATTATCGTTAGCCGAATTAATTTTCCCCATAAGAAATAATGGAAATCAAATTAATCCGTTCCTGACACCCCAAAGTATGAAAAAAAAAATTACCACATGAAATATTAATTTTAATACACACAAACTGAAGAAGACATGTACAATTACATGACACTTACCTTCATTGAAGATCTGGTGATGATTGATGGGATGGGAGGAGGGGAGAGTGTGGATGGTGTTAATGTTTAGAAGGGGAATCCCCTTCCATTAGGACTTGAGGTGTCAAATCCTTTTCCAGGGTTACTTCCCTTCTTCTTTTAATGCCACTAGGACCAGCTTGAGAGTCACTGGACCTCTGTCGCACAACATATCTATCCATAGAGCTCTGTACCTCCCGTTCCTTTAAGATTTGTCTAAAATGGGCCATAACATTGTCATTGTAATAGTCACCAGCACGGCTTGCAATAGCTGTGTTAGGGTGATTTTCATCCATAAAGGTTTGCAGTTCAACCCACTTTGCACACATTTCCTTAATCTTTGAAGTAGGCACAATGGATTCCACAACTGGCATAGGCATCTCAGGGTTAGCCCCAAACCCTTCAAAATCTTTCTTAATTTCCATACTAATTCTCACCCTTTTTATCACAGGGTTGGCACTAGAAGCTTTCTTGGGGCCCATGGTGACTTACTTTGCAGGTGCAATCACTAAAAGCAATGTGATAATATGAAATGTTCCGATCGTATGTTTGGATGCGACCGCGGTGGCTGGCTTGTAAACACTGGCACCCACGGGACAAGTGAGGCGTGCTCAGGCCACACGTGGATGCATCTCGAACGGAACGAATCGCATTGGGCGAGTTTTTTAGTGCTAGCCGAGGCAAAATTTTTGCGTTAAAATGCATCGCTAGGCGGATTTAACGTTATGCGATGCATTCGTTAGGCGAGAGTCCACTGTATATTCAGACTCATGCATGAGAAGAGAAAGAGTTAATACCATAACATACAAAAATACTGCAGGGTATAGATAATACACAAGGTTAGATTTTTTTTTTTTTACCAGAGAAATAACAGCTTCAGACCAGCAATGGAACTTTTACAATTACAGTGGAACCTCAAATATCGAACTTTCTTTGGCCCAGAAGGCTGTTTGAGTGCCTTTACCAAATGAATTTATTACCATGAGGAATAATGTAAATTAGGTTAGTCCATTTCAGACCCTCAAAAATACACTTATAAAAGCACTTACAAAAATACACTTACATAATTGGTTGTGTTGGGAGCAGTTTGATTTTTGAGGTTCCACTGTATCGCTATGTGACAAAATGATGCTCCTGACATTTAGCTAATAGAAGAAATCACTTGCAGGGATTGAGTCATAGCTTCTGTCCCTGATCATTACCTTTTAGTTTCCAGTTTGACCCCAAACAACCCTCTTAGGTTGCATAGGTAATATGTTTTACCTCCTTGCTATATAACAGGTGTAATAAGGGAAAAGTCACTGTATGAAATGCTTGAAGATTCTCTGTTGCAATAAAGGGAAGTCTGAGGAAATAGACTTTGAAATATGTCAATATACAATACTGTATTAATCATTTACTGAAGCATTTGTCACATAATAAATTTATCAGAATGTTGCTTACAATGGTGTTGATTATCTTTTTTACTAAATAAGGTATACTTTTATGGCAAAGTACAGTAGGCACATCCAAGTAGTTCCTTGAATCTAAAATTTGTGAAGTATAGATAAACAATGACTGACCTTCAAAGGTTTCTTTTTAGATCAATAAAGATGTGCTGATGGCTCTCACCTCTCGTTGGCCAAGCCTTGGACCAAACACAACTGTAGAAGTCTTGGCAGTAGAACTTGACAAGAAAGCTGTACTAGCGCTTGGGGCCTTGGATACAGACACCACTGCCAAGAGTTTTAATGAAACTGTCAGTGATATAAAAGCTTTGTAAGTAATTCAACATTTATTTTGTAATGATATTGCAAGATTCATAATGTGGAGTGAAAAATTAAGTTTGTTAACCCCTTAACTGTCCAAACGTAGATCTACATTCTTACTGCTAGCACTCCAAATGTACATCAATGTTTTATTTTTCCTGCCTCCAAATTTGGCACGATTGGCCTGAGATGCCTGGTCACTATAGAATGGGTCTTAATACAGTGTGTGCAGTACTAAAAAAAAAAAAAACTGGGACCACTTAGTACCTGTGGGAGCACCAATTCAATTGAATGCCAGCTAGAGCATAGTGTGACAAACACCAGGGATTCACTGATGTCATGTCATACTAGCACTCCCCTTTTAAGAGGACAGTGATGTTGACCCTGAGTTTAGGGGCTTTGAGATGGATGTGGCCACAAGTGGTCGAGGAAATATCAAAAACCTCAGTAATAACTTGTATGCAACATTTGTGCAACATCCTTTCAATATTGAGACCAGTGGTAGTGTCATCTTGTCAGAATGTCCTATAACCTATGCCCTAAATAAAAAGAAACAATTCTGGAACATGTGTAATACGTGTTCGGCAGGCTGGGTGGGTAGGTGTCTGATTGACTTTGGCTGTCTCTGTCTCACAGCTACACATAAATACAATTATACATTATGTAGGATAACCCAAAAAATCCAAAGTGCTGCACTGTGCTTGTAGATATAAGGCATAATAAGCATGACGGGCAAGTAATATGCATTTTCACTTGTTCAGAAATCAGACATGACTCTGTATTGTGTGTACTACCTGTTGGTTTATGAGCAGCTCTCTCTGAAACAGACAGACACAGACAAATAGACAAACAGATAATGCACAATCAAGTTTCACTGCACTGCTGCACTGTGAGCAGGGTTTCATATATACTCCATCATGTCTAAAACATTGCTGGGACCTATAAATACTTCATATATATTTCTAGACAGTAGTATGTGACCAAGTCAGGTGAAAATGTTCACCTGTCAGTATGTTTATGACTATTTGAGTGAGCAAATAGTCATAGCGCCAACTTTGTGGCCTTATATCATGGTAAGTACTGACCTAAAATTTTTTTTTTGGTCTTATTACACACAGAAAATTGCCCTCTAATTTTTTTTTTTCAAAATATTCAAGAGTGTTCGGTAGGGGGTGGTGTACATGCACGTGTGCACATTTACAGTTCCTTATTTGCAATTAAGTATTTGCAGCTACAGGAGTAGACATATGCTTATGTGTCCCCTCTTCACCATTTCTTTCAACATATAATTGTTTAAAATTTTCAGTGGTTGGGGCATTTGCTACTTCCTCTTTCAGTTCATTTTCCTGGTCTATCACGTTGTTTAGAAAAAAAAAAATTATCCATTCAGCTCCACTTATTTTTCCTCAGTATATAACTGTGGCTTCTTCTTCTTGTTTATATTGAAGGCATTAAGAAGTCTACTTTATCTATATATTTATGCCCTTATATATTGTGATCATGTCTTCTCTATTTTCCTAGTATCAGGTAGCATGGGCAGCTCCGGTGTTAACATTATCATTGTTATATTCATGGGGAGTGCTTCATCCATTGGGGGTTGTACAGCAGCTGAATTCAGATTCAAAGTTTATTCTCTATAAGGATTACAATGCTGAGTTTACTGAATTTGGTTATTGTGTGGTTTACATGTAGTAAAATAATAATTACAGAGTGTACCACTAGAACACCTAGCATGGCTAGGCATTTCGGGCAGACTTAGATTAAATCTTAAGTTTAAAATATTACAAAATTATGAGGTAAGTTGGTATTATGGCTAAGTGACTAAATACTAGTTTGTGAGTTTAGCAATGTGAATGCTTTTGTTTTGGCACTATACATAGTTTCAGTATTGGAGTATCACAGGCCAACTTATGACTAGTTAAGATTCATTATTTTGAGATTGAGATTGATATTGATATTTTTGTTTATGGTCAAGTGGGTGAGTGAGTGTAAGTGTAAACCACCAGGTGGTATTCGTATAATTAGTTGACAGGGTGTATCAGGGAGATAAGATGTTTTCTGATGGTAGTTTTGAAGGTGATGAATGTGTCTGCAGTTTTAGAATTTTCAGGTAGGGTGTTCCAGATTTTAGGGCCTTTGACATACATTGAATTTTTGTAAAGGTTTAGTCAGACACGGGGAATGTCATAGAGATGTTTGTGTCTGGTGTTGTGCCTGTGGGTTCTGTCACAACTATCAAGAAAGAGTTTTAGGTCAAGGTTAATATTGGAATTCAAGGTCCTGTAGATGTAGATTGCACAGTAGTAAGTGTGGATGTACTGAACAGGGAGTAAGTTTAGATCTATGAAGAGTGGGGGGGTGTGTTGCCAGGGATGGGATTTAGTGATTATTCTTACTGCGGCTTTTTGTTGGGTTATTATTGGCTTTAAGTGTGTTGCTGCAGTTGAACCCCAAGCACAGATAGCATAGGTGAGGTATGAATATATAAGTGAATGGTATAATGTGAGAAGGGAAGTTTGCGGCACGTAGTACCGTATCTTGGAGAGAATCCCAACCGTTTTGGATACTTTTTTGGTTATGTGTTGGATATGGGTGCTGAAGTTCAGGTTGTTGTCAAGGTATAGGCCTAGGAATTTGCCCTCATTATGCCTGGCAGTTAGTGTGTTGTCGATCTTAATGTTAATTTGGTAGCAGAGCAGGAGATGCGCAAACATAATGTAGTAGATTTTGTCAGCGTTAGGCGTAAGTTTATTGGGTGTCATCCAAGTCGATATTTTGATCAGCTCCTCATTAACAATGGTGTTGAGGGTGGCAATATTAGGGTGAGAGATGACATAAGTCGTGTCGTCAGCAAAGAGAATGGGGTTCAGGTATTGAGATATGTTTGGAAGATCATTGATGTATATGAGGAAGAGCAGGGGACCAAGGACACTTCCCTGCGGAACTCCAGTATCAAGTGGCTGTGTTGTTGATGCTGTGTCTTTAATGGTGACATACTGATACCTATTAGTAAGGTAAGATTTGAAATATGCAAGTGCATGGCCTCTTATACCATAATGGTCAAGTTTGTGGAGTAGGATGCTGTGGTCTACTGTGTCAAAAGCTTTTCTTAGGTCAATTATTATTATTATAATCAAGGGGGAAGCGCTAAACTCATAGGATTATACAGCGCCCAGGGGAAGGGGGATGTGGAAGGCATTCAGGCTATATTCGGGGAACTGGAGCACAGATCCAATTCCCTAAATCAAGAGCCCCTCACCAACATCAAGGAACCTTCCATGAGGGGTCTTAGGTCTATAAAAATTCCTAGTGGATATTCTTTATTTTCCAATGCTGTGTAAAGCAGATCTAGCATTTTTATGATTGCATCGTTAGTGCTTTTATTTTTCCTGAATCCAAATTGGCAGGGGTTGAGTATGTTTTGTGCCGTTATAAATGAATATAGTCTCCTGTGCACGAGTTTCTCAAAGATTTTGGATAGCAATGGTAAGTTTGATATTGGCCTATAGTTGTTTAAATCTGTAGGGTCACCACCTTTATGTATTGGTGTAACCCTTGCCGTCTTGAGTAGTTTCGAGAAGGTGCTAGTTTCTAGTGACTTGTTAGAAAGTAATGAGATAGTATGCGAGAGGACATGGGCCGCTCTCTTGTACAATAATGGTGGGACATGAGACAGATTCCCCGAGTTATTTTTAAGTGACTTTATAATCTCGGTGACTTCCGTGGGCTCAGTTGGAGCAAGATAGAAGGAATTTGGGAAATTCCCATCTAGGTAGCCCCCGGCATGGGCATTGGCACGTGGGATTTTATTGGCGAGATTAGAACCTATGGTTGAGAAGAAGTCGTTTATCTTGTTAGCTGTGTCAGTGGGTTGCAGTGGTGTTTCATTAGGTTTAGTTTGGGGAGGCAATCAGTCTCGACTCAAGGAAAGAGAGATCAGGTCTAATTCATTATTCAGCTGTTGGTAGTCATTTTGTAGCTCTTTTTTTTTTTTTTTAGGACCTTAAAAAAACAAGTGGTTATTTTAGAAAAGGCATGAGTACAACACATGTGCTGCATATACCGATTTTAGTGAGACCAGGCTCATGGCCTGGTGGCAAAACTCTTGCTTCACACACCAAGGGTCTGGGTTTGATGAGAGATTGGACATCATGTTGGAAGGGAGGAAGTGAGTGCATTCAGAAATTTGGCTATGTTGGCTGATGAGTCTATGAAAGATGAAGTCAATAATAGAATAAATGAGGGGAATAATTAACCCATTCACTGCCCAAAGCAGCAGGCTTGTGTGTGTGGAGGATTAGGAGTGAATAGAGACAAGTGAATTATTAATGAACATGCTGTTGGAGTGTGAGAGGGGTAACTTGAATGAAGAGATTCATGGAAACTGTTAGCTAGACTTGACTCCTGGAAGTGGGAAGGGCAGTGCCTGCACCTTGAAGGAGGGATGGGGATGTTGCAGTCAGAGGGGTACTGTAACCTGATTGTGATGTCAGCACTTGAGCAAATGTAGGTGAATGTGTTTTCTTCTTTAGGCCACCCTGCCTTGGTGAAAAATGGATGTTGTGTTAAATGTATTCATATGCCAATGCTTCAAGGTAAGAATGGATTTCATAACCTGTGAATAAGCAAACTTTTTCTGTCTTGTTTGCAGTTACTGTAATTATGGTACCATAATCACATTTTGTGAATTAATAAATATCTGAATGCCCTGTTTATACAGCAGGTTAGGTTCCCAGTTATTGTTGTAAAGTGAATCTTTTTTTCACTTTTAAATGCATATAAAAGCCTGATAACATGTTTACACCATCATATATTAAGTGAGCAGTAGATTATTATTATTATAATCAAGGGGGAAGCGCTAAACCCAGAGGATTATACAGCGCCTGGGGGGGGGGGGATGTGGAAGGCATTCAGGCTTAATTCGGGGAACTGGAGCACAAGTGAGCAGTAGAACTAGGCCTAAAAAATGCATATACAGTACCTACATTACTTACTATAAGCTAAGGACAAAAATATTTTAGTGGTGAATGTATTGTATGAAGAATGGGTATAATTAAAAACTGCTATATTAGCAAATCACTGTAAAGCAAGGCCCTCCTGTATAAAGATTAAAGTATCTGTGATGTCAATTTTCTATTTAAATGACACTAAGATTAGTAAGGCTGCAATCAGATTCACCTTAAACCTAATAAACTAATTTCCTTTAGCAAATAACTTCTGATACCATTTACATAAATATAAGATTACTATTTGATCTGAGTTGTCACAGAATATTATTTGGCCCTCAGATTTCCAGAGCAAAAGGACTACATCGAGGAAATCTGCAAATTGCTCCACCGCAAAATATTTCCCAGGAAGAAGATTGATCGTGGTCCTCTTATTTTCTACAGTCTATCATCCAATATTTGTAAAAGGATTATTTAAAGAGTTATGTGATTTTTTGTAAAAGGTGTACTATTTTCTATTATACAAAGTGCTTTTATTCACTGACACTGCAGTTTAACAATACAAGACTTTGTATTCATTTTCCCCCTCCCTGCCATTAGTAAATAAAATTATGTATGAATAAGTGTGTTCATCAAGCAAAGCGAACAACTGTGATTTTTTTTTCATGCTAGTTCAAAACTGACTTTATCCCACCATTTTTTCTGAACATGTCAGCTACCTCCCACTAAAGTAGGATGATCCAAAATAATAATATAATCAGACTAAGTACTAAACCTGAGATGACCCAAAAGAGCAAACACATTCACCATCATTCATTCAACAGCTGTGCCAAAAGTGCAGACACCACAGTTGAAATTACCCTCCAAACTACATCATCCCCACCCCTTCTTCCGAGTGTAGGCACTGTACTTCCTACCCAGGGAAGTTACCAAGGGAAGAAGTAATAATAATAACATTGCTTTGAAACAGGTGTCCTAGCCCCCTCCCTCCAACCAGATAGCCATCCCCAAGCCCCTCCCACAACTATGTAAATTCTGGTGCCACTCCTGTTTTCACCTCCAGGACTCTAGGCTAGCTAACTGGTTTTTTCTGAATCCCTTGATGTTACCTTGCTTACACTCCAACAGAAAGTCCAGCCATAAAGAATTTTTGTTTCCACTCCAATCTAAAACACACAAACAAGTCAGCTGAATGCTCAAGCCTTTAACAATCATTATTATTATAATCAAAAAAGAAGCGCTAGCCACAAGGACTATACAGCCTTTAACAATCAAAACCTCCTTTACCTCTACCCTCCTTCCCTCCAACCTGATATTTATACACCCTCTTGGTCATTCTGTTTTTCTCCATTCTCTCTCAATATCCAAACCACCTCAGTAACCCCTTTTCATCCCTCTAAATTATATCTTTGGTAACTACACCATCGACTAATTTCTATGCTTCGAATTCTGCATAATGCTCACACCAAACATTGCTCTCAAAAACACCTCCACTACCTCTAGCTTCCTCACTACAGTAATGTTTAGAACCCATACCTCACCCACATAAAAATGTTGGTATCACTATACTCTTACATTTTCCCTCCATAACTTTTCACAGATGCCTCAGCATACATTAGAACTGATAAGATGAAAGAGGTAGGTAAAGTTAACTTTTTCATACTCATCTGCCAAAATGTCCTTTCCCAAATATCTAAATACAATCACTTTCTCCATTCTTCCTCCCTCCAATATATATAATATTTCATTGCTTAGATTTTTTGTTCTCATCACCTTGCTCTTTTCTATGTTCTCTTTCAGTTTCCTTGTACAGTGGAACCTTGACTTACGAGTTTAATCCGTTCCGTGACCTAGCGCGTAACTCAATTTACTCGTATATCTAAAGTAAAAGGACACAAGTGCAACTAATGTGACATTTTATTGTGGCAACGTTTCGCACTAATCGCTGTTTCGAATACAAATAAAAACAAAGGCAGCTTCACCATCTCTGAAGTCTTAGCAAGAATCCTCCTGAAAACAGTAAACCCTGCCGTCACATAGTCTCTCCTCTTAATACTACACAAAGCACATTACAGAGAGTGAACACTGAAAGAGGCCTTCCAGTTTATATTTGTCTAACCTATTTTTATGTTACCCAAGTAACAGCTTTTAAATCCTTTTACTCATGTACGAGTTAATTGTTCTACCCTATTGTATTACTACTACTACTACAACTTATGTCACTACTACTACTACTTCTAGCATTGCCCCTCACTCTGAGCCTATATATACCCTCTGTGTCCATGTACTGTTTGTAACGGCTTGACAAAGCTCCTGGAGAGCGAAACGTTGCCACAATAAAATGTCACATTAGTTGCACTTGTGTCCTTTTACTTTACATATTGTCGGTAATTCTACCAACATTATTACTCGTATATCAAATCAATTTTCCTCATTTAAATTAATTGAAAAGTCATTAATCCATTCCTGCACTCTGGAGAGAAGACAAAATACTTGAATATAATGCTAATATCAAATGTACGGCTTATCTATCACAATGCATCTACTATTATGACATAATAAACAATATAATTAACAGAAACATGATATATACTCAAGAATGAATAAAATAGGCCATAATATTGGTGGCAGAGGCAGCGGCGGAAGCATCCACCATTGCCTGAAACTTTGACTATAGTATCTTCCCATGCTCTTATTGTAAGAGAAAACGGAGTATTTGTGAGGCTAACTGCAGAAATACCGTATAATAAACATAAATCATAATACACTACAGAATGTAAAGAAATATTAAACTGATTATATGAAGTGTATTTACACACTTGGAGCAGAAATAGTGGTGGAGGTGGGGGATGTTGAGGCCGTGGCGTATGATGTCAGTGGCCCTGTAAACCTCCAACAACAACATTGTTTAATCACTGAACTTAAGTGATACAATTTGTTTTGTTTAATCACTGAACATAATTGATACACCTTTAGTATCTACATATCATAGATGTACTAAGCTGGTATTGCATGGCTAAGTCCGTGGAAATCATCGTCTTTTTCTTCTCAGCACTGTCCTTTGCAGTTATTTTCTTAGGACCCATGGTTAGAAAAAGAAATTTGGCCAAATGACTAAAAAAATGCAAGCAAGCATGAGAGAGAGGCTCCCAGAGCAATGTAAACATGTGCACTGCTTACCGGATATTTTGACATCAGCTGTGCCAACTAGCGGCAGCATTCTGAATTATTATTATGTATGTATTTTTATTATTATTATTATTATTAATTTAGGGAACTGGAGCACAGATCCAATTCCCTAGATCAAGAGCCCCTCACCAGCATCAAGGAACCTTGAAGCTGGTGAGGGGCTCTTGATCTAGGGAATTGGATTTGTGCAGTAGTTACCTCAATTAATTAATAATAATACTACTATACTATTACCACAGTACTACTAATAATAATAATTATTATTATTAAAATGATAACGAATGCTGCCAACTCAGTGCACTGTTTACCTCACCGTGGGAGCAGTTCTCTCATGCTCTGCTTACATTTTTGACAGTCATTTGGCCAAATTTTGTTTTCCTAAGCATGGGTTCTAAGAAAATAAGTGTAAAGGACAGTGCTGAGAAGAAAAAGATGATGATTTCCATAGAATTAAAGCATGAAATCATAGATAAATAAGCGAGGTGTCCAGGTTTTGGGTTGATGGGGAAGCAGGGGGAGCTGGCTCTTAACTCAAATGTTGGCACATAACTCAGAGCAAAAAATCGACCCAGGGATGGCTCGTATCTCAAAAAACTCATAGGTTGGGACACTTGTAAGTCAAGGTTCTACTGTATATACCCTCCTAAATTCATCCACCAAACTTTGCAACCTCAGAATCTCCCAAAAGAATTGTGTCATTGTTAGAGAGCAACTGTGACAACACTATTAGTCATTACCGGTATCTTTTAAACCCACCCCTCCCAACATCCTAGCATTCAACTCTTTTTATAACCCCCATGTTTAAGAATGTTAAATATTATATTATGGTATTCCTCTCTGTCCAGTGCATGAAATTACTGCCTTCCCTCCTTCATCAACATTTAATGGCTCCTGAAAATATTCTCATCTTCCTAATCCCTCTAGTTCAACATTCAATTTACCCCATGTTTTCTCAACTCAAACCCTGAACTTTACACACCCTTAACCTTTCCACATTCTTCTTTTGCACATCCCTCCCCTCAGTGCTGTATGATCCTTAAGGGCTTAACACTTAATTTGATCATAAAAATTTATCATCCGAGTCTCCCTCCAAAATTGGTTTTTATTCTCAGTAAAATTAGCGGGTAAGGCCTCACCTATTCTTTCACTGACTCTTCTTTTGCACTCACCACTCTTTTAGTCTCTCCTTTCTCACTCTATATACCACTTCTGCACTACAAAATCCTACTGAATGCTAACTTTCTCCATTACCACCCCCTTTTTTTTCTCATCATTCCACCAATCCTCTCACCCACACCCACCCTTGTATATCTGCAAACTTCTGTTATGTAGTTAAGCACTCCATTCTTCGAGCTACCCCATGCTTCTTTAACCTTCATTTCATTACCGTTACTCTCTCAAGTCCACCTTTTTCCCAATTAGTTGCTTATATCTTACCCCTGTTACTTTGTACTTCATTTACTTCTTACTCTCCACTTAATAATGATCTGACATATCTCCCCATTTTAAAAACATGCACATCCAGATAATTCAATTAGAGGGTCCTCTGGAACTCATGACTTACCTATACCATTATTATTACATTCAAGGGGGAGCACTAAACCTGTTGGGGTCATACAGAGATGGGGGATGGAAAGGGAGGGTAGTTCCAATTCTTTTCATCAAGAGACCTTCACCAGTATCAAAGTGGCTCCCTTGGAGGGAGGAAAGTCAGACTTACTGTCAACATGTCTATAATAATTATTTTGTATCAGTTTTTACCATTCATAAGTATTAACACTGACTTTCACTACTGTTCAGTGTGTTAAGTATTAAGATAAAAATGGACCCTAAAAGACAAAGGAAATTAAGGAAAAACATTCAGAAGTGCATTAAAAAGCATGTAGTTGAAGAGATAAGTAGGTAGAGAAGTAAATTACTATAACCAAAACCAAGCACTAAACCCACAAGGGTCATACAGCACTGGACTCTAGAAGCATAATGTGTGATGAGACCAATTAGTGGCCATCTCAATGCTAATACAGCCTTATAGTGTATAAAATACACTGATTAACTGATGGCAGTTTGAGTTCAATAACTACAACTGAATAAACATATGAATGGAATAAGGGGTGCTTTGTGCATGAAATGCTCCATTTTTTAAAAGGAAAAATATAAATTAATAAGTATGAAATTGTGGTGATTATATATTTACAGTTAGAGAAAGAGATATATGTTTGTAGTGTCTCATCTTTTGTGTTTAATATTAGTTTTTTAAAAATGCTATTGGTTGTAGCACATAATACCTTCTGTATCTCAGCTCATATTCTAGCACTCCATGAAAAACTTAATATATCACTAGAGGTAACCTTTTTGGACCATATTCTAAATTTGCAACAGTGATTCCTTGTTCTCTCTGTTGGTGCTAAAAAAAAAATGTTATTATAGTGGAACCTTGAGTTTTGGCCATAATCCGTTCCAGAAGCTCGGCCGAATCTCAAATTGTTTAAAAGTCAAAGCAATATTTTCATAAGAAATAATGTAAATACAATTAATCCATTCCAGATGTCCCCCCCCCCCAAAAAAAAAAAAAAATAAAATAAAATAAAATACATTTTTTAAAGAATATGATTTTACAAACACAAAACAATTATAAATACTTTTTTTTTTTAACAAGTCGGCCGTCTCCCACCGAGGCAGGGTGACCCAAAAAGAAAGAAAATCCCCCAAAAGAAAATACTTTCATTATCATTCAACACTTTCACCTCACTCACACATAATCGCTTTTTTGCAGAGGTGCTCAGAATACAACAGTTTAGAAGCATATACGTATAAAGATACACAACATATCCCTCCAAACTGCCAATATCCCAAACCCCTCCTTTAACCCTTTCAGGGTTTCGGCCATACTAGTACGGCTTACGCACCAGTGTCCATGACGTACTAGTATGCATAAATTCTAGCGCCTTCAAATCTAGTGAGAGAAAGCTGGTAAGCCTACATATGAAAGAATGGGTCTATGTGGTCAGTGTGCGCAGTATAAAAAAAATCCTGCAGCACACAGTGCGTAATGAGAAAAAAAAAATCTTTGACTGTGTTTTTGGATTAAAACAGTGACTTTGCACTATATTTTCGCATGGTATTTATTGTTGTATTCTAGTTTTCCTGGTCTCATTGTATAGAATGGAAGACATATTAGAGAAATTGAGATGATTTTGACTGGTTTTACAATGAAAAGTACCTTGAAATTGAGCTCAAAGTAGCAGAAATGTTCGATTTTTACCAAAGTTCAAAAGTAAACAAATCATGCTAAGCGTCCAATACACGTCAACTGGTGAGTCTAATATTCTTTCAAAAGTGCGCCGATAATATTTATACCATTTCTACACTAATGCAGTAGTCTGCATAACAGTAAATCTTATTTTTTTGTGAGAATAAAAATTCAAAGTGGAAAGCAAAAGAAATGTAAGAGGGGCCTGGGGACGTGACTAATGAACAGAGGAAATGTTATTTTAGTGCCAGGAATGTCTTTCTTGTTTATTCTGGACCCTATTTGGAAATTGGCATCTTTTGAAATTTGTGTGAAATTGGCAAAATTTCTAAATTCTGACCATTGTATTGGATAGTTGAAATCAGTAAATTGGTGGTTTCTTGCACTCATCGATAGAAAAAATGGAGTTCTAGCGAAATAGTTATGATTTTTGTGGACTAGTACACTGGAACTGGCTGAAAATAGGGCTCAAAGTGGGCAAAATCGCCGATGCGTAAACATCGTCGAGACCGCTAACTTCGCGAGAGCATAATTCCATAAGTTTTCCATCAAATTTCATACTTTTGGTGTCATTATGATCGGGAAAAATTTCTCTGATTTTTCATAAGAAAAAACAATTTTTTTTTTTTTTTTTTTTTTTTGAAATTTGGGGGACCATGAGAACAAGTCTTTGAGAGGGCCTGTGGACCCTGAAAGGGTTAAAGTGCAGGCACTGTACTTCCCATTTCCAGGACCCAAGTCCAGCTATATAAAAATAACCGGTTTCCCTGAATCCCTTCACTAAATATTACCCTGCTCACACTCCAACAGCTCGTCAGCTCCCAAATACCATTCGTCTCCATTCGCTCCTATCTAACACGCTCACGCATGCTTGCTGGAAGTCCAAGCCTCTTGTCCACTAAACCTCCTTTACCCCCTCCCTCCAACATTTTCAAGGACGACCCCTACCCCACCTTCCTTCCCCTACAGATTTATATGCTCTCCATGTCATTCTACTTTGATCCATTCTCTCTAAATGACCAAACCACTTAAACAACCCCTCTTCAGCCCTCTGACTAATACTTTTATTAACTCCACACCTCCTAATTTCCACTCTCCGAATTTTCCGCAAAATATTTACACCACACATTGCCCTTAGACAGGACATCTCCACTGCCTCCAACCACCTCCTCACTGCAGTATTTACAACCCAATCTTCACACCCATATAAGAGTGTTGGTACTACCATACTTTCATACATTCCCTTCTTTGCCTCCATAGATAACGTTTTTTGTCTCCACATATACCTCAATGCACCACTCATCCTTTTTTCCTTCATCAATTCTATGATTAACCTCATCCTTCATAAATCCATCTGCTGACACGTCAACTCTCAAATATCTGAAAACATTCACTTCTTCCATACTCCTCCTCCCCAATTTGATATCCAATTTTTCTTTATCTAAATCATTTGATACCCTCATCACCTTACTCTATTCTATGTTCACTTTCAACTTTCTACCTTTACACACACTCCCAAACTCGTCCACTAACCTTTGCAATTTTTCTTTAGAATCGCCCATAAGCACAGTATCATCAGCAAAAAGTAACTGTCAATTCCCATTTTGTATTTAATTCCCCATAATTTAATCCCACCCCTCTCCCGAACACCCTTGCATTTACTTCTTTTACAACCCCATCTATAAATATATTAAACAACCATGGTGACATTACACATCCCTGTCTAAGACCTACTTTTACCGGGAAGTAGTCTCCCTCTCTTCTACACACCCTAACCTGAGCCTCACCATCCTCATAAAAACTCTTTATGGCATTTAGTAACTTATCACATATTCCATATGTACTTGCAACATCTGCCACATGGCTCCCCTATCCACTCTATCCTATGCCTTTTCTAAGTCCATAAATGCAATAAAAACTTCCCTACCTTTATCTAAATTCTGTTCACATATATGCTTCAATGTAAACACTTGATCTACACATCCTCTACCCACTCTAAAATCTCCTTGCTCATCCGCAATCCTACATTCTGTCTTACCTCTAATTCTTTCAATAATAACCCTACCGTACACTTTTCCTGGTATACTCAGTAAACTTATTCCTCTATAATTTTTACAATCTCTTTTGTCCCCCTTCCCTTTATATAAAGAGACTATACATGCTCTCTGCCAATCCCTAGGTACCTTCTCCTCTTTCATACATTTTTTTTTTTATTATTATTATCACACTGGCCGATTCCCACCAAGGCAGGGTGGCCCGAAAAAGAAAAACTTTCACCATCATTCACTCCATCACTGTCTTGCCAGAAGGGTGCTCTACACTACAGTTTTTAAACTGCAACATTAACACCCCTCCTTCAGAGTGCAGGCACTGTACTTCCCATCTCCAGGACTCAAGTCCGGCCTGCCGGTTTCCCTGAATCCCTTCATAAATGTTACTTTGCTCACACTCCAACAGCACGTCAAGTATTAAAAACCATTTGTCTCCATTCACTCCTATCAAACACGCTCACGCATGCCTGCTGGAAGTCCAAGCCCCTCGCACACAAAACCTCCTTTACCCCCTCCCTCCAACATTTCCTAGGCCGACCCCTACCCCGCCTTCCTTCCACTACAGACTGATACACTCTCGAAGTCATTCTGTTTCGCTCCATTCTCTCTACATGTCCGAACCACCTCAACAACCCTTCCTCAGCCCTCTGGACAACAGTTTTGGTAATCCCACACCTCCTCCTAACTTCCAAACTACGAATTCTCTGCATTATATTCACACCACACATTGCCCTCAGACATGACATCTCCACTGCCTCCAGCCTTCTCCTCGCTGCAACATTCATCACCCACGCTTCACACCCATATAAGAGCGTTGGTAAAACTATACTCTCATACATTCCCCTCTTTGCCTCCAAGGACAAAGTTCTTTGTCTCCACAGACTCCTAAGTGCACCACTCACTCTTTTTCCCTCATCTATTCTATGATTCACCTCATCTTTCATAGACCCATCCGCTGACACGTCCACTCCCAAATATCTGAATACGTTCACCTCCTCCATACTCTCTCCCTCCAATCTGATATTCAATCTTTCATCACCTAATCTTTTTGTTATCCTCATAACCTTACTCTTTCCTGTATTCACCTTTAATTTTCTTCTTTTGCACACCCTACCAAATTCATCCACCAATCTCTGCAACTTCTCTTCAGAATCTCCCAAGAGCACAGTGTCATCAGCAAAGAGCAGCTGTGACAACTCCCACTTTGTGTGTGATTCTTTATCTTTTAACTCCACGCCTCTTGCCAAGACCCTCGCATTTACTTCTCTTACAACCCCATCTATAAATATATTAAACAACCACGGTGACATCACACATCCCTGTCTAAGGCCTACTTTTACTGGGAAAAAATTTTCCTCTTTCCTACATACTCTAACTTGAGCCTCACTATCCTCGTAAAAACTCTTCACTGCTTTCAGTAACCTACCTCCTACACCATACACTTGCAACATCTGCCACATTACCCCCCTATCCACCCTGTCATACGCCTTTTCCAAATCCATAAATGCCACAAAGACCTCTTTAGCCTTATCTAAATACTGTTCACTTATATGTTTCACTGTAAACACCTGGTCCACACACCCCCTACCTTTCCTAAAGCCTCCTTGTTCATCTGCTATCCTATTCTCCGTCTTACTCTTAATTCTTTCAATTACTATAACTCTACCATACACTTTACCAGGTATACTCAACAGACTTATCCCCCTATAATTTTTGCACTCTCTTTTATCCCCTTTGCCTTTATACAAAGGAACTATGCATGCTCTCTGCCAATCCCTAGGTACCTTACCCTCTTCCATACATTTATTAAATAATTGCACCAACCACTCCAAAACTATATCCCCACCTGCTTTTAACATTTCTATCTTTATCCCATCAATCCCGGCTGCCTTACCCCCTTTCATTTTACCTACTGCCTCACGAACTTCCCCCACACTCACAACTGGCTCTTCCTCACTCCTACAAGATGTTATTCCTCCTTGCCCTATACACGAAATCACAGCTTCCCTATCTTCATCAACATTTAACAATTCCTCAAAATATTCCCTCCATCTTCCCAATACCTCTAACTCTCCATTTAATAACTCTCCTCTCCTATTTTTAACTGACAAATCCATTTGTTCTCTAGGCTTTCTTAACTTGTTAATCTCACTCCAAAACTTTTTCTTATTTTCAACAAAATTTGTTGATAACATCTCACCCACTCTCTCATTTGCTCTCTTTTTACATTGCTTCACCACTCTCTTAACCTCTCTCTTTTTCTCCATATACTCTTCCCTCCTTGCATCACTTCTACTTTGTAAAAACTTCTCATATGCTAACTTTTTCTCCCTTACTACTCTCTTTACATCATCATTCCACCAATCGCTCCTCTTCCCTCCTGCACCGACTTTCCTGTAACCACAAACTTCTGCTGAACACTCTAACACTACATTTTTAAACCTACCCCATACCTCTTCGACCCCATTGCCTATGCTCTCATTAGCCCATCTATCCTCCAATAGCTGTTTATATCTTACCCTAACTGCCTCCTCTTTTAGTTTATAAACCTTCACCTCTCTCTTCCCTGATGCTTCTATTCTCCTTGTATCCCATCTACCTTTTACTCTCAGTGTAGCTACAACTAGAAAGTGATCTGATATATCTGTGGCCCCTCTATAAACATGTACATCCTGAAGTCTACTCAACAGTCTTTTATCTACCAATACATAATCCACAAACTACTGTCATTTCGCCCTACATCATATCTTGTATACTTATTTATCCTCTTTTTCTTAAAATATGTATTACCTATAACTAAACCCCTTTCTATACAAAGTTCAATCAAAGGGCTCCCATTTATCATTTACACCTGGCACCCCAAACTTACCTACCACACCCTCTCTAAAAGTTTCTCCTACTTTAGCATTCAGGTCCCCTACCACAATTACTCTCTCACTTGGTTCAAAGGCTCCTATACATTCACTTAACATCTCCCAAAATCTCTCTCTCTCCTCTGCATTCCTCTCTTCTCCAGGTGCATACACGCTTATTATGACCCACTTCTCGCATCTATCCAATTCATACATTTATTAAACAAAAATACCAACCACTCCAACACTATATCCCCCTGCTTTTAACATTTCTGTCATGATCCTGTCAGTTCAAGCTGCTTAACCCCCTTTCATTCTACGTAATGCCTCACGCACCTCCCCCACACTCATATCCTGCTCTTCTTCCTCCTAAAAGATGGTACACCTCCCTGGCCAGTGCATGAAATTACCGCCTCCCTTTCTTCGTCAACATTTAAAAGTTCCTCAAAATATTCTCGCCATCTACCCAATACCTCCATCTCCCCATCTACTAACTCCCCTACTCTGTTTTTAACTGACAAATCCATTCGTTCCCTAGGCTTTCTTAACTTGTTTAACTCCAAAATTTTTTCTTATTTTCATTAAAATTTCTTGACAGTGCCTCTCCCACTCTATCATCTGCTTTCCTTTTGCACTCTCTCACCACTCTCTTCATCTTTCTTTTACTCTCCATATACTCTACTCTTCTTATAACACTTAAATGACTAATGAAATACATAAACATTTAAAATCACATTTACATACCTTTACTGAAGACTCTTATTGGCGTATGAAAGACAGGGAGGAGAGAGAGAGGACTTTAAGAACATAAGAAAGAAGGAACACTGCAACAGGCCTACTGACCCATGCGGAGCAGGTCCATTCCCCCCCCCTGGATTTATTATTGTTTGGAAGGGAAATCCCTTTCCATAAAGACATTAGGTAACAAGTCCTTATCCAGGGTTACTTCCCTTCTTTGTTTTTTAGTGCCACTAGGACCAGCTTGAGTCACTGGACCCCTGTCACTCAAAAAAACTGTCCAGGTCTGTTTCTGGCGTCTCATTAGCATTTGTTTGAAATGGAACGTTGTTTTGTCACTGAACATGTTGCAGAGATAGCTTGTTTCAGTTTGCTCAGGGTGACATTTCTCAGCAAAAGTTTGCACACTACTCCACATTGCACAATCTCCTTAATCTCTGAAGAAGACACCTCCTTCCCTCCCTCTTCCTCCTCCTCTGAAGCAAGTTCCTCAGCTCTGGTCTGTTGCTGTTCCAAATGAAGATCTTGCAGCTCTTCAGTGGTTATCTCTTCATTGTGGTCCTCCACGAACTCTTGCACATCCTGGCCACTCACATCCAACCCCAAGGAATTCCCCAATGCCACACAACCAATGCCATACAACCTGGCAAGCTCCAGCAGACACATACTGCTTTCGTATTTTTCAATAATCTCTTTGTAATAAAGTTGGTAGAATTACCGACAATATGTAAAGTAAAAGGACACAAGTGCAACTAATGTGACATTTTATTGTGGCAATGTTTCACTCTCCAGGAGCTTTATCAAGCCATTGATAAAGCTCCTGGAGAGCGAAACGTTGCCACAATAAAATGTCACATTAGTTGCACTTGTGTCCTTTTAATAATCTCTTTCTTCAATTCTATCTTGTTTCTCACTTTCTTTACCACAGGGCAGGCACTAGAAAGTTTCTTTGGGCCCATGTTTAATTATGTAGCAGTCACACTCAATCAACAAACAAAAAAAAAGAAATGGATTATTGTGATATGTTTGGATGAACGCGCAGGGTAATGTTCACTCGAGGAGAAGCAAAGCCAGACTGGCTCACAACTCATGCGTGGGAGGCTTTGTGTGGGTGCGCATAGGCAGACAGGTCGAAACTCAAGTTACCGTTCGAAACTCAAGGCAAAATTTAGCCAAAAATAGTGACAAACTCAAAACGGCTGAAACTTGGGGCAGCAGAAACTCGAGGCTCCACTGTATATGTTTTATGATTTTATACCAAATACAGTTACTGTATCTTGTCTTCTCTTTTCCTTCTGTTAATCAATTAAGTTATTTTCAGTGTCTTCAGCCTTTCTTTGTGATTGATATTTTGTACATTTTGGAACCATTTTATACCTAGTTTTTGGACTTATTTTGTAGCTCATTCAAATGTGCTTTTTCTTAGGTCCCAACACCACATCATTGCTGTATATTTTAATTTTGTCATAACATATGCTGGGAACAGCTGTATAGCATTTCCTCGTGAGTACTTTATATACGTATAAAAACTTTTGCCACAATCATTTCAATTTCTCACGATTTTATTTACAGCCTTTCAGATACAGTCTTTTGTCAATGACCCCTTGATAGCCTCTCTGTCTGATATTTTTAATACTGTATCACATAATCTGTTCATGTAGCCTGATATTACATTCTCCTATACAACACTTTTCAACATTAAATTTCTTCATTTACCTTCACTCAGTTTGCTTAATTATTAAATTTCTTCATTTACCTTCACTCAGTTTGCTTAATTTATCAATATCTTTGTGTAGGAATTAATAGTTTTATCACTTAGTCTCACAGGATCTTTGCATTATCTTCAGTTAGAGGATTGAGTGGTTTTGCAGAGCACAAAGTGTATAGATTCATTTTCCAAATGCAACACAAGAACTTTTTCTATGAAAGTTTGAACATGTTTATTGTTAAGGTTCATGAATATGTTTAAAGCTCTATTTGTACTTTCATTCCATATAAATTCAACTCATCCAAAATCTATCATTTATTTTAATTTACTGTTCTTTTATTTTATCATATATTTTATTTCCTCACCTATTATTATGTAAAAAATTAATTTGCTATTTTATTGACCAACTTTACTAAATTCTGAATTAAATGTTGGATGTATTAACACTCACCTTATTTTTACAGCATTTTGTTATATTTAAGAGACGTTAATACGTATATCTAATGTCCTTCCAGCCATCATTTACAGTGTACTGTCTTTCAAACAAATATTCTAATACATGTACTTGTGACCATTTGAGGTGATTGAATTAAACATTGTTGGTGTATTTTGGTGTATTTTCCCCAGTGCCAACAAATGGATTAAAAAAAATAGTTGGCATATGTTAAACACTGAGAACAATTTATATTTAAGCCATTTTGTAGCGAACATGTGCCCCACACCTTGCCCCTTGTATAAACTGTGCAGTATCTACAGTATTTCTATTTTTGATGTCGCTGTCCTCCTTGGAGTCACTATTCTTGATGAGGGGGTCATGTTATTTTTAATTTTCATAACCCAGAGTTAGTGTTTTTTTTGTGAATATAAGAACAAACTAATAAGAAACTAATAAACAGTATGTGATAATGCTGGCAGAATTTTAAACAATATGCACATAATGAGGATTTTATTGTGACTACATTTGGTTCCCCAGAAATTTTTAAGCCAACACAGGTAATATACACCCTCTGTGAACAAGATGAGGTGAAAGAGGAACACTCTAGTAGGACTGTCCCATACTAGCAGTGGTGGTGGTGGCAGTAATGGTAACAGAGGTAACTTTTGGTTATGTGATAACTGAGTTTATAGTTTTAAGAGTAAACCCCACCACCACATTACAAAAAGTTACTACTACCATCACTAACATAAGCCACTAGGCCTACTGCAGTGCTTGCTATGTTCCTCATCTTGTTCCCTTTATATACTCTGTGCCCTTGTATTACACAAAAGTGTGTAATACAAGTGTGAGTGGACCGAAATGTCATCCTAAGCTCCTCTCTCCTATGTGCAGGTTATTTGTGTGTTGTTCCAGTCATGATATTATGCCTTTTTGTTCTTTTTGTCCCTGTATTGTTTATATTGGTCTGACAATACTTCTATAGTGTGAAATGTAGCCACAATAAAATGTCTCCTCATTTGCACCTGTCGTTTTGCCTAACAACATGTATACAGTACAGTATATAGTATTTACTTAAAGTTTGGAGCCTGTTTAAAAATCTTAGATAAAAATGGAGTTATAGATTTTACAGTATATCATTATTATTATTATTGATGCTTGTTTCATGGGTTGCATCCTATTTTGTTAATTATGGAAATAAATTTTTAAAACAAAAATTAAATTTGTAGCTCTGAATAGCCAAATAATGTGCTGTGATAAGATAGGTGTATGTTAACATTAGTGATGCATGTATAAGATTAATGTATTTAGTATTGTTATACTACAGTTTGTGATATTACGATAAGGCTAATTACAACAATCATGAAGTACCATAAACAAATAAATATAAACAAGGTATGATGTATGTACATAATAAGAATAGCCTGCTGTGGAGTGTGCTAATAAAACAAAAAAGTTGAAAGGTAAGCTTTTGGATGCACATATTTGTAGAGTGACTTACATGTCTTGTCATGAGTTAGTACTCCACAAGTTAGAGGAGGGTATCAGTAGGCTTAAAAAAAAAAGTGAAAGTACAGGATGTGAAAATTAAGAAGTCAGAATGAAAAGAAGGCAATCAGGGGAAAGAAATATTTTTTAATACCTGGAGGTAGGTCAGCAAATGGATCCTCTGAGAACTCGCATCTTGCCTGAACTTACATCTGGTGGACACCAGGAAGATGCCTTACCACTGAGCCATCTCTGCAAAAGCAATGGACACTGCATATCAATTTCACCTCAATGTCTGTATGCATTCAGGTCCAGTGATACCATAATTTTATTGCATCCCAGGTTAAGAGTAAACAAAGGTGTATATTATACTAAAATTATTTATTATCACACCGGCCGATTCCCACCAAGGCAGGGTGGCCCGAAAAAGAAAAACTTTCACCATCATTCACTCCATCACTGTCTTGCCAGAAGGGTGCTTTACACTACAGTTTTTAAACTGCAACATTAACACCCCTCCTTCAGAGTGCAGGCACTGTACTTCCCATCTCCAGGACTCAAGTCCGGCCTGCCGGTTTCCCTGAATCCCTTCATAAATGTTACTTTGCTCACACTCCAACAGCACGTCAAGTATTAAAAACCATTTGTCTCCATTCACTCCTATCAAACACGCTCACGCATGCCTGCTGGAAGTCCAAGCCCCTCGCACACAAAACCTCCTTTACCCCCTCCCTCCAACATTTCCTAGGCCGACCCCTACCCCGCCTTCCTTCCACTACAGACTGATATACTCTTGAAGTCATTCTGTTTCGCTCCATTCTCTCTACATGTCCGAACCACCTCAACAACCCTTCCTCAGCCCTCTGGACAACAGTTTTGGTAATCCCGCACCTCCTCCTAACTTCCAAACTACGAATTCTCTGCATTATATTCACACCACACATTGCTCTCAGACATGACATCTCCACTGCCTCCAGCCTTCTCCTCGCTGCAACATTCATCACCCACGCTTCACACCCATATAAGAGCGTTGGTAAAACTATACTCTCATACATTCCCCTCTTTGCCTCCAAGGACAAAGTTCTTTGTCTCCACAGACTCCTAAGTGCACCACTCACTCTTTTTCCCTCATCAATTCTATGATTCACCTCATCTTTCATAGACCCATCCGCTGACACGTCCACTCCCAAATATCTGAATACGTTCACCTCCTCCATACTCTCTCCCTCCAATCTGATATTCAATCTTTCATCACCTAATCTTTTTGTTATCCTCATAACCTTACTCTTTCCTGTATTCACCTTTAATTTTCTTCTTTTGCACACCCTACCAAATTCATCCACCAATCTCTGCAACTTCTCTTCAGAATCTCCCAAGAGCACAGTGTCATCAGCAAAGAGCAGCTGTGACAACTCCCACTTTGTGTGTGATTCTTTATCTTTTAACTCCACGCCTCTTGCCAAGACCCTCGCATTTACTTCTCTTACAACCCCATCTATAAATACACCAAACAACCACGGTGACATCACACATCCTTGTCTAAGGCCTACTTTTACTGGGAAAAAATTTCCCTCTTTCCTACATACTCTAACTTGAGCCTCACTATCCTCGTAAAAACTCTTCACTGCTTTCAGTAACCTACCTCCTACACCACACACCCGCAACATCTGCCACATTGCCCCCCTATCCACCCTGTCATACGCCTTTTCCAAATCCATAAATGCCACAAAGACCTCTTTAGCCTTATCTAAATACTGTTCACTTATATGTTTCACTGTAAACACCTGGTCCACACACCCCCTACCTTTCCTAAAGCCTCCTTGTTCATCTGCTATCCTATTCTCCGTCTTACTCTTAATTCTTTCAATTATAACTCTACCATACACTTTACCAGGTACACTCAACAGACTTATCCCCCTATAATTTTTGCACTCTCTTTTATCCCCTTTGCCTTTATACAAAGGAACTATGCATGCTCTCTGCCAATCCCTAGGTACCTTACCCTCTTCCATACATTTATTAAATAATTGCACCAACCACTCCAAAACTATATCCCCACCTGCTTTTAACATTTCTATCTTTATCCCATCAATCCCGGCTGCCTTACCCCCTTTCATTTTACCTACTGCCTCACGAACTTCCCCCACACTCACAACTGGCTCTTCCTCACTCCTACAAGATGTTATTCCTCCTTGCCCTATACACGAAATCACAGCTTCCCTATCTTCATCAACATTTAACAATTCCTCAAAATATTCCTTCCATCTTCCCAATACCTCTAACTCTCCATTTAATAACTCTCCTCTCCTATTTTTAACTGACAAATCCATTTGTTCTCTAGGCTTTCTTAACTTGTTAATCTCACTCCAAAACTTTTTCTTATTTTCAACAAAATTTGTTGATAACATCTCACCCACTCTCTCATTTGCTCTCTTTTTACATTGCTTCACCACTCTCTTAACTTCTCTCTTTTTCTCCATATACTCTTCCCTCCTTGCATCACTTCTACTTTGTAAAAACTTCTCATATGCTAACTTTTTCTCCCTTACTACTCTCTTTACATCATCATTCCACCAATCGCTCCTCTTCCCTCCTGCACCCACTTTCCTGTAACCACAAACTTCTGCTGAACACTCTAACACTACATTTTTAAACCTACCCCATACCTCTTCGACCCCATTGCCTATGCTCTCATTAGCCCATCTATCCTCCAATAGCTGTTTATATCTTACCCTAACTGCCTCCTCTTTTAGTTTATAAACCTTCACCTCTCTCTTCCCTGATGCTTCTATTCTCCTTGTATCCCATCTACCTTTTACTCTCAGTGTAGCTACAACTAGAAAGTGATCTGATATATCTGTGGCCCCTCTATAAACATGTACATCCTGAAGTCTACTCAACAGTCTTTTATCTACCAATACATAATCCAACAAACTACTGTCATTTCGCCCTACATCATATCGTGTATACTTATTTATCCTCTTTTTCTTAAAATATGTATTACCTATAACTAAACCCCTTTCTATACAAAGTTCAATCAAAGGGCTCCCATTATCATTTACACCTGGCACCCCAAACTTACCTACCACACCCTCTCTAAAAGTTTCTCCTACTTTAGCATTCAAGTCCCCTACCACAATTACTCTCTCACTTGGTTCAAAGGCTCCTATACATTCACTTAACATCTCCCAAAATCTCTCTCTCTCCTCTGCATTCCTCTCTTCTCCAGGTGCATACACGCTTATTATGACCCACTTCTCGCATCCAACCTTTACTTTAATCCACATAATTCTTGAATTTACACATTCATATTCTCTTTTCTCCTTCCATAACTGATCATTTAACATTACTGCTACCCCTTCCTTTGCTCTAACTCTCTCAGATACTCCAGATTTAATCCCATTTATTTCCCCCCACTGAAACTCTCCTACCCCCTTCAGCTTTGTTTCGCTTAGGGCCAGGACATCCAACTTCTTTTCATTCATAACATCAGCAATCATCTGTTTCTTGTCATCCGCACTGCATCCACGCACATTTAAGCAACCCAGTTTTATAAAGTTTTTCTTCTTCTCTTTTTTAGTAATTGTATACAGGAGAAGGGGTTACTAGCCCATTGCTCCCGGCATTTTAGTCGCCTCATACGACACGCATGGCTTACGGAGGAAAGATTCTTTTCCACTTCCCCATGGACAATAGAAGAAATAAAAAAGAACAAGAGCTATTTAGAAAAAGGAGAAAAACCTAGATGTATGTATATATATATATGCATGTGCGTGTCTGTGAAGTGTGACCAAAGTGTAAGTAGGAGTAGCAAGATATCCCTGGTCCCTGAGCATATTTACTTACTATTCCAGATTCTCCTCACTTAGCAATGTACTCATTTACAGACACCTCAGACTTATGACGGGCTCTCTGACCAGTATGCATGCTTAAATAATGTATAATTAGAGCTGATTTCCTCTGTTCTGTTTATTACAATATACAGTACACTACTGTATAAACATTTAAAAATATTACAGAAATGTTATAAATGGTGCAAAGATGACATTAAAACAATATCAAAGATATTTGACACAAACCCACTACCATTATAGTATGCTCCTCACTTAGCGATGAATTCATTTACCGATGTGGTCTTAGGAACGGAACTCCATCGTTAAGTAAGGAGAGGCTGTATTATTGTATTCATGAGTGAGGCAAGATAAGTAATTTTATTGTGGCTTGATATGCTGATGGAATGTAAGTAACATTAATGAAGGGTTTTAGGGAAATCAATTAGCCATGTTTGAGCTTTGGAGGTGGAGAGCAGAGTACCTACACTCTGAAGGAGAGGTGGGGACATTGCAATTCAGAGGGTCATTTAAATTGTGATGTCTACACACTTGTCAAAATAGTTATTGAATGAATTATCATGAATGCACTCCAATTTTTGGGTCACTACCACAGTGGGAGGCAGAGTGAGTGAGTGTGAGAGTGTGTGTATAATTATATATATGGTTTAGAAAGACACGTAAGCAAACACTATAACATATTTATTAGAAAACGGTTAGAAGTGATCAAGGTCCCAGGACCGAAACGTTTTCTAATAAATATGTTATAGTGTTTGCTTACGTGTCTTTCTAAACCAACTTGTCGGTATTTATTACCAAGGTTTATACCAATTATATATATACACCCTGCCGTCTCCCACCGAGGCAGGGTGATCCAAAAAGAAAGAAAATCCCCAAAAAGAAAATACTTTCATCATCATTCAACACTTTCACCTCACTCACACATAATCACTATTTTTGCAGAGGTGCCCAGAATACAACAGTTTAGAAGTTTATACGTATAAAAATACACAATATATCCCTCCAAACTGCCAATATCCCAAACCCCTCCTTTAGAGTGCAGGCATTGTACTTCCGATTTCCAGGACTCAAGTCCGGTTATATAAAATAACCGGTTTCCCTGAATCCCTTCACTAAATATTACCCTGCTCACACTCCAACAGCTCGTCAGGTCTCAAATACCATTTGTCTCTATTCACTCCTATCTAACACGCTCACGCACGCTTGCTGGAAGTCCAAACCCCTCGCCCACAACTCCTCCTTTACCCCCTCCCTCCAACCTTTTTGAGGATGACCCCTACCCCGCCTTCCTTCCCCTACAGATTTATACGCTCTCCATGTCATTCTACTTTGATCCATTCTCTCAAATGACCAAACCACCTCAACAAACCCTCTTCAGCCCTCTGACTAATACTTTTATTAACTCCACACCTTCTCATAATTTCCACACTCCGAATTTTCTGCATAATATTTACACCACACATTGCCCTTAGACAGGACATCTCCACTGCCTCCTCATTGCAGCATTTACAACCCAAGCTTCACACCCATATAAGAGTGTTGGTACTACTATATTTTCATACATTCCCTTCTTTGCCTCCATAGATAACATTTTTTGCCTCCACATATACCTCAATGCATCACTCACCTTTTTTTCTTCATCAATTCTATGATTAACCTCATCCTTCATAAATCCATCTGCTAACACATCAACTCCCAAATTTCTGAAAACATTCACTTCTTCCATACTCCTCCTCCCCAATTTGATATCCAATTTTTCTTTGTCTAAATCATTTGATACTCTCATCACCTTACTCTTTTCAATGTTCATTTTCAACTTTCTAACTTTACACACACACTCAAATTCGTCCACTAACCTTTGCAATTTTTCTTTAGAATCTCCCATAAGCACAGTATCATCAGCAAAAAAGTAACTGTGTCACTTCCCATTTTGTATTTAATTCCCCATAATTTAATCCCACCCCTCTCCCAAACACCCTAGCATTTACTTCTTTTACAACCCCATCTATAAATATACAGTGGACCCCTGGTTCGCGAAGTCATCGGTATCTGATAAATCCGGTATCTGAAGCATTATATCGCAAAAAATTTGCCTTGGTTCCCGTTACAAAACCCGGTATGCGATACGATTCGTACGAGACGTGTCCACATGTGGCCTGAACTGCCCCATGTGTGCCAGTGTTTACAAGCCAGCCAGTGTGCACGCATCAAAGGATACATTCGGTACATTCCATATTATCCATATCACTGTTTTTGGTGCTTGTTTCTGCAAAATAAGTCACCATGGGCCCCAAGAAAGCTTCTAGCACCAACCCATCAAGACCAAGGGTGCTAATGACTATTGAAATGAAGAGAGAGATAATTGCAAAGTATGAAAGTGGAGTGCGTGTGTCGGACCTGGCCAAGTTGTATAGTAAATCCCAATCAACCATTTCTACTATAGTGAGCAGGAAAACAGCAATCAAGGAAGCTGTTCTTGCAAAAGGTGCAACTGTGATTACAAAACAGCGATTCCCCTTCTAAACATTAAAAACTTCGACACTCTCCCCTCTTCCCATCCCATCAATCATCACCAGATCTTCATTAAAGGTAAGTGTCAATTATTCTATTGTGATTATTCTACTGTTATTATTGTTATTGTAATTATTCTATTGCATTAAACTTAATATTTCATGTGGTAAAAGTTTTTTTTTTCATACTTTTGGGTGTCTTGCACAGATTAATTTGATTTCCATTATTTCTTATGGGGAAAATTGATTCGCTTTCCGATAATTTTGCTTTACGATGAGCTCTCAGGAACGGATTAATAACGTGAACCAGGGGTCCACTGTATTAAACAACCATGGTGACATTACATATCTCTGTCTAAGACCTACTTTTACCGGGAAGTAGTCTCCCTCTCTTCTACACACCCTAACCTGAGCCTCACTATCCTCATAAAAACTCTTTATGGCATTTAGTAACTTACCACATATTCCATATACTTGCAACATCTGCCACATGGCTCCCCTATCCACTCTATCATAAGCCTTTTCTAAGTCCATAAATGCAATAAAAACTTCCCTACCTTTATCTAAATACTGCTCACATATATGCTTCAATGTAAACACTTGATCTACACATCCTCTACCCACTCTAAAACCTCCTTGCTCATCTGCAATTCTACATTCTGTCTTACCTCTAATTCTTTCAATAATAACCCTACCGATTACTTTTCCTGGTATACTCCGTAAAGTTATTCCTCTACAATTTTTACAATCTCTTTTGTATATATATACTGCTCTTACCTGTATTTGTTGTACCTCTGTATGTGTGCTCAAATTTTTAAATAAATAAATAAATAAATAAATATATATATATATATAATATATATATAATATATATATATATATATATATATATATATATATACATACATACATACATATATATGTATATATATATAATATAAATATATATATATAATATGGTTGGAGGCAGTGGAGATGTCCTGTTTAAGGGCAATGTGTGGTGTAAATATTATGCAGAAAATTCGGAGTGTGGAAATTAGGAGAAGGTGTGGAGTTAATAAAAGTATTAGTCAGAGGGCAGAAGAGGGGTTGTTGAGGTGGTTTGGTCATTTAGAGAGAATGGATCAAAGTAGAATGACATGGAAAGCATATAAATCTATAGGGGAAGGAAGGCGGGGTAGGGGTCGTCCTCGAAAGGGTTGGAGCGAGGGGGTAAAGGAGGTTTTGTGGGCAAGGGGCTTGGACTTCCAGCAAGCGTGCGTGAGCGTGTTAGATAGGAGTGAATGGAGACAAATGGTACTTGGGACCTGACGATCTGTTGGAGTGTGAGCAGGGTAATATTTTAGTGAAGGGATTCAGGGAAACCGGTTATTTTCATATAGTCAGACTTGAGTCCTGGAAATGGGAAGTACAATGCCTGCACTTTAAAGGAGGGGTTTGGGATATTGGCAGTTTGGAGGGATATGTTGTGTATCTTTATATGTGTATGCTTCTAGACTGTTGTATTCTGAGCACCTCTGCAAAAACAGTGATAATGTGCGAGTGTGGTGAAAGTGTTGAATGATGATGAAAGTATTTTCTTTTTTGGGATTTTCTTTCTTTTTTGGGTCACCCTGCCTCGGTGGGAGACGGCCGACTTGTTAAAAAAAAAAAAAAAAAAATATATATATATATATATATATATATATATATATATATATATATATATATATACGTATATTATTACTATATTTATTATCACACTGGCCGATTCCCACCAAGGCAGGGTGGCCCGAAAAAGAAAAACTTTCACCATCATTCACTCCATCACTGTCTTGCCAGAAGGGTGCTTTACACTACAGTTTTTAAACTGCAACATTAACACCCCTCCTTCAGAGTGCAGGCACTGTACTTCCCATCTCCAGGACTCAAGTCCGGCCTGCCGGTTTCCCTGAACCCCTTCATAAATGTTACTTTGCTCACACTCCAACAGCACGTCAAGTATTAAAAACCATTTGTCTCCATTCACTCCTATCAAACACGCTCACGCATGCCTGCTGGAAGTCCAAGCCCCTCGCACACAAAACCTCCTTTACCCCCTCTCTCCAACCTTTCCTAGGCCGACCCCTACCCCGCCTTCCTTCCACTACAGACTGATACACTCTTGAAATCATTCTGTTTCGCTCCATTCTCTCTACATGTCCGAACCACCTCAACAACCCTTCCTCAGCCCTCTGGACAACAGTTTTGGTAATCCCGCACCTCCTCCTAACTTCCAAACTACGAATTCTCTGCATTATATTCACACCACACATTGCCCTCAGACATGACATCTCCACTGCCTCCAGCCTTCTCCTCGCTGCAACATTCATCACCCATGCTTCACACCCATATAAGAGAGTTGGTAAAACTATACTCTCATACATTCCCCTCTTTGCCTCCAAGGACAAAGTTCTTTGTCTCCACAGACTCCTAAGTGCACCACTCACTCTTTTCCCCTCATCAATTCTATGATTCACCTCATCTTTCATAGACCCATCCGCTGACACGTTCACTCCCAAATATCTGAATACATTCACCTCCTCCATACTCTCTCCCTCCAATCTGATATTCAATCTTTCATCACATAATCTTTTTGTTATCCTCATAACCTTACTCTTTATTGTATTCACCTTTAATTTTCTTCTTTTGCACACCCTACCAAATTCATCCACCAATGTCTGCAACTTCTCTTCAGAATCTCCCAAGAGCACAGTGTCATCAGCAAAGAGCAGCTGTGACAACTCCCACTTTGTGTGTGATTCTTTATCTTTTAACTCCACGCCTCTTGCCAAGACCCTCGCATTTACTTCTCTTACATCCTCATCTATAAATATATTAAACAACCACGGTGACATCACACATCCTTGTCTAAGGCCTACTTTTACTGGGAAATAATTTCCCTCTTTCCTACATCCTCTAACTTGAGCCTCACTATCCTCGTAAAAACTCTTCACTGCTTTCAGTAACCTACCTCCTACACCATACACTTGCAACATCTGCCACATTGCCCCCCTATCCACCCTGTCATATGCCTTTTCCAAATCCATAAATGCCACAAAGACCTCTTTAGCCTTATCTAAATACTGTTCACTTATATGTTTCACTGTAAACACCTGGTCCACACACCCCCTACCTTTCCTAAAGCCTCCTTGTTCATCTGCTATCCTATTCTCCGTCTTACTCTTAATTCTTTCAATAATAACTCTACCATACACTTTACCAGGTATACTCAGCAGACTTATCCCCCTATAATTTTTGCACTCTCTTTTATCCCCTTTGCCTTTATACAAAGGAACTATGCATGCTCTCTGCCAATCCCTAGGTACCTTACCCTCTTCCATACATTTATTAAATAATTGCACCAACCACTCCAAAACTATATCCCCACCTGCTTTTAACATTTCTATCTTTATCCCATCAATCCCGGCTGCCTTACCCCCTTTCATTTTACCTACTGCCTCACGAACTTCCCCCACACTCACAACTGGCTCTTCCTCACTCCTACAAGGTGTTATTCCTCCTTGTCCTATACACGAAATCACAGCTTCCCTATCTTCATCAACATTTAACAATTCCTCAAAATATTCCCTCCATCTTCCCAATACCTCTAACTCTCCATTTAATAACTCTCCTGTCCTATTTTTAACTGACAAATTCATTTGTTCTCTAGGCTTTCTTAACTTGTTAATCTCACTCCAAAACTTTTTCTTATTTTCAACAAAATTTGTTGATAACATCTCACCCACTCTCTCATTTGCTCTCTTTTTACATTGCTTCACCACTCTCTTAAGCTCTCTCTTTTTCTCCATATACTCTTCCCTCCTTGCATCACTTCTACTTTGTAAAAACTTCTCATATGCTAACTTTTTCTTCCTTACTATATATATATATATATATATATATATATATATATATATATATATATATATATATATATATATATATATATATATATATATATATATTATATATATATACATATATATATATACACATACATACATATATAATATACATATATATATATATATATATATATATATATATATATTATATATTATATATTATATAAAATATATATAAAATATATATAAAATATATATATAATATATATAAAATATATACAGTGGTCCCTCGTTTTTCGTAATTAATCCGTTCCTGGAGCCGTTACTATAAACAAAATTTACGATTTACGAATCAATTTTCCCCATAAGAAATAATGTAAATACAATTAATCCGTTCCTGACACCCAGAAGTATTAAAACAAAAAAATTTTTAACATGAAATATACATGTAGTACATAAACAGTACAATGGGAAATGATGAATGAAACATTAACAGCATAACACTTACCTTTATTGGAGATTCTTCTTAGTGTATGGGAGACTGGAGGAGGAGAGAGAGTGGATTGTTTATAGTTTGGAAGGGGAATCCTCTTCCATCAGTACCTCAGGTACCATTTGCTTTTCTGGGGTTGCTTCTCTTCTCTGTTTCTTAATGCCACTAGGACCACCTTGAGAGTCACTGGAGTCCTGTCTCACAAAATAACTGTGGAGAGAGCTCTGTTTCTGGCGTCTCTTTAACACTTCCCTAAAATGGCCCAAAACTTTGTCACTGTACATGTTGCCAATATGGCTTGCAACAACCTTGTTAGGGTTATGTTTCTCCATAAAGCTTTCCATCTTACCCCACATAGTAAAAATCTCTTTAATTTCTGAAGAAGGCATCTTCTTCCATCTCTCTTCCTCCTCCTCTGCAGCAAGATTCTGAGCTGCAGTGTTGTTCTTCATGCTGAAGCTCTTGCAGCTCCTCAGTGGTGAGCTCTTCATTGTGGTCTTCCACCAATTCTTCCACATCCTCCAAACTCACATCCAACCCCATGGAACTCCCCAGTGCCACAATTGATTTTACAACAGACATAGGCTCATTAGGGTCAGTCCCAAATCCTTCAAAATCCCTCTTGTCGACACAATCTGGCCACAATTTTCTCCAGGCAGAGTTCAAAGTCCTGGTAGTCACTCCCTCCCAAGCCGTACCTATAAGGGTTATGCAGTGGAGGATGCTGAAGTGTTCTCTCCAAAATTCCCTTAGGGTCAAGTGAGTGTCTGTGGTCACAGTCAAGCACCTGTGAAACATTGCTTTTGTGTCGAGTTTTTTAAAGCTTGCAATAACCTGCTGGTCCATGGGCTGGAGGAGAGGAGTGGTATTTGGGGGCAAGAACTTTACTGTGATGAACCCAAACTCCTCGAAAATTAGGTCATCCAAGTTTGGAGAATGAGCAGGTGCATTGTCCATTACTAGCAGGCACTTGAGATCCAATTTCTTTTCCAGGAGATACTCCTTCACACTAGGGCCAAACACTTCATTGAACCACTCGACGAAAATTTCCCTCGTGACCCATGCCTTACTATTAGATTTCCAAAACACACACAATTTACTCTTCATAACATTATTTTTCCTGAACACTCTGGGATTTTCAGAATGGTACACTAGTAATGGCTTCACTTTGAAATCCCCACTAGCATTAGCACAGAACATTAGTGTCAGCCTGTCTTTCATAGGCTTGTGTCCTGGCATTGCCTTTTCCTCTTGTGTAATGAAGGTCCTCTTTGGCATTTTCTTCCAAAAGAGGCCTGTTTCGTCACAATTGAACACTTGTTCAGGTTTCAGTCCTTCAGCCTCTATGTACTCCTGGAACTCATGCACATATTTTTCAGCCGCCTTGTGGTCCGAACTGGCAGCCTCACCATGCCTTACCATACTGTGTATGCCAGTACGGTTCTTAAATCTCTCAAACCAGCCTTTGCTGGCCTTAAATTCACTCACTTCACCACTATTTGCAGGCAATTTCTTTACCAAATTTTCGTGCAACTGCCTAGCCTTTTCACAAATAATCGAAGTCATAAGAGTATCTCCTGCTAATTGTTTCTCATTTATCCACACCAATAATAACTTCTCAACCTCTTCCAGTACTGGTGATCTCATTTTTGTCAGCATAGTTACTCCCTTCGCAACAACAGCATCCTTTATTTCCTTTTTGTTGGCCACTATGGAACATAAGGTTGTGTAGGGTTTCTTATACATCCTGGACAGTTCAGCCACACTTGTACCACTTTCATATTGTTCAATGATGGTTTTCTTAAATACAATCGTATTTCTCACCTTCTTTACCACAGGCTTGGCACTAGGAGCTTTCTTTGGAGCCATGGTAGCTTATTTAGTACTTGAAAGCATTAAAATAAATGGAATATTATGAAATATTTCGCTGGAGCACGTGAGGGGACCTTCGCTCACTGGTAAACAATGCCAGACTGGCTGCTGCCCTGGCTCACGCCGTGGGTACGCGTCCCAGACGAACTATGACTCACGAGTCAACCTATGAAAAGCGAGTCCATGTTTATACGAAAATACCCCTATGATTGGCGAATTTTACAATTGCCGGGAACTACGAAAAGCGGGGGACCACTGTATAAAATATATATACGTATATATTTATATATATATATATATATATATATATATATATATATATATATATATATATATATATATATATATATATATATATATATATATATATATTAAATACAATACTGTGATGACAGTGAAAGGGTTAAATACTTGAAGTCTTAAAAACACTATACATGTACAAACTGTATTATTCACCTTTTAATATGTTTAGTCTTATTTCTCTTTGTGACCTTCAGAACTCAATCCCACACTATATTTTTTTTAACAAACTGGTTGTATTATACCAAAGCAGGGTGACCCAAAAAGAAAAACAATAAGTCTTTCTCTGTACATTTAGTAATTTATTTGGGAGAATAGGTTACTAGTCCCTTGCTACCGGCATCATAGTTGCTGCCTATGACATGCATGGCTTGCAGAAGAATTCTTTTCCACTTTCCTATGAAGATAAGTGGAAATAAAGAAGAACAAGAACTATTAAGAAAATAGAAAACCCAGATGGGTGAGTAAATATATATGCATGTACATTCATGTGTAGTGTGACCTAAGTGTAAGTAGAAGTAGCAAGATATGTATACCTGTTATCCTGTGTGTTTCAGACAGAAAAAAGACACCAGCAATCCTGCCATTGTGTAAAACAATTACAGGTTTGTGTTTGACACTTGCCTGGCAGGACGGTAGTACCTCTCTGGGTGGTTGCTGTCTACCAACCTACTACCTAGGATGCTCACACTTAGTGATAAATGTTCATAATTTTAATCATGCATATTAGACTTTTATCATTATGATCCCAAATTTCTATTTTCAGTGCATTTGGAAATACTTAATACACAATATATGCAAATAAGTACAGATACTGTATTGTATTAGAGTGGTTAACTGGCTGTGTTTGCACAACAGCCCCACTTAGTCTGCTCCAACCTCACTCAAGCATCTACCATCACTATATGCATACCTTTACTTTCCCATGTGCTTCTTGATAGTTCTAAATCCTGTAATACTTCCTCTCCAACCTAGAAGGTCTGGTCTGAAGCTGAGACATGGGAAAGATAATCCCCAGAATCACTATCAGATAACACATCATCTTCAATTTTAATAAAAATTCTTTTTCTATTTCTTTGTCTTTACCATACTTAAGCCTTTCTTTTCATAGTTCTTCCCATCTACATTCTCACTTAAGTGCTTGCTGTGCCTAATCCTCCTTCCACATTCTAGTTTATCACTGCAATCAGGTGACATATGCTTCACTTACATGATTATTAGCTATAATTGCACTTTGAATTTGTGAACAAATAAGTCAGGGGATCCTGTAAAAATCTACTTATTACAAGTATTTAAAACGTCCAATGAACAATCTGCACCTAATGACCCACATGGTGATTGGTGCTTATCTGTGAATATATAATATATACCCAGTACTAAAGTTTCAGTAGGAATCGACATATAGTCATCCCTTCAAGGATGAGGAGTTTCCAAAGAGAAAATGGCATTTAAGATGTGGATAGATTAACCACAAACAATTATTATCTTTTGGTATGAGAATAATTACATAATGTTACTGAGCTAGACTTCAATGTTTCACTGAGTGGTTAGACAAATTTATTTCCCATCAACACTGCCATCGAGTCTTAAGTTAAATTTAGTTTGAGTCATTCTTTAAAGAAATAATTGTAATTAATAATGCTGTATCTCATTTCTTTAAGATTCTAGGTTATCACTTGTACCAGTCTTTACTACTGTCAACTTGCAAAACAGTATAATCATGTAATCACCCATGACAACTAAAATAAAATATATTTAAATACAGTATAGTAAATTCTTACCCTATTATGGATATACTGAAGGCTGGAAGCAGAAAGTCAGTCACACTTCCTCAGATTGAATAAAAACCTATCCATATTAAGTCGCAATGATATGACTGCAGTGGCCAATCTGAGACGTGCATACCTAGTCCCACTTTGGGAGGAGCTGCTTTGCAAGTGCCACTGTTGGCAGCTCTCCTCAAAGACAACATACACTGTTTTCTAGTCTAAGTTTTACAAAAGGTATACCAAAGGTCTCTTAAATTTAATATCTTCTCACTGACTTGGAGTTCACAATTTTCAGGTTAGCCTGTAATCCACTTTTGCATATCTTGAGTGGGCAACCCATATGAAGGTTTTCTAGAAGTTATAAGCAAAGACCTGCTATGTTTTCTAGAAGTTATAAGCAAAGACCTGCTATGTTTTCTAGAAGTTATAAGCAAAGACCTGCTATGTTCGAGTATCTTGTTACTGAACATTCATTTTTCTTATGCAATTCTATTGATGGAATGATGCAGTGCTACACTTCCACATGCAGCAAAATGTTTGCTGATAGGTATGTAGCGGTTAAAGTGATTGAATTTGTTAATAAACACCAGATACTTGCCTTAAATAAATAAATAAAACACACATGCACACAATGTTTATCAAGTGTATTACTGAATAGCCATACAGGTTCAGCCTTTTCTTATGAATAATAATACATACTGTAATTCCATTAAGGTGATGGCATGACCACACATGTACCAAGTAACAGAAAAAAAAAAATGCCCATACCTGTGGCTGGCTTCAAGGACCCTTCTTACCCTTGCAGCCCAACTTGAGGTCAGGCTTCCTTGTTCATTACCTGGCCAAGCAGTTTATTACTGCTAGTAGTATGCAGGTCCAAACAGTCATCACAAACTGGTGGGTCAGGCCCTATAAGCAAAAAGTGACCTAGTTTTCTCGAAAATTTCTTTGTTCCAGCAATATTTCTTATATCTGCTGGTATATAGGTTAAATAGGTTTGAACCACAGACACCGATAGTGTTCTCTAATTGTACTTATGGCACCCCTGCTTTTCACTGGGTTCATCCTATATTTCCTCCCATACCTCTCAATCCAGTAAGCTGTTACGACAGTGTGAGACTGGGGATCTGCCTGTCAAGTATTTTCCATAAATGTATTGTATATGATTGTCTTCATTCTAGAGTACCAGTTCAAGGTACTTTTATGTGCGCTCAGTAATTTAGATGCTTTATTGATTCTCTGCAGGCAGTAAAAGATTTCTGTACATATTCTAGCTATGTTATCTCTCCTGCTTCGAAATGAGCTGTGAGCACAGAATATCACAGATATAAAAGCACAAGTGATTTGAATGTTACCATCCTAGGCTTTGCTGCATTTACTCTATTGTATTCTCTAAATGATCAAGAATTGTATGTCATGCAGGGAGTGAGAATGTAACTATTTGCAAACAAATTCACACAGGATGTTCAAGTGGATTTGTTTATTATATTTAAACTTTTGGAGTTCAAAGTTTTTCCCAGATGTTCACAATAGCTATGCACTTATTATACTCCCTTATGGCATATTAGAGCAAAATACTGTGGAGAATATGGCAATATGAGCCTTGTGTTCAGTAAACCACTCGAGTGGTGAAAATTTTAAGCCGATCAGATGAGTCGTTTTATGACAAAGATACATCAACAAATTTGCACGCAAATGAAAGTACTATCCTGGTCCTATGATCTATCCTCATATACAACCCAAATCTCATGTACTGGACCCCTCTTCCACGTACAGGACGACTTTTCCAGATATAGAACGCCTCTTCCTAGTATAGGACGCCACTTCTACGTATATTATTATAATTATGGGGAGTGCTAAACACGTAGGATTATACAGCGCATGTAGGGGGATGGAGGGTATTCAGGCTCAATTCAGGGAAATAGAGCACAGATCCAATTCCCTAGATCAAAAGCCCCTCACCAACGTCAAGGAACCTCCTTTGAGGGGTCTTCCAAGTATAGGACGCCTCTTCCACGAATAGGACCCTTCTTCAATGTACAGGACCCCTCTACCAAGTATAGGACCCCTCTTCTCCGTAAGTAAGTTTATTCAGGTATACACAAATAGAATTATCATACATAGCAGCATATGTGTAGAGAACCTAGGATAACCCAAAAAAGTCAGAAAGTGACTTATTTCCATTACCTGGAGAGAGTTCCGGGGGGTCAACGCCCCCCGCGGCCCGGTCTGTGACCAGGCCTCCTGGTGGATCAGAGCCTGATCAACCAGGCTGTTGCTGCTGGCTGCACGCAAACCAACGTACGAGCCGCAGCCCGGCTGGTCAGGAACCGACTTTAGGTGCTTGTCCAGTGCCAGCTTGAAGACTGCCAGGAGTCTGTTGGTAATCCCCCTTATGTATCCTGGGAGGCAGTTGAACAGTCTCGGGCTCCTGACACTTATTGTATGGTCTCTTAACGTGCTAGTGATACCCCTGCTTTTCATTGGGGGGATGTTGCATCGTCTGCCAAGTCTTTTGCTTTCGTAGTGAGAGATTTTCGTGTGCAAGTTCGGTACTAGTCCCTCTAGGATTTTCCAGGTGTATATAATCATGTATCTCTCCTGCCTGCGTTCCAGGGAATACAGTTTTAGGAACCTCAAGCGCTCCCAGTAATTGAGGTGTTTTATCTCCGTTATGCGCGCCGTGAAGGTTCTCTGTACATTTTCTAGGTCAGCAATTTCACCTGCTTTGAAAGGTGCTGTTAGTATGCAGCAATATTCCAGCCTAGATAGAACAAGTGACCTGAAGAGTGTTCTTGGGGTCCTTTTACCTTAATTATTATAATATGATGGTTATAATATTTTCTTATTATTCTATAATGAAGATAACATGTTATTATCATACTAAAAAGACTATCTACTACACGAGGGTCATTAAGACTATCTACAATACGAGGGTCATTACTAGGAATAAGGTAAAATTTACACGTATGTTAGCTAAAAAATAGAAAATCATTCCCCTCCCTTTCTGTAGCTACATTCATCAGACACCTTTTGGCATCCCTTCCCCTGCCTCATAGTACGTCTACCTAGCAGTAGATACCTGCGACGCGGTACAATGTTGAAAGTCACATCCTGAGGAAGAACCTAAAAAAAATGACTGTTGGGTTATCGGAGTTACTGACTTTCAAGGTAAGTCAGAATAAAGTCTTTACTTTGGATAGGATTTCCTAAATAACTTGGCTCTTTCTCTAACCGTGTACATTGTGATATATCTCATTCTGTTAATATGAAAAACAACAGATTCGCAGCACGCTTATTTTTGTTTCTGACTTAAAAAATACAAATATATATATATATATATATATATATATATATATATATATATATATATATATATATATATATATATATATATATATATAAAGGTGGGATATACGGTACATGTTGTTACGTGTGTATCACCGATTATAAGGCGAAAATCTCATCCAGCTCCTCAGAGCTGGGGCAGTTTCAGTTTAATATGTTTATTATGCACCCCATACCCATCCTGTGGGCGGTAGTCAAAAGATTACAGAGGTACATAATTGGTCCAGGGACTGGACTCCAAAGTTTTGATAGCTGAGCAAGTTACAAAGGTAATGAACTAGATCTGGTCATAATCATGACCAAGTTACAAAGGTAATGAACTAGATCTGGTCATAATCATGACCAAGTTACAAAGGTAATGAGCTCCAGGTAGAGCTGGTCACACTCATGAATAATTGCAAAGGTAATGAATCATAAACACATTAATCATGAGAATTTACAAAGGTAATGAGCTCCAAGTAGAGCTGGTCAAAATCATGACAAGTTTCAAAGGTAATGAATGATAAACACGTTATCACATGATTACAATCATAGACAAATTACAGAGTAATGAGCAGTTAACAAACATAGCAGGGAATTCATCCATTGCCCCAACAACAGATGTTGCTAGGTGCCTGTCTCTCCTCGGCAGACAGCCATTGCAAACAGCAGCAAGTTGCCCCGGGATCTGCTGCTTGCACGAGCACCATCGACCCTCCCCAAGAGGTCCAAGAAGCCAGTGGCTCCGTTAGCAGCCCGATGGAGAGCTGTCCTAGGGACATGGCAACGTCCTGGTGGACGCCAAGTTGACTGAAGATCCCAGGCCCTCGTGTGCACGGATGTTGAAGCTTGAGGAACTGAGTACACACTGCCTGTGGCACACCTGACAGCTGCCTCGCGGTCGAACTCCACGATGCTGTCCCTGTAGTGGAAGTTCCTGTGAGCCCGGCACTCCCTGCAGTGCCATCGCTGACATCGTGGGTTAGGGGAGAAGTACCCTCTGTAGATGGGGTGGCGCTGGGAGTTGGGTGGGTGAGGCGGGGGAGACGGGCAGGGGCGAGGCGTTATGAGAGGGTCACTGTTTACTACACACGCCCTCCCCCTCCCCCCAGCGGAGAGGGGGGGAGACGCTGACTGGTCCTGACTCAAAAACACCAAACCTTCTGCACAACACTTCAACTATTTACGCTGAAACGATGCACTGGGAAGTCCGTTCGCTGCTCTGGTATCTTCTCAAAGCATTCACACTGAGTTCTGTTAAGTAGGGACCTGGTCAGCCTCTTTGACCAAGAGCTATCCTTGAAAATCCCGCAGCTAGCCCGCTACACAACCTGCCGCGTCGGCCATGTTGCTGGGGCGTGTGCCCAAAATACAGTAGGCATTACCCCTTTGAACAGCCGCACTGAGTCGCTGAAACAGAAAACTAGCTGCCCTGGGATCCCTAGTTACCCTGATGAGTCTTTTTCCCAGCTCCTTAAGGAATTTAGATGCACTCTTTCCCCATGAGCCAAGGGTCTCTGAGCCTATACCTGGAGTTTACCTGGAGAGAGTTCCGGGGGTCAACGCCCCCGCGGCCCGGTCTGTGACCAGGCCTCCTGGTGGATCAGAGCCTGATCAACCAGGCTGTTGCTGCTGGCTGCACGCAAACCAACGTACGAGCCACAGCCCGGCTGGTCAGGAACAGACTTTAGGTGCTTGTCCAGTGCCAGCTTGAAGACTGCCAGGGGTCTGTTGGTAATCCCCCTTATGTGTGCTGGGAGGCAGTTGAACAGTCTCGGGCCCCTGACACTTATTGTATGGTCTCTTAACGTGCTAGTGACACCCCTGCTTTTCATTGGGGGGGTGTTGCATCGTCTGCCAAGTCTTTTGCTTTCGTAGTGAGTGATTTTTGTGTGCAAGTTCGGTACTAGTTCCTCTAGGATTTTCCAGGTGTATATAATCATGTATCTCTCCCGCCTGCGTTCCAGGGAATACAGTTTTAGGAACCTCAAGCGCTCCCAGTAACTGAGGTGTTTTATCTCCGTTATGCGCGCCGTGAAGGTTCTCTGTACATTTTCTAGGTCAGCAATTTCACCTGCCTTGAAAGGTGCTGTTAGTGTGCAGCAATATTCCAGCCTAGATAGAACAAGTGACCTGAAGAGTGTCATCATGGGCTTGGCCTCCCTAGTTTTGAAGGTTCTCATTATCCATCCTGTCATTTTTCTAGCAGATGCGATTGATACAATGTTATGGTCCTTGAAGGTGAGATCCTCCGACATGATCACTCCCAGGTCTTTGACGTTGGTGTTTCGCTCTATTTTGTGGCCAGAATTTGTTTTGTACTCTGATGAAGATTTAATTTCCTCGTGTTTACCATATCTGAGTAATTGAAATTTCTCATCGTTGAACTTCATATTGTTTTCTGCAGCCCACTGAAAGATTCGGTTGATGTCCGCCTGGAGCCTTGCAGTGTCTGCAATGGAAGACACTGTCATGCAGATTCGGGTGTCATCTGCAAAGGAAGACACGGTGCTGTGGCTGACATCCTTGTCTATGTCGGATATGAGGATGAGGAACAAGATGGGAGCGAGTACTGTGCCTTGTGGAACAGAGCTTTTCACCGTAGCTGCCTCGGACTTTACTCTGTTGACGACTACTCTCTGTATTCTGTTAGTGAGGAAATTATAGATCCATCGCCCGATTTTTCCTGTTATTCCTTTAGCACGCATTTTGTGCGCTATTACGCCATGGTCACACTTGTCGAAGGCTTTTGCAAAGTCTGTATATATTACATCTGCATTCTTTTTATCTTCTAGTACATTTAGGACCTTGTCGTAGTGATCCAATAGTTGAGACAGACAGGAGCGACCTGTTCTAAACCCATGTTGCCCTGGGTTGTGTAACTGATGGGTTTCTAGATGGGTGGTGATCTTGCTTCTTAGAACCCTTTCAAAGATTTTTATGATATGGGATGTTAGTGCTATCGGTCTGTAGTTCTTTGCTGTTGCTTTACTGCCCCCTTTGTGGAGTGGGGCTATGTCTGTTGTTTTTAGTAACTGTGGGACGACCCCCGTGTCCATGCTCCCTCTCCATAGGATGGAAAAGGTTCGGGATAGGGGCTTCTTGCAGTTCTTGATGAACATGGAGTTCCATGAGTCTGGCCCCTGGGGCAGAGTGCATGGGCATGTCATTTATCGCCTGTTCGAAGTCATTTGGCGTCAGGATAACATCGGATAGGCTTGTGTTAACCAAATTTTGTGGCTCTCTCATAAAAAATTCATTTTGATCTTCGACTCTCAGTCTGGTTAGCGGCTTGCTAAAAACTGAGTCATATTGGGACTTGAGTAGCTCACTCATTTCCTTGCTGTCATCTGTGTAGGACCCATCTTGTTTAAGTAGGGGCCCAATACTGGACGTTGTTCTCGATTTTGATTTGACATAGGAGAAGAAATACTTTGGGTTGCTTTCGATTTCATTTATGGCTTTTAGTTCTTCCCGCGATTCCTGACTCCTATAAGATTCCTTTAGCTTAAGTTCGATGCTTGCTATTTCTCTGACCAGTGTCTCCCTACGCATTTCAGATATATTGACCTCTTTTAGCCGCTCTGTTATTCTTTTCCGTCGCCTGTAAAGGGAGCGCCTGTCTCTTTCTATTTGACATCTACTCCTCCTTTTTCTTAGAGGAATAAGCCTTGTGCATACATCGAGTGCCACCAAGTTAATCTGTTCTAGGCATAAGTTGGGGTCTGTGTTGCTTAGTATATCTTCCCAGCTTATATCGGTTAGGACTTGGTTTACTTGGTCCCACTTTATGTTTTTGTTATTGAAGTTGAATTTGGTGAATGCTCCGTTGTGACTAGTCTCATTATGTCGGTCTGGGGCTCCACGCATACATGTCTGAACCTCAATTATATTGTGATCTGAGTATATTGTTTTTGATATGGTGACATTTCTTATCAGATCAATCATTGTTAGTGAAGATGAGGTCTAGTGTATTCCCCAGTCTAGTAGGCTCTATTATTTGCTGGTTTAAATTGAATTTTGTGCAGATTTAAAAGCTCGTGTGAGTGTGAGTTTTCATCAGAGCTGCCTCCTGGTGTTATTACTGCAACAATATTATTTGCTATATTCCTCCATTTTAGGTGCCTTAAGTTGAAATCCCCCCAGGAGCAAGATGTTGGGTGCAGGAGCTGGAAGATTTTCCGGACAGTGGTCAATTTTTAGCAGCTGTTCCTGGAATTGCTGGGATGTTGCATCCGGAGGCTTGTAGACTACCAAAATGACTAGGTTTTGGTTCTCGACCTTTACTGCTAAAACTTCCACTACATCATTTGAGGCATTTAGCAGTTCTGTGCAAACAAGTGACTCTGCAATGTACAGGCCAACCCCCATCCCCCTTTTGCCTGTTCACTCTGTCACATCTGTATAGGTTGTAATCTGGGATCCATATTTCGTTGTCCAAGTGATCCTTTATGTGTATGGGAACAAACATATAATGATGGGCAAGTTCTCCATATTTTCTAGACTTTTGGGACTCCCTGAAGCTAGCAGCTGCCCCTCCTTCCTCCCTGGTGTATTGGAGATAGGTATTAGCCAAGGTAGATGCACATGTATAGTCCCACACCACCTGCTTCCCATCTGTCCAGGCTTGAAGGGTGATACCATCTGGACGCTTCTGGCTGCCATCAGATCTGCATAGTTGGGTTGGCTCCCTTACTGCTGGGCATCCAGCTGTTGTGAGGCTCCTCTTGATAATGTTATTAACCTCCTCATGTCTTGCAATCTTTCCCTCGGATTTACGGCACACAAGACCATGGTACCCGAATCGGTCTGCTGCTTCACTGCCACAAATACACCTGTGTTCGGCGAGAATAGGGGCGGCAAGTCGAAGGGCAACACCGATGCGGATGGTCTGTGGGTCGAGACGTGTGCCTAGGCTGGAGTTGGGAACAGCCAACAGAAAGTCCCCAGCATGAGGGGCTCTCACTGCCAGGAGGCGGGCTCTATCCTTCCATGACACACTCTGAAGCATTGTTAAGGCAATATTTTCCACTATTGGACCATCCCAGTGTGATTGTAGTTGTTGGGGGGAGCAGGTCTGGTTTCAGAGCCCGTTAGATTATCCCAGATCATTGCTCCGTCAATGAATTTTTGGTCCTGGACTCCAATCTTGTCCCTAAGATGTTCAGGGAGAATCGCTGCTACAAGCTCTCTGGATGCAATACACGAGGACAGAAAAGCAGGTAACGCAATCTGTGATGACTTGCGGACACCAATGCCTCCTAGTCTGACTGGAAGTGTAGCTTGGTTCCACTGCCCGTCTTCTAGAGTAAGGTTAAGTACTTTCGTAAAAATCTGCATCAGAATACTGTCATATTCGTGCAGTATAGGGTTATCATATGAAGGTGCACATCTTAGGAAATATGTCAACCTGGGCAGACTCAAGCACTTTGTGAGAAGGTACAAGGCATCATGGGTGTCCAGATTGCCTATTCGTTGTTCCATTCTCCTTAACTCTTCCAATTTCTTCCTGAGAATTGTGTCAATGGCATTGCTTCCCAGAGGTGCTCCTAGCAAGACACTATTTGTGGGGGCAATGACTGCTGCTCCTGGTAGTTTTGATCTCACTGCATTTATCACTTGTTGACTGACTGAGATGATTTCACATTTGGATGGATTCAGGATGAGACCCATTTCCTGTCCCCGTGTCATTACCTGTGTAAGGTCATGTAGGAGGGACTCCTTTGCACCTGCTAGTGTGCCATCATCTAGGAACCAGATGTTTAGCTCGCTGGTCAGTCTGACTGTGATTTCCCTAACTGCTATACAGAAGAGAAATGGTGCAAGAGGATCTCCTTGTTGGACACCCTCCGATGATGTGATTTCATGCTCTCCAGAGAAGCATTGATTCCTTACTATACCCAGCTGAAACAAAAGGGAAGAGACCAGGGAAATGTTCTTGTACTGCTGCTAATACCACGTCTCTTTTCAGGAGATTGAACGCATTCTTGAAATCTAATTTTACCACTGCATTGTCCTCAGGCAGGTTGTTGATATATGCCCTTGTTGCATGAACCGCTGTTTCACTTCCTTGAGAGACCCCAGTGTCAAGCTGGTTTGGTTGAAGCATCATGGCTGCCTGTGCACGAATACTTCGGACAGCAGCTTTGGATACGAGGCGGCGTAACGTGTTGCCTACTGCAATTGGCCGAATTCCTCCATCCTTCTTTTTAAGTGCACAAAGTGTTGCACCAAAAAAGAAAGGTCTAATTTCATCAGGAATCAGACCAGCCAAGGAATTGTTGACGAACCTTGTGATCTCTGAAAGCAGTGTCTCTGCAATTTCGCCAATAACTGGATTAACCATTTCCTTTAAATGCTGTGGCTTTATTCCAGTGTAACCCCCAGCAGAGCCAGATGGGAACGACATTATTGCTTTGTAAATGTCTGAATCTTCCACAATCAGTGGTTCCATAGTGGGGACAGAGGTGTTGGAACTGTTGGTGCCACTGGTTTCCCTGGCAGGGTGCTTTCCTCTAAGTGCTTCAGCCATGTCAGCATCCCTGGGAGCAACTGTATCTTCACTGGTAATAATTCTGATTGCCCCCACTGTGTTGCCCTCTTCAATTTTCTTGCTCACCTGGACTCTGACTTTTTTACTGTCAGTAGAGTGAGTGGGGGTTATGCCTCTCCCTTTTTTGTGTTGACGGGGAAGGCGAATGAGGTTATCAACTCTAGGAAAATCTCTTAAGAATTTAATTATCATTGAGGCAAGCCTCTTTCCCCTTCTTTCCGGCACAGCTAAGCAGACATTGCCAAAAATTAGCAAGTTGTGCCATGCCTTGATGGCTGGTGGAGCATTTAAGATAGTGGAACCATCGTTTACTTTTTTCAGGAGGTCTGTAAGTTTCCCAGCTGCGTGTGGACGGGCTGCTTTGGGAATATGTGTGAGTGTCCTCGTACCTGTTGCTTTAATTGCTTCCAAGAGATTGTCTGATGAGATGAAATCTGTTGGAGTGGGTTCAGGTGCCTGAGGTGGCTCTGGATCATCACTTTCCACAGGAGGACATCCTGAACCAGGGCAACATTTTCTTAAAATATGCTAGTTTTCGGTAAAGAAACTGAAACATCGAAGAAAATTTTCTTTTCTAATCATGAAAATGGTTATAGAAAACGAGAGAATTTTTTTTTTAATGGTAAACTATATCATGAGTTTTTTTTTTTTACAAAATACGCTATTTTACACACACACACACACACACACACTTACAAATGAAAGTCAATATTAAATAATGTACGAGCTTTTCCTTGGTAGGTTTTCTAGAGAAACGAGGCCGCGAACATCTATTTCCCTTTGATGTCATGCCTACCGGGAGTCCATTATCACCACTGTATTTAGACCTCCATAAGGATATACAAAAATATCCATATAATCCTTTGAGAAACGTTATGAAATATTATCACCTTAATACTCACTGTTCTGAGAGGACTGACAGGTACACGAGTCAGTTCTCGTGTATCTCCTTTGGATCGTCCCAATGAGACTACACCACTAGGGGACCCAAATAATTATCTCCACAGTTTGTGGGAAAATATACAATATTATTTGAAATATGAAAGGAGTGGACTGTACACACAATTAATGCTTTAAAAATACGCAATGGTATACATAACAGGAAGAAATACAGAAGAAAATATCACAGCAACTTACTATGGATAGCTGCCTGGTGTTTTGTGGCAAACTGCTGAGCTGTACAGATTTCCTAGCCTACCTGAGCGTTCAGAATAGTACCAGACTCGAAAAGGGAAAGATCAGCAGACAATAATTGTGTTAGTGGCAGTTGTGATACGTTGGTCTTGAGCAAGTTCGTGATCTTTTGTCATAGTGAATTATGAGATTCGTGGGGGAACGGTAAACCCGTAGGAGTCATTCATTGCCTGGGGAAATTGGGAGATATTCAGGTTAAATCAAAGGGAGAGAAGAACAGGTCCACTTACTTAGATCAAAAGAACTGCTCCGGCATCAAGGAACTTCCCTACAGGGGATATTCAATGTGAAATAGGGCTTTTCAAGAGGACAGAAGCTACAGCGGTGTGGATGAGCAAGTTAAAATCACAATAAAGGCAGAAAAGTCGCAGTAAACAAGTATTCAACAGAAAATTGAAGGTGAAATTAGTCCTTAGGGGGTTTGAAAATTGCAGATGCATACACGAGCTTTAACTAGAAACTCAAGCATAACAAGTGGTATATAGGAGAAAAAAGAATAATAATCCCTTTTACAATCTTGAAGACTGATTAATAACATTAAAGTTGAATAAGAGAAATGTTTTACAAACACAATCTGACAACTGTGATAAACTGTTACTTTCAAATTATTTCGGAAAGCTGTTAATTACCGAGTCAACACAGTTAAGACCTTTAATGTACGTGTGTATATCTATATATATATATATATATATATATATATATATATATATATATATATATATATATATATATATAAAGTCATGCCGAATAGGTAAAATTGGTTAATTAGCAAGAACTCATTTAAAATTGTCCTTTTTTTTCTTTTTACGTTTAAAGATATATTTTTTTCATTTATGTTAATGTGAAAATTAATAATTTTGCACCAAAAGAACCTTAGAAAAGTTACCTAACCTTATTATTATAACAAGCGCAATTTAATTTAGCCTAATCCAACTAAATATATTTTAGATAAGTTTACAATAATTTAATAATAAACAAACGCAATGAAATATATTTTTTTTGTTAGGTTCAGAATAATTTTTGCGAAATTATTGCATACACAAATTTTCGCTTGCCTTATTCGGCAAGAAGAGCGTTACTATTTAAGCCAAAATCGCAAGTTTTACCTATTCTTCGGCACGACATACATTTTATATATATACACACACACACACACACACATATATATATATATATATATATATATATATATATATATATATATATATATATATATATATATATATATAGGGAGGTACCACCTCTAGAACTGTCCTGGGGACCCTCATCCTCAGAGAAAAGAATAAACTTGCTTTAGGGAAAACTCAAGGTTCTCCCCTCCCTGAAGCTGCTGAAAATTTTCTCCTACCACCCCCTATATATTCTATATATGACTCACGAAATCGTAATGACACGATTGCAAACAAACCATACTACGGGCGGGATTGAACCCGCAGTTCTATATATGCTTTATTTAAAAACAAAATTACAATATGGAGTAAAACAACATGGATAACAACTCAGAGCTACATCTCGAATACTTCGTCCAGCTCCCCGGCAATGGGCCGCGTATCCAGAATGCTGCAGGCATTTCCTCTCTGGATTGCGACACGACACTGAGTCTCTCAAAGAGGAAGCTGGCCGCCCTGTGGTCCTTGGTTTCTATGATGAGTTTTTCACCCAGCTCTTTGAGGAACTTTAGAGCACACGTGCCCCAGGCTCCAAGGGTCTCCGGCCCTATTGGGATGAAGTTATAGCAAGGGGAAAGGTTTTCATATTTGCGGGTCTTCTGGGTCTCCTTGTGGCTGGCAGCTCCATCCCCTTCAGCTACAGAGTATGGCAAGTAGGTGTCTGCCAGTGTGGCAGCACAGGTGTAGTCCCAGGCAATCTGCTTTCCATCCTTCGAGGGTAGCATAGTGGTTCCATCAGGACGCTTCTGATTTTCGTCAGACCTCTGCACGTGGGGTTCCCGTTCTGCTGGGCAACGGGCTGTGGCGAGGCTTCTCTTTATGATGTCAATGACCTCCTCATGTCTGGCATACTTCCCTTCTGATGTGTGACACACGGGACCATGAACTTCGAATTGGTCAGCTGTCGCCCAACCGCAAATACACCTATGTTCGGTGAGGATGGGGGCGGCTAGGCGAAGAGCAACACCAATCCGAATGGCCTATGGGTCGAGTCGAGTGCCCAGGGAGGAACTGAGAACAGCTAGTAGGAAATCTGTTGAGTGTGGTGCCTTCACCGCTAGGAGACGAGCTTTGTCCTTTCCTGAAGCGTTGATGAGCATTGTGTTGGCGATTTTTTCCATGATCGGTTTGTCTCAGTTGGAATCTTTGTGCTCTTTGGGAGGAGCTGGTTTACTGGAGGAGTCTGCAAGGGTGTCCCACCGCATCGCTGTTTCAGTAATCCTGGGGTCTTGCGCTCCTACCACGTCTCTCAAGCGTTCGGGGACGATCTTCTTGACTATAGTGCACTGGAAGCCAAACACGAAGACAGAAAAGCAGGTAAAGCAACATGCGTTGCTTTGCACACCCCTATACCTCCCAGTCGCACTGGGAGGGTTGCCTATCCTCTAGTGACAAGTTCAGTGCCTTCTCAAAGATTGATCTAAGGTGTGCGTCATAATCGTCGAGTGTTGGGTTGTCAAAAGAGGGTGTACACCTCAGGAAGTATTTTATATATATATATATATATATATATATATATATATATATAAGTAGTCATAATTTCTACAGGGGCATCCCTTCCGGTTTAGGGCCTTCCACTGGGCGCACCCTTCCGGTTTAGGCCTTCTACAGAGACATCCCTTCCGGTCTAGGACCAGCGGCTGGAGGGTCACCTTTTCACACCTAGGTGTTACTTCCGGTTTTGACCTTGACCTCGCCCTCGAGACTACCTCACCCTTGACCCCCCCCCCAACCAGTACCCCCGCCCCACGACCCCCCCTTCGCGACCCCCCCCGCCCCGCGCGCCCGCGCGCCCGCGCGCCCGCCCGCGCGCCCGCCCGCGCGCCCGCCCGCGCGCCCGCCCACGCGCCCCGCCCGCGCGCCCGCCCTTCGCGAGCCCCGCCCGCGCCTTCTGCTGCGCCTTCTGCAGCGTCGTCCGGATCGCCCCCGCGCCTCGAATTTTTTTCCGATTTTTTTCGAATTTTTTTTGAATTTCATTTTCTTATGCTCTCCATCTCCTCGGATCAAGGTTTTTGGATTCCCCCCTATGGGGTTTTTCGAAATTCTCCATCTCCTCAGATCAAATTTTTTGGGTACCCCTCCTTTCACCTCCATCCCCAAACAATTTCTCGAAATCAAATTCTCCATTTCCTTGGATCAAATTTTTGGGTACCCCTCCTTTCACCCCAAATTTTCTCGACAATACCATGACTCCATCTCCTCGGATCAAGTTTTTTGGATCCCCCCCTATGGGGTTTTCGAAATTCTCCATCTCCTTGGATCAAATTTTTGGATTACCCCTCCCACTTTCACCCCCATCCCAAAATTTCTCGATATTACAAGTTTTTGCATTCCCCCCTATGGGGGTTTCGAAATTCTCCATCTCCTTGGATCAAGGTTTTTTTTGGATTGTCCCTCCTTCCACCCCCCAATCCCAAAAATTTCTCAATATTACCAAGTTTTTGGATTCCCCCCTATGGGGTTTTCGAAATTCTCCATTTCCTTGGATCAAATTTTTGGGTACCCCTCCTTTCACCCCAAATTTTCTCGACAATACCATAACTCCATCTCCTCAGATCAAATTTTTTGGGTACCCCTCCTTTCACCTCCATCCCCAAACAATTTCTCGAAATCAAATTCTCCATTTCCTTGGATCAAATTTTTGGGTACCCCTCCTTTCACCCCAAATTTTCTCGACAATACCATGACTCCATCTCCTCGGATCAAGTTTTTTGGATCCCCCCTATGGGGTTTTCGAAATTCTCCATCTCCTTGGATCAAATTTTTGGATTACCCCTCTCACTTTCACTCCCACCCCAAAATTTCTCGATAATACCAAGACCCCATCTCCTTGGATCAAGTTTTTGGATTCCCCACTCTGGGGGTAAGCATGCTTACTACAGGTCTAAACATCTTCCCCTTATTATTTTAAAATGAACTAAAACCTTCCTCTCATTAAGTTAAATGAACTAAAAAAAAAAAAAGCGTGTTTACTCGGCGGTCAGTGACGTCACACATACAAGCTAAATCTTGTCGACTTACCCCTATGTCAGTGACGTCACGCACACAGGCTGAATCATGACGACCCTTTAGTTCATTAAAGTTAATAAGGGGATATAGTACCTACATCATAGGGAAAACATTTTCATCATCAGAAAAGTCACATTTTTTGTTTCGTTAATACCCATAACAATCCAACAATTTCTTTACAACACAAGTCTAGACATTTTTTTAACTATTTCATCTCAGGTCACTCCCCCCCCACGAAGTAACCTCCTCCCCACCCTCCCGAACCCTCACACTCCAACCAACACCTCACAATTTTCACTCATAACCCCCAATTTTTCTCGTTTTAAACCCTTTTAGTTCATTAAAGTTAATAAGGGGATACAGTACATCAGAAAGTCACCACAACACTTATAACCACTTTTCGATAAATTCACTAGTCACAATTTTACATATTACGAAGTTAAATACGCACTTTTACTTTGAACACCTTCAAAACACTCTCTTAAATCATTTGAATACTCACAAAATGCCTTTTCATACACATTCAAATATTTTTGAGCTCTCAAAACTATCATTCAGACACTAAAATCACCTCTAGATACTCCCCAGAACACCTTCATAGTACTCTGCATGTTGTTCTGTTGTAAATATATATGTCATTGCTTTTACCTTCAAAAACACTGAATCTCCATAACCTTACAAGACACCTTAAGAACACCTTTGAATAACCTCAAAACATTTGTTTCCTTCTAAACAAACAACATTTAGACACACTTAAAAACACTATGAACACCTTTAGACATTTCCAAACAACACTGAAACACTTCAAAGCACCATTTAGTGCTCCCAAATACACTACTGAATACTAAATGCCACTAGATACACTCAAACACCACCAAAATCATATGAAACCTTCCAAAAACACAATTTGAGTACTCAATTACACTGAATGCCTAAACACTGAATTCAATCAAACACCCTTCAGCACCTTCAAACACCCTTGAACACCTTAAAACACTCTGAACACTTTTCAAGCTGTTTAGACATTTCAATCAACACTATAAACACTTCAAAAAAACACAGATTTGAGTACTCCCAATTACACCACATAGGAATACTACTAAACACCCTTCAGATTCAATCAAAACTGCCTTCAACACCTTCAAAACATATTTGAACACCTTTAGACACCTTCAAAAAACAACATTTGAACACCTCAAACACCTTCAGTTGCCAGACATTTCCAAACAACACTCAAACACTTTAAACACCATTTAGTACTCCCAAATACCCTGAATACTAAAACACCACTGAATACCTCAAAACGCCACCAAAGAATCACCATAAACTAAGATCAACACCCCACATCCCCAACACACAACCCCAACACCCATTTTTCTCGTTTTATCTAATTTCCCATCAGAGAGAAAAAGGAGTCACAACACACCCCCATTTTCTCGTTTATATTTTAGTTCATTAAAGTTAAATAGGACACACTACATCAGAAAGAATCCCAACAACAACCCACTTATGCTGTTTTTTTCGATTATCTCTGGTTCGACAACAACACCCACAACACCCATCCCACAACACCCACATGAACATTTCCAAAACACTGTTGAGTACTCCCAATTACACACTGATTACTACTAAAACCACGCTATGAATTCAATCAAACACCTTAACACCTTTAAACCCCCTGAACACCTTAAAGCACTCTTAGACACTTTCAAAAAACACCTTTGAACATTTTCAATGTACTAGAAACCTTAAACACCATTTAGGTACTCCCAATTACACCCACTGATTACTACAAACACCACTTTGAATTCAATCAAACACCCTTAACACCTTCAAACACCCATGAACACACTCCAAAGCACCTTCAACACCTTCAAGAAACACCTTTAGACACCTTAAAGCACCTTTGAACACATTCAAACACTCATAATCATTTGAACACCTCAAAACGCCTTTGAATAACCTCAAAACGCCTTCGAACACCTTCAAAACATATGAACACATGATCACCTTCAAAAAAACAACATTTGAACCTCAAAACACATAGACATTTCAAACAATACTGAAACACTTGAAACACCATTGGTACTCCCAAATACACACTGAATACTAAAACACCTGAATACCTCAAGCACCAAAATCACCAAACTAAGATCAACACCACATCCCCAACACCCACAACCCACAACACACAATTTTTCTTTCGTTTATCTAATTTCATCAGAGAATCCTAACACCACCCCCATTTTTTTCTCGTTTACAACCTTTTAGTTCATTAAAAAGTTAATAGGGGCCTGCATCAAGTCACCAAAAACAACCACCTGCATCTTTTCGGTATCTCGTTCGACAACAACACCCATCCCACATCACCCACATCCATCCCACACACACACACACACATCCTAGCCTGGCTAACTAACCTAGCAGCCTAACTTCTTCTTCTTCTTTGTTTAACTTGTCTAACCTATTCTTCTTCAAACACTTTAAATTATCCCCTCTTCTTTAACACAGCCCTAGCCTGTCCTGGCAACTTCAACCTAGCCTAGCCGGACTGCCTAGCCTGGCAGCACTGGCTAGCCTGGCCTAGCTAACCTACAGCTGGCAGCTAACCTTCTTCTTCTACTTCTTCAGCCTAGCCTTCAACTACTTCAGCCTGCTAAACACAGCTAGCCTAACCTATCTTGGCAACACTAACTATTCCTTCAACACCGCCTAGCTGGCATTTCAGCCTAGCCTAGCCTGCCTAACCTAACCTAACTACTTCTCTTAACCTTACCTAACTAACCTAGCCAGACTATCTATTCTTTCAAATATATTTAGACACTTCAAAATACATTAGATACTCCAAATTACATGAACATCCATTTTGGATGTTTTAAATTAGTTTGAAAACTTTATCGTAAATCAGACATTATTTTCTTGTTGGTAAAACACACTCAATGGTGAAATATTTACTCGATTTCGAATAGAAACACTATCCTCGCTCTGAGAGACTCATTGTAGGTCACCCCCAACACATGGTGTAATGCGCGCTTCACACCCAAGGTAGAGACATAACACCTGCGTCACTCAGGACAGAACCAGGCGCCATGTAGTATGAGTAACATCCAAGGTAGAAAATCATCTCTTTTCCAGACCAATATCTGTCTAACCTAACCTAACTAACCTAATTCCTAACTTCTTCTTCTCCTAACCAGACCCTAACCCTAACTCCATCAATCACACTCTATCTAACTAACTAGCAACTAATACATCAAACATATCTAACCTACTTCTTTCTCCTAACCTAACCTATCCATCGTACCTCGAATACTGCCCCTAGTAACCTAACCTAACTTGTACCTAACCTACCAGACCCAACTAACTACTTTAACACTATCCTAGCTGTCCCCTTCTTACCTCCTAACCTATCCTAACTATTATAGCCTAACTTCTTCTAACTTATCCTGTACTATAACTAACATCCCTAACCTAACCTTCCTAACCTAACACAAACACTGGCTAACTTTGAATGACCTCTAGACACCACTGATCTTCTTCCAAAAATGCTCTATCCATTTGAACACCTTCAAAAACACCATCAAACACCTCCGAATACTCCCAAAACACTACTAGTTACTGCAAATCACCACAAGTGCAAATCACCGTCAAAATCACCCAGGAAACTAGATTTAACATCACCATCTAACATCCTTTTTACTAAGTCCCCTCAAATCCTATAACCAGAGCTCCCTCCCATTTGACCTTTATATTAAAAAAAAAGCATGAACACACTTTAATGCATATTGCCCAGTACATGATCACCATCAACTAAAGCATATCTTGTACACACACATAATATGAACCAATCACCTTTCACAATCACCCACTGTTCCATACCTCAAAATCCTTTAATATCACCAGAAAACAATCATTTTATAAAACATTTCACACACAAAAAAAAAAATCATATTTGACAATATCTAAACACTTGCCTCACCTCCTACCACCAACACACGATGTCTCACCTCACAGGACCGACAAAGCTCACCTCCAGTGACGTCACACTCCCATTGTGTTACTTGGTGGTTGGTAACATCACACCTAACCCCCCTTGTTTCAACCTATTGTACCCTACATTATCTAAGAACACTATATCCAACACGATTACCAGATTTTATGATCCCCAACACCAAGATCACAGAAAACACACATTTTTTATAATTATTCACACAAAAATCACGATCACCAATTCCATATCATGTTTACCGTCATCTATCAACACTAATCACCAAGATCACCAAAAAATCTAAGATCATGCATCTCAAAACTACTATGATCACTGAAAACACTTATTTTTTAAACATTCGCACAAAAATAAGACATACACAAAAATACCACAACACTTCCACCAACATCTATAACATAACATGAGCACTATAACATATCACTATCACAAAAAAAATAATACACAGACACCCACATATTATACATTTCAATTGCAAATTTAAGACATGAGACATACACACCAAATCTAAGACATTCACCTCCAACTAAGACATACACATCACCCCTAAAACTTTCTTCCTTATTCATTCCGTATATCTCCTAGAGCTGTTTTAACCCCGACGGATCCACCACGACGTAGGAGCCAGAGTGTAGTAGGTGGTGTTGGAGTGGTGATGGTTCCTCTGGCTCCTACGTCGTGATGGATCCGTCGGGGTTAAAACAGCTCTAGGAGATATACGGAATGAATAGGGAAGGAAAGTTTTAGGGGTGATGTGTATGTCTTAGTTGGAGGTGAATGTCTTAGATTTGGTGTGTATGTCTCATGTCTTAAATTTGCAATTGAAATGTATAATATGTGGGTGTCTGTGTATTATTTTTTTTTTGTGATAGTGATATGTTATAGTGCTCATGTTATGTTATAGATGTTGGTGGAAGTGTTGTGGTATTTTTGTGTATGTCTTATTTTTGTGCGAATGTTTAAAAAATAAGTGTTTTCAGTGATCATAGTAGTTTTGAGATGCATGATCTTAGATTTTTTGGTGATCTTGGTGATTAGTGTTGATAGATGACGGTAAACATGATATGGAATTGGTGATCGTGATTTTTGTGTGAATAATTATAAAAAATGTGTGTTTTCTGTGATCTTGGTGTTGGGGATCATAAAATCTGGTAATCGTGTTGGATATAGTGTTCTTAGATAATGTAGGGTACAATAGGTTGAAACAAGGGGGGTTAGGTGTGATGTTACCAACCACCAAGTAACACAATGGGAGTGTGACGTCACTGGAGGTGAGCTTTGTCGGTCCTGTGAGGTGAGACATCGTGTGTTGGTGGTAGTGAGGTGAGTGCGCTTAGATATTGTCAAATATGATTTTTTTTTTTGTGTGTGAAATGTTTATAAAAATGATTGTTTTCTGTGATATTAGTGATTTTGAGGTAAGTGAACATGGGTGATTGTAGTTGGTGATTGTCTTATATTATGTGTGTGTACAAGATATGTTTTCAGTTGATGGTGATCATGTACTAAGTGTTTGCGTATTAGGTATGTGTTCATGCTTTTTTTTTTTATGCGTCAAATGGGGAGGGAGTTCTTGGTTATAGTGATTTGAGGGGATTTCTATAAAAAGGATGTTAGATGGTGATGTTAAACTTAGTTTCTGGTGATTTTGACGGTGATTGGTAGTATTCAGTGGTGATTTGGTAGTAATCAGTAGTGTTTTTTGGGAGTATTCGGAGGTGTTTGATGGTGTTTTTTTGAAGGTGTTCAAATGATGTGCAGAGCATTTTTGAAGAAGATCAGTGGTGTTCAGAGTTGGTTCAAAGTTAGTCAGTGTTTAGGTTAGGTTAGGATAGGTTAGGTTAGGATAAGTTAGGTTAGGTTAGCATAGGATAAGTTAGGTTAGGTTAGGTTAGGTTAGGTTAGGATAGGTTAGGATAGGTTAGGTTGGGACAGGTTAGGATAGGTTAGGTTAGGTTAGGTTGGGTTCGGTAGGTTAGGTAAGGTTAGGTTAGGTTAAGTTAGGTAGTATTCGAGGTGTTTGATGGAGTTAGGTTAGGTTAGGATAGGTTAGGTTAGGTTAGGATAGAGGTGTTTGATGGAGTTAGGTTGGGTTAGGTTAGGTTAGGATAGAGGTGATTGATGGAGTTAGGTTAGGTTCGGTTAGGTGAGGTTAGGTTAGGTTAGGAATTAGGTTAGGTTAGGTTAGGTTAGGATAGACAGTTGGTCTGGAAAGAGATGATTTTCTACCTTGGATGTTACCCGCATTACATGGCGCCTGTCTGTCCTGAGTTGACGCAGGTGTTATGTTCTACCTTGGGTGTGAAGCGCATTACACCATGTGTTGGGGTGACCCACAATGAGTCTCTCAGAGCGAGGACAGTGCTTCTATTCGGAAATCGAGTAAATATTTCTACCATTGAGTGTGTTTTACCAACAAGAAAAATAATGTTCGATTTTACGATAAAGTTTTCAAAACTAATTTGGAAATATCCAAAAATGGAGTCGTTCAAAGTAATTCTGGAGTACTCTAATGTATTTTGGAAGTGTTCCAATATATTTTAGGTTAGGTTAGGATAGGTTCGGCTAGGTTAGGTTAGGTAAGGTTAAGATAGGTTAGGTTAGGTTAGGGTAGGTTAGGTTAGGTTAGGTTAAGTTAGGTTAGGCTAGGTTAGGTTAGGTTAGGTTAGGTAAGGTTAAGATAGGTTAGGTTAGGTTAGGTTAGGGTAGGTTAGGTTAGGTTAGGTTAAGTTAGGTTAGGTTAGGTTAGGTTAGGTTAGGTTGGGTTAGGTTAAGTTAGGTTAGGTTAGGTTAGGCTAGGTTAGGTTAGGTAAGGTTAGGTTAGGGTAGGTTCGGTTAGGTTAGGTTAGGTTAAGTTAGGATAGGTTAGGCTAGGTTAGGTTAGGTTAGGATAATTTAGGTAAGGTTAGGTTAGGTTAGGCTAGGTTAGGATAAGTTAGGTTAGGTTAGGTTAGGTTAGGTTAGGTTAGGTTAAGTTAGGTTAGGTTAGGCTAGGTTAGGGATGTGTGTGTGTGTGTGTGGGGGGGGGATGTGGGATGTGGGTGATGTGGGATGTGGGTGTTGTTGTCGAACTAGAGATACCGAAAAGACGTTATAAGTGGGTTGTTTTTGTGACTTTTTCTGATGTAGTGTGGCCCCTTATTAACTTTAATGAACTAAAAGGGTTAAAACGAGAAAAAAATGGGGGGTGTGGGTGTTGTGACTTTCTGATGAAATTAGATAAAACGAGAAAAAAATTGTGGGTGTTGTGGGTTGTGGGTGTTGTGGGATGTGGGTGTTGATCTTAGTTTATGGTGATTTTGGTGGTGTTTTGAGTGTATTCAGTGGTGTTTTAGTATTCAGTGGTGTATTTGGGAGTACTCAAATGGTGTTTTTGGAAGTGTTTCAGTATTGTTTGGAAATGTTCAAAGGTGTTTTGAGTGTGTTCAAATGTTGTTTTTTTTGAAGGTGATCAAGGGTGTTCAAGGGTGTTTTGAAGGTGTTCGAAGGTGTTTTGAGGTTATTCAAAGGTGTTTTGAGTGTGTTCAAATGATTATGAGAGTGTTTTGAATGTGTTCAAAGGTGCTTTGAAGGTGTTCAAAGGTGTTTTGAAGGTGTTGAAGGGTGTTTTGAGTGTGTTCAAGGGTGTTTGAAGGTGTTGAAGGGTGTTTTGATTGAATTCAGCGGTGTTTTAGTAGTAATCAGTGGTGTAATTGGGAGTACTCAAATGGTGTTTTTGGAAGTGTTTCAGTGTTGATTGGAAATGTTCAAAGGTGTTTTTGAAAAGTGTTCAAGAGTGTTTTGAAGGTGTTCAGGGGTGTTTGAAGGTGTTGAAGGGTGTTTTGATTGAATTCAGCGGTGTTTTAGTAGTAATCAGTGGTGTAATTGGGAGTACTCAAATAGTGTTTTGGAAATGTTCATGGGTGTTGTGGGATGTGGGTGTTGTGGGTGTTGTTGTCGAACTAGAGATACCGAAAAAAAAATGTTATAAGTGGGTTGTTGTTGGGACTTTTTCTGATGTAGTGTGTCCCCTTATTTAACTTTAATGAACTAAAAGGGTTAAAACGAGAAAAAAATGGGGGGTGTGGGTGTTGTGACTTTTCTGATGAAATTAGATAAAACGAGAAAAAAATGTGGGTGTTGTGGGTTGTGGGTGTTGTGGGATGTGGGTGTTGATCTTAGTTTATGGTGATTTTGGTGGTGTTTTGAGTGTATTCAGTGGTGTTTTAGTATTCAGTGGTGTATTTGGGAGTACTCAAATGGTGTTTTTGGAAGTGTTTCAGTGTTGTTTGGAAATGTTCAAAGGTGTTCAAAGGTGTTTTGAGTGTGTTCAAATGTTGTTTTTTTGAAGGTGTTCAAAGGTGTTCAAAGGTGTTTTGAAGGTGTTGAAGGGTGTTTTGATTGAATTCAGCGGTGTTTTAGTAGTATTCAGTGGTGTAATTGGGAGTACTCAAATTGTGTTTTTTTTTGGAAGTGTTTCAGTGTTGATTGGAAATGTTCAAAGGTGTTTTTGAAAAGTGTTCAAGAGTGTTTTGAAGGTGTTCAAGGGTGTTTGAAGGTGTTGAAGGGTGTTTTTGATTGAATTCAGTGGTGTTTTAGTAGTATTCAGTGGTGTAATTGGGAGTACTCAAATTGTGTTTTTTGGAAGTGTTTCATGGTGATTTTGGTGGTGTTTTGAGTGTATTCAGTGGTGTTTTAGTATTCAGTGGTGTATTTGGGAGTACTCAAATGGTGTTTTTGGAAGTGTTTCAGTGTTGTTTGGAAATGTTCAAAGGTGTTCAAAGGTGTTTTAAGTGTGTTCAAATGTTGTTTTGTTTTGAAGGTGTTCAAAGGTGTTTTGAGGTTATTCAAAGGTGTTTTGAAGGTGTTCAAGGGTGTTTATGTGAGTATTCAAAGGTGTTTTTTGAAGGTGTACAAATGATTATGAGAGTACTTATGAAGGTGTTCAAATGATGTGCAAGAGTACTTATGAAGGTGTTCTGGGAGTATTCAGAGGTGATTTTGGGGGGTGTTCGAATGATGTTTTGGAGTATTTCAGTGTTGTTTGGAAATGTATAAAGGTATTTTTGTGAGTATTCAAATGATTTAAGAGAGTGTTTTGAAGGTGTTCAAAGTAAAAGTGCGTATTTAACTTCGTAATATGTAAAATTGTGACTAGTGAATTTATCGAAAAGTGGTTATAAGTGTTGTGGTGACTTTCTGATGTACTGTATCCCCTTATTAACTTTAATGAACTAAAAGGGTTAAAACGAGAAAAATTGGGGGTTATGAGTGAAAATTGTGAGGTGTTGGTTGGAGTGTGAGGGTTCGGGAGGGTGGGGAGGAGGTTACTTCGTGGGGGGGAGTGACCTGAGATGAAATAGTTAAAAAAATGTCTAGACTTGTGTTGTAAAGAAATTGTTGGATTGTTATGGGTATTAACGAAACAAAAAATGTGACTTTTCTGATGATGAAAATGTTTTCCCTATGATGTAGGTACTATATCCCCTTATTAACTTTAATGAACTAAAGGGTCGTCATGATTCAGCCTGTGTGCGTGACGTCACTGACATAGGGGTAAGTCGACAAGATTTAGCTTGTATGTGTGACGTCACTGACCGCCGAGTAAACACGCTTTTTTTTTTTTTAGTTCATTTAACTTAATGAGAGGAAGGTTTTAGTTCATTTTAAAATAATAAGGGGAAGATGTTTAGACCTGTAGTAAGCATGCTTACCCCCAGAGTGGGGAATCCAAAAACTTGATCCAAGGAGATGGGGTCTTGGTATTATCGAGAAATTTTGGGGTGGGAGTGAAAGTGAGAGGGGTAATCCAAAAATTTGATCCAAGGAGATGGAGAATTTCGAAAACCCCATAGGGGGGATCCAAAAAACTTGATCCGAGGAGATGGAGTCATGGTATTGTCGAGAAAATTTGGGGTGAAAGGAGGGGTACCCAAAAATTTGATCCAAGGAAATGGAGAATTTCGAAAACCCCATAGGGGGGAATCCAAAAACTTGGTAATATTGAGAAATTTTTGGGATTGGGGGGTGGAAGGAGGGACAATCCAAAAAAAACCTTGATCCAAGGAGATGGAGAATTTCGAAACCCCCATAGGGGGGAATGCAAAAACTTGTAATATCGAGAAATTTTGGGATGGGGGTGAAAGTGGGAGGGGTAATCCAAAAATTTGATCCAAGGAGATGGAGAATTTCGAAAACCCCATAGGGGGGGATCCAAAAAACTTGATCCGAGGAGATGGAGTCATGGTATTGTCGAGAAAATTTGGGGTGAAAGGAGGGGTACCCAAAAATTTGATCCAAGGAAATGGAGAATTTGATTTCGAGAAATTGTTTGGGGATGGAGGTGAAAGGAGGGGTACCCAAAAAATTTGATCTGAGGAGATGGAGAATTTCGAAAAACCCCATAGGGGGGAATCCAAAAACCTTGATCCGAGGAGATGGAGAGCATAAGAAAATGAAATTCAAAAAAAATTCGAAAAAAATCGGAAAAAAATTCGAGGCGCGGGGGCGATCCGGACGACGCTGCAGAAGGCGCAGCAGAAGGCGCGGGCGGGGCTCGCGAAGGGCGGGCGCGCGGGCGGGGCGCGCGGGCGGGCGCGCGGGCGGGCGCGCGGGCGGGCGCGCGGGCGGGCGCGCGGGCGCGCGGGCGCGCGGGGCGGGGGGTCGCGAAGGGGGGGTCGTGGGGCGGGGGTACTGGTTGGGGGGGGGGTCAAGGGTGAGGTAGTCTCGAGGGCGAGGTCAAGGTCAAAACCGGAAGTAACACCTAGGTGTGAAAAGGTGACCCTCCAGCCGCTGGTCCTAGACCGGAAGGGATGTCTCTGTAGAAGGCCTAAACCGGAAGGGTGCGCCCAGTGGAAGGCCCTAAACCGGAAGGGATGCCCCTGTAGAAATTATGACTACTTATATATTATATTTATATATATTATATATATATATTTATATATATATATATATATATATTTATATATATATTATATATATATAATGAAATTAATGGTAACGAGGGAGTGACCAGTCAGTGCATCCACCCCCACGTCACGGGAGTGGGTGGAAGAGGTGGGATGTGTAACTAGATGGTGAGTGAACACATTGGTTCAGCAGTGCCCATACCCGCATTGTTCATAGTGTACATGGGAAACAAATAAAGTTATGTGTATTGTAAGACAGTGTGAACAATATATAGTGCGCAAGTCCATGTGTATTGTACTTCCCGGGATAACCCCACTCAACAACCTGTGCCTCCCCCACCTAATTCCCAGGGGAAGTTTTCCCCTCTTCCCCTCCCAGCCCCTCAAACTCCACCAGGCCACCACGGTCAAGTTCACTACCTTCCACGCACCATACCCACCCAGCATGTTATATTCCACTCCTATTGTCTAGTCTAGCAGATGGATGCCAACCAGGAGGAAGCAAGCAGCCAGGAAAATGGCATGGCTGGCAATACTAGGAGAGGCAAGTGTCGGTCATGCTTACAGCTTCGTTGTCTCAACTCTAATGGTTTCCTCCGCAAACACGGTAGTTGCCCTGGTTCAGGATGTCCTGTGGAAAGTGATGATCCAGAGCCACCTCAGGCACCTGAACCCTCTCCAACAGATTTCATCTCATCAGACAATCTCTTGGAAGCAATTAAAGCAACATGTACCAGGACACTCACACATTCCCAAAGCAGCCCGTCCACACGCAGCTGGGAAACTTACAGACCTCCTGAAAAAAGTAAACGATGGTTCCACTATCTTAAATGCTCCACCAACCATCAAGGCATGGCACAACTTGCTACTTTTTGGCAATGTCTGCTTAGCTGTGCCGGAAAGAAGGGGGAAGAGGCTAGCCTCAATGATAATTAAATCCTTAAGAGATTTTCCTAGAGTTGATAACCTCATTCGCCTTCCCCGTCAGCACAAAAAAGGGAGAGGCAGAACCCCCACTCACTCTACTGACAGTGAAAAGTCAGAGTCCAGGTGAGCAAGAAAATTGAAGAGGGCAACACAGTTGGGCCAATAAGAATTATTACCAGTGAAGATACAGTTGCTCCCAGGGATGCTGACACGGCTGAAACACTTAGAGGAAAGCACCCTGCCAGGGAAACCATGGCACCAACAGTTCCAACACCTCTGTCCCCACTATGGAACCATTGATTGTGGAAGACTCAGACATTTACAAAGCAATAATGTCGTTCCCATCTGGCTCTGCTGGGGGTTACACTGGAATAAGGCCACAGCATTTAAAGGAAATGGTTAATCCAGTTATTGGGGAAATTGCAGAGACACTGCTTTCAGAGATCACAAGGTTCGTCAACAATTCCTTGGCTGGTCTGATTTCAGATGAAATTAGACCTTTCTTTTTTGGTGCAACACTTTGTGCACTTAAAAAGAAGGATGGAGGAATTCGGCCAATTGCAGTAGGCAACACGTTACGCCGCCTCGTATCCAAAGCTGCTGTCCGAAGTATTCGTGCACAGGCAGCCATGATGCTTCAACCAAACCAGCTTGGCTTTGGGGTCTCTCAAGGAAGTGAAGCAGCGGTTCATGCAACAAGGGCGTATATCAACAACCTGCCTGAGGACAATGCAGTGGTAAAATTAGATTTCAAGAATGCGTTCAATCTCCTGAAAAGAGACGTGGTATTAGCAGCAGTACAAGAACATTTCCCTGGTCTCTTCCCTTTTGTTTCAGCTGAGTATAGCAAGGAATCAATGCTTCTCTTTGGAGAGCATGAAATCACATCATCGGAGGGTGTCCAACAAGGAGATCCTCTTGCACCATTTCTCTTCTGTATAGCAGTTAGGGAAATCACAGTCAGACTGACCAGCGAGCTAAACATCTGGTTCCTAGATGATGGCACACTAGCAGGTACAAAGGAGTCCCTCCTACATGACCTTACACAGGTAATGACACGGGGACAGGAAAGGGTCTCATCCTGAATCCATCCAAATGTGAAATCATCTCAGTCAACAAGTGATAAATGCAGTGAGATCAAAACTACCAGGAGCAGCAGTCATTGCCCCCACAAATAGTGTCTTGCTAGGAGCACCTCTGGGAAGCAATGCCATTGACACAATTCTCAGGAAGAAATTGGAAGAGTTAAGGAGAATGGAACAACGAATAGGCAATCTGGACACCCACGATGCCTTGTACCTTCTCACAAAGTGCTTGAGTCTGCCCAGGTTGACATATTTCCTAAGATGTGCACCTTCATATGATAACCCTATACTGCACGAATATGACAGTATTCTGAGGGAGATTTTTACGAAAGTACTTAACCTTACTCTAGAAGACGGGCAGTGGAACCAAGCTACACTTCCAGTCAGACTAGGAGGCATTGGTGTCCGCAAGTCATCACAGATTGCGTTACCTGCTTTTCTGTCCTCGTGTATTGCATCCAGAGAGCTTGTAGCAACGATTCTCCCTGAACATCTTAGGGACAAGATTGGAGTCCAGGACCAAAAATTCATTGACGGAGCAATGATCTGGGATAATCTAATGGGCTCTGAAACCAGACCTGCTCCCCCCAACAACTACAAACAGTCGCACTGGGATGGTCCAATAGTGGAAAATATTGCCTCAACAATGCTTCAGAGTGTGTCAGGGAAGGATATAGCCCGCCTCCTGGCAGCGAGAGCCCCTCATGCTGGGGACTTTCTGGTGGCTGTTCCCAACTCCAGCCTTGGCACACGCCTCGACCCACAGACCATCCGCATCGGTGTTGCCCTTCGACTTACCGCCCCTATTCTCGCCGAACACAGGTGTATTTGTGGCAGTGAAGCAGCAGACCGATTCGGGTACCATGGTCTTGTATGCCGTAAATCCGAGGGAAAGATTGCAAGACATGAGGAGGTTAATAACATTATCAAGAGGAGGCTCACAACAGCTGGATGCCCAGCAGTAAGGGAGCCACCCCAACTATGCAGATCTGATGGCAGCCAGAAGCGTCCAGATGGTATCACCCTTCAAGCCTGGACAGATGGGAAGCAGGTGGTGTGGGACTATACATGTGCATCTACCTTGGCTGATACCTATCTCCAATACACCAGGGAAGAAGGAGGGGCAGCTGCCAGCTTCAGGGAGTCCCAAAAGTCTAGAAAATATGGAGAACTTGCCCATCATTATATGTTTGTTCCCATAGGCTCAGAGACCCTTGGCTCATGGGGAAAGAGTGCATCTAAATTCCTTAAGGAGCTGGGAAAAAGACTCATCAGGGTAACTAGGGATCCCAGGGCAGCTAGTTTTTTGTTCCAGCGGCTCAGTGCGGCTGTTCAAAGGGGTAACGCCTGCTGTATTTTGGGCACACGCCCCAGCTCTGAGGAGCTGGATGAGATTTCCGCCTTATAATCGGTGATACACACGTAATAACATGTACCGTATATACCACCTTTATATCAACAATGTATCTCTTATATCTTCTGTACCATATTATGTAATATATATATATATATATATATATATATATATATATATATATATATATATATATATATATATATATATATATATATATATATATATGTCGTGCCGAATATGTAAAACTGGTCAATTAGTAAGAACTCATTTAAAATTAAGCCCTTTTTAAATTTTTCTCTTATACGTTTAAAGATATATTTTTTTCATTAATATTGATGTAAAAATTTATAATTTTGCACCAAAAGGAACTTAGAAAACTTACCTAACCTTATTTTAACAAGCACAATTTATTTGTGCCTAACCCAACTAAATATATTTTAGATTTGTTTACAGTAATTTAATGCTAAACAAACACAGTGAAATATATTTTTTTCGTTAGGTTCAGAATGATTTTGGCGAAATTATTGCATACACAAATTTTCACTTGTCTTATATGGCAAGATAAGCGTTGCTATTTAAGCCAAGATGGCAAGTTCTGCCTATTCGGCATGAAACATGCCCAATGCTACTGGGTACATGATATTTGTAGACTGATGGCCCAGCGGTTAGAGCGTCGTGAATTTCGATGTTTCCCATGAGGCTGGGTAAAATAACACGGGTTTGATACCCGGCTAGCCGCAGTTTGTTAATTTCATAAAAAACACGAACACACACACACACACACACACACACACACACACACACACACACACACACACACACACACACACACACACACACACACTACGAGGAGAGGTTAAGGGAAATCAACCTGACGACACTGGAGGACAGGAGAGATAGGGGGGACATGATAACGACATACAAAATACTGAGAGGAATTGACAAGGTGGACAAAGACAGGATGTTCCAGAGATTGGACACAGTAACAAGGGGACACAGTTGGAAGTTGAAGACACAGATGAATCACAGGGATGTTAGGAAGTATTTCTTCAGCCACAGATTAGTCAGTAAGTGGAATAGTTTGGGAAGCGATGTAGTGGAGGCAGGATCCATACATAGCTTTCAGCAGAGGTATGATAAAGCTCACGGTTCAGAGAGAGTGACCTAGTAGCGATCAGTGAAGAGGCGGGGCCAGGAGCTCGGACTCGACCCCCGCAACCTCAACTAGGTGAGTACAACTAGGTGAGTGAGTACACACACACACACACACACACACACACACACACACACACACACACACACACACACACACACACACACACACACATACACACACACACACACAGACACACACACACACATAACTGGCAGGAAAGCCAGTAAATGAAATGATGGAATATGTAACAAAATGCAAGGAGGCAGTGGAAAGGTTTATTCCCAAGGGCAACAGAAACAATGGGAAGACCAGAACGAGCCCCTGGTTTACCCGACAGTGTAAGGAGGCAAAAACAAAGTGCAATAGTGAATGGAAAAAGTACAGAAGGCAGAGAACACATGAAAATAGGGAGATTAGTCGCAGAGCCAGGAACGAGTATGCACAGGTAAGGAGGGAGGCCCGACGACAGTATGAAAATAACATAGCATCGAAAGTCAAGACCCGAAACTGTTGTATAGCCATATCAGGAGGAAGACAACAAAGACCAGGTAATCAGACTGAGGACAGAAGGTGGAGAACTCACAAGAAATGATCAGGAGGTATGTGAGGAGCTGAACAGGAGATTTAAGGAAGTTTTTACAGTAGAGACAGGAAGGGCTCTGGGAAGACAGCACAGAAGGGCACATCAAGAGGGAATATACCAACAAGTGTTCTATGACATACGAACAACCGAGGAGGAGGTGCAGAAGCTGCTAAGTGACCTTGATACCGACCCGACATCTCCCCGTGGGTCCTTAGAGAAGGAGCAGAGATGCTGTGCGTGCCCCTAACCACAATCTTCAACACATCCCTTGAAACTGGGCAACTACCTGAGAAATGGAAGACAGCAAACGTAGTCCCCATATTTAAGAAAGGAAACAGAAACGAGGCACTAAACTACAGACCTGTGTCTCTGACATGTATAGTATGCAAAGTCATGGAGAAGATTATCAGGAGAGTGGTGGAACACCTGGAATGGAACAAGATTATAAATGAAAACCAGCATGGGTTCATGGAAGGCAAATCCTGTATCACAAACCTTCTGGAGTTTTATGACAAGGTAACAGAAGTAAGACACGAGAGAGAGGGGTGGGTTGATTGCATTTTCCTGGACTGCAGGAAGGCCTTTGACACAGTTTCTCACAAGAGATTAGTGCAGAAGCTGGAGGATCAGGCGCATATAACAGGGAGGGCACTGCAATGGATCAGGGAATGTCTGACAGGCAGGAAACAACGAGTCATGGTACGTGAAGAGGTATCACAGTGGGCGCCTGTGACGGGCGGGGTCCCACAGGGGTCAGTTCTAGGACCAGTGCTATTTTTGATATATGCGAACGACATGATGGAAGGAATAGACTCTGAAGTGTCCCTATTCGCAGATGATGTGAAGCTGATGAGAAGAATTAAATCGGATGAGGATGAGGCAGGACTGCAAAGAGACCTGGACAGGCTGGACATGTGGTCCAGAAACTGGCTTCTCGAATTCAACCCTGCCAAATGCAAAGTCATGAAGATTGGGGAGGGGCAAAGAAGACCGCAGACAGAGTATAGGCTAGGTGGACAAAGACTACAGACCTCACTCAGGGAGAAAGACCTTGGGGTGACCATAACACCGAGCACGTCACCGGAGGCACACATCAACCAAATAACTGTTGCAGCATACGGGCGCCTGGCAATGAGAATAGCGTTCCGATACCTTAATAAGGAATCGTTCAAGACACTGTACACTGTGTATGTTAGACCCATACTGGAGTATGCAGCACCAGTCTGGAACCCACACCTGGTCAAGCACGTCAAGAAGTTAGAGAAAGTACAAAGGTTTGCAACAAGGCTAGCCCCAGAGCTCAGGGGAATGTCGTACTAGGAAAGGTTGAGGGAAATCGGACTGACGACACTGGAAGACAGAAGGGTCAGGGGAGACATGATAACGACATACAAGATACTGCGGGGAATAGACAAGGTGGACAGAGACAGGATGTTCCAGAGAGGGGACACAGAAAAAAGGAGTCACAATTGGAAGCTGAAGACTCAGACGAGTCACAGGGACGTTAGGAAGTATTTCTTCAGTCATAGAGTCGTCAGGAAGTGGAATAGCCTAGCAAGTGAAGTAGTGGAGGCAGGAACCATACATAGTTTTAAGAAGAGGTATGACAAAGCTCAGGAAGCAGAGAGGGAGAGGACCTAGTAGCGATCAGTGAAGAGGCGGGGCCAGGAGCTGAGTCTCGACCCCTGCAACCACAATTAGGTGAGTACACACACACGTGTATGTACGCATGTTGACCCACCTTGTGATGACAATATCTTCATAAAAGCTATATATCTGCTGTGTCTGTGTATAGGATAGACCATCCCGAGAGATGGTAATTCCCAAGTAACAGTAGTAACTCCAGCTCTGTTAGAATAAAACTTTTGAAGCTCCTGTTGCTGTTGAACCCTTACTGGCAAACTTGATGACTTCCAAAGTCTCCTATTGAAGTCTCCCAGCTCAGACTGACAGATTTCAACACTATGTACCTAACCCACCTGTATGATACAATGACAGGGAAACAACTAACCTTTGTTTCCACTGTACGGATGGTAGAGAAGAGAGTAGCAGCACATTGTCGATATATTCAGTTTTACTAAATGATACAAGCTCCCTTTCCTCCTCCCTCTTACTTTCTCCTTGTCAAGCCTTTTCTCCTTCTCTTTTCCCTTCTTCCCTACTCCTTCCCGTCACGCTGCTCCTCCTCCTCCTCTCGCTAATTCTCTTACGTCTACGAGATTCTTGGCGAAGCGAAAACCCCAAACCGGATACTTCCCCTCGGCTAGTGAGGTCAGAGTGGGGGTGAGGAGGCAAGTAGGGACATGGGGAGGAGGCAAAGGGTTGAGACGTGGGGGTAAGGAGGCAGGGGCACGGGAGTAATTGGGGAGGCGAGGTAGGGTGGGGGAGAAAAGGCAATGTTTTTCCAGCAGAAATTTATTGCGAGATTGGAAAAGGAAAGACACGAGTTATACCATGAGAGAAATTGTCCTATCCATAGGGGTCCTATTCTTGGAAGAGGGAATTATCGGGGAAGGGAAGGGAAGGGAGGGGAGGGGAGGGGAGGGGAGGGGAGGGAAGGGGGCAGAGAGAGAGAGAGAGAGAGAGAGAGAGAGAGAGAGAGAGAGAGAGAGAGAGAGAGAGAGAGAGAGAGAGAGAGAGAGAGAATTTCAAGAAATTTCAACGAGTGCCACCGTCGCTACATACTTGGCACTAATCTCTACCATACACAAAAAGAACCTTCTCTGTGTTACACTAATCATTTCAATTTAAAAGGGTTAAGCGCTAATCCCATTTGGGTCACTGAGTTATAAGGGGTTCTATCCTCCGTTTCCTAATCACAAGACCAGAGAACCCAGGTAAATATTGGTAGGTTACTGAAAAACGAGTTGATCAACATTTAGTCTAACACGGAGGCAAGCAACTTGTCTACGAGAGCCTTACAAAAATGGTGTTAGAACCTGCTTAAAATTCTGAAGGGATTAGATATCAAAATCAAGGTACTAGAGGAAGTGAATGCAACTTTGCAATATCCTCTGGATGTTGCCAGGGATCTAAACCCTTTTACAGCCATAAATTACTAGAATAAATTAACTAAACAGTGTCCAGCCAAGGAGTAGCAGGGAAGACCAGTTTCAAGTCAGGTTAAAGATCACCTTACAGGTAGAGACACAGAAAGGGAGGGAACTTTTTCTATTATTAATACACAGTATCACAGGATGTTCCATAGTAGGTAATACGCAATGATGCAACAAATGAATGTATATTATGCATATACAGGATTTGCACATAAGTGGCTATACCTCCGTTTTCTTTTCGTTGATTTATTTTTAATACTGAAAGTTAGTGTTTTGGTCTGGGATTATATATACTAAGAGATGTCAATAGTAGAAAAATTGACGGTATTGCCCATGCAGCCGGAACGGTAAACAAATGGACTCGAGTGAGTGAAGAAACACCACAGGTACTTGATACAGCATTTCTAGAAAAGAAGACATTCTCAATACAAATTATTAGAACCCACCTTGTATAAAGGAGATCTTGTTCTATAAAATAGATTCGAAACCCCAAAAGCCAGGTTCAAGAGAGTCCATTAAACCAACCAAAGAAAAAATAAGCTACCCCTTATGTACTGACTCACTCCCCCCCCCTAAAAAAGGACAGTAGGATCAAAAGCGATATCACCTTGAGATTTAAAATAGCTTGCAAAAGACCAAAGCAATCTGCTCTCAACATATTAGTATATTTTCATTACTAAGTAAGTAACCTGGTGAACAAATGAAAAACGCCAACTACTGTGCCGATGTTAGGTAGATAAAGCTCCTGGTGAACTTCTCAATAAGGAAGTTCAGGTGTTGCAGGTAACCGAGAAATGTATCAACGCTATATGAAACTGATTTCCAGATTGCAAGAACGAAAACTAGGAGTAGACATAGGCACGGCATACAAAATATTCTGAGACAGAGAAGGTGAGCAATGATGGACTATCTACCATGGAAGAGAGCAGGATGAGGCAATACAGATATAAAACACTTCTTCAAATGAACAACAGATATAAATCTCTTCTGCTACAGTAAGGTAGTAAAGATGAGAATGGAACTATTAAACGACTGATTATGTTTTCCATAATATTCTGACAAGAAGCGATAAACCCTTGTGGGTTATTCATCTCTGAGCAGTGAAGTGGCTCATGTACCGAGGGAAGGGGGGCGGGAGGTCTCAAAATCAAAAGAGAATGGAAGATTTCGACGCGTCAACTAACGTTCATACCGACATAAACATTAAGTGGCATGTTTCTGTCATTACAAAGTGGCATGTTTTCGTCATGCAGAATATTTTCATTTCGTAAACTATCTCAAACTGAAATTAGTAATAACACTTTTGCAGAGAGGAGAAAATAAAAGACTTTCAAATGAGTTGAGGTAAGTAACACATCTTAGCTTGTAAAATTAAGGTAGAAACTCTTAACCTAACCTTGTAAAAACCCGGAGAGGGAGAGGAAGGGTGAGAGAGAGAGAGAGAGAGAGAGAGAGAGAGAGAGAGAGAGAGAGAGAGAGAGAGAGAGAGAGAGAGAGAGAGAGAGAGAGAGAGAGAGAGAGAGAGAGAGTGCTCGTCCTGGGTGGCATCCGTTTTTGCCTGTCAGTAAAGTGGTGAGGAGTCTCATGGAAAGGGAATGTGAGGAAATGGGAGAGAAGAGAGGGAAATGGGAAGGAAGATGAGGAAATGAGAGAGAAGAAGAAAGGACGAAATGGGAGAGAAAGAGATGGGAGGGACGAGAGGAAATGGGAGGGACGAGAGAGAGGAAATGGGAGGGACGAGAGGAAATGGGAGGGACGAGAAAGGAAATGAAAAGGACGAGAGAGAAAGGAAGGAAATGGGAGGGACGAGAGGAAATGGGAGGGACGAGAAAGGAAATGTAAAGGACGAGAGAGAAAGGAAGGAAATGGGAGGGACGAGAGAGAAAGGAAGGAAATGGGAAAGACGAGAGGGCACAGACGAGAGGACACAGGCTATTGTTTGAAGAGGACACAGGCTAATGTTTGAAGAGGACACAGGCTATTATTTGAAGGGGACACAGGATATTGTTTGAAGAGGACACAGGCTATTGTTTGAAGAGGAGACAGGATATTGTTTGAAGAGGACACAGGCTAATGTTTGAAGAGGACACAGGCTATTATTTGAAGGGGACACAGGATATTGTTTGAAGAGGACACAGACTATTGTTTGAAGAGACAGGATATTGTTTGAAGAGGACACAGGATATTGTTTGAAGAGGACACATGATATTGTTTGAAGAGGACACAGGATATTGTTTGAAGAGGACACAGGATGTTGTTTGAAGAGGACACAGGATATTGTTTGAAGAGGACACAGGATATTGTTTGAAGAGGACACAGGCTATTGTTTGAAGAGGACACAGGATATTGTTTGAAGAGGACACAGGATATTGTTTGAAGAGGACACAGGATATTGTTTGAAGAGGACACAGGCTATTATTTGAAGGGTACACAGGCTATTTTTTGAAGGGGACACAGGCTATTTTTTGAAGGGGACACAGGATGTTGTTTGAAGAGGACACAGGATGTTGTTTGAAGAGGACACAGGCTATTATTTGAAGGGGACACAGGCTATTGTTTGAAGAGGACACAGGCTATTTTTTGAAGGGGACACAGGATATTGTTTGAAGAGGACACAGGATGTTGTTTGAAGGGGACACAGGATGTTGTTTGAAGAGGACAGAGGCTATTATTTGAAGAGGACACAGGATGTTGTTTGAAGAGGACACAGGCTATTATTTGAAGGGGACACAGGATATTGTTTGAAGAGGACACAGGCTATTTTTTGAAGGGGACACAGGATGTTGTTTGAAGAGGACACAGGCTAGTGTTTGAAGAGGACACAGGCTATTTTTTGAAGGGGACACGGGATGTTGTTTGAAGGGGACACAGGATGTTTGAAGAGGACACAGGCTATTGTTTGAAGAGGACACAGGCTATTATTTGAAGAGGACACAAGCTAGTGTTTGAAGAGGACACAAGCTAGTGTTTGGAGAGGACACAGGATGTTGTTTGAAGAGGACACAGGCTAGTGTTTGGAGAGGACACAGGATATTGTTTGAAGAGGACACAGGCTAGTGTCTGAAGAGGACACAGGCTAGTTTGGAGAGGACACAGGCTAGTGTTTGAAGAGGACACAGGCTAGTGTTTGGAGAGGACACAGGCTAGTGTTTGAAGAGGACACAGACTAGTGTTTGAAGAGGACACAGGCTAGTGTTTGAAGAGGACACAGGCTAGTGTTTGAAGAGGACACAGGCTAGTGTTTGAAGAGGACACAGGCTAGTGTTTGAAGAGGACACAGGCTAGTGTTTGGAGAGTATAGAATTACGTAAATCTACAAAATTTATTGTACAAAATATGATAAAAAAATTAATAACATTTGAAGCTACACTTAAACAGTAATTGGCTGAAAAAGACTTAATTAGGATTATTAATCCAGAGGGTTTGTAGCACAGGATAACCCAAGAAAGCTAGTGAGTCTTATTTCCACTTGGGCCCTTCTGGCCCTCACTGATCACTTAATTAGGTATGTCTGTACACCTACTCGTTAACGCAAATATCTAATCAGCCAATAACGTGGTAGCACCTCAATGCTTAAAAGCATGCAGACATTGTTAAGAGGTTCAGCTGTTGTTTGGACAGAACATCAGAATGGGGAAGAAATGTTAAGTAAGTGATTTTTGACGGTGGATGGAATGATTGCTGGTGCCAGACGGGGTGTTTGAGTATCTCAGAAACGGTTGACCTGGGCGTGAAAAACACAAAACCTCCAGTGAGCTGAAGTTCTGTTGGCAAAAACGTTTTGATAATGAGAGGTGAGAGGAGAATGACCAGACTGGTCCAAGCTGAGAGGAAGGCAACTGTAACTAAAATTACATGTTACAAAAAGTGGGATGCAGAAGAGTATCTCTGAATGCACATTACGTCAACCTTGAAATGGATGGGCTATTTGAGAGGATCAGACAAGTCGCTCCATACAATCTGAATAAAAAATACAACCAACATCTACAACACCACACCATATTCCACTGGTGTCAGCTAAGAACAGGAAACTAAGGCTACAGTCGGCACAGGCTCTCCAAAACTGGACAGGTGAAGATTCGAAAAATGTCGCCTAGCCTGACAAATTGCGATTTCTTCTTTGATATGCAGATGGTAGAGAGAGAATTTGGCATAAACCTTTGGGATGCAGTGAAACGGGAGATTCGCAGCATGAATGTACAGTCGACAAGCCTACAGCAACTGTGTGATGCTATCATGTCAACATGGACCAGAATCTCTATGGAATGTTTCCAACACGTTGTTGAATCCGTACCGCCAAGAACTCAGGCTGTGTGCTGTGTGCCCTATGGTGTACTAGAAGGGTGTACCTATTAAAGTGACCACTGGGTGTATTTAGCACTAGCTGAACTGTGGCAACAGGTGCAAGGAAACAGGTTTAAAGTTTTCCCCCCACCTCGGGATCGAGCCCTGATCCTCCACTTGAGAGTTTAAGGCGCTGTCAGTGAGCACAAGCTAAGTGAACTGCCGGCGTATTAGGTCAAGCAAACAATAAAGGAACAATAAAGGAGAGTTTTAGGACTCGCCTGCCATGGGTTCGAACCCCCACCGGTACTGCAAATTCATTTACCACTGAATAGATTTGCCTGATCAGCAGCAACAAGAGAGATGCAAGCAGAATCACACTAGACTGGTGACAACATACATACAATCAGCACATTAAGTATGGTGACAATGGCCTATATATAATAAGCACACTAGCCGTTGAGATTCTTATGCACAGCATACTTTCAAGCGCGGGAGAACTGAACAGAAATAAAAACCATTTCTCTTCCTTCTCTTTCTCATCCTAATCCTCCTTTTTTTTCCCATCCTTTTCTGCTGCTTCCGCTACATGTGAGGTACTTTTTGTGGGCGCCACCGGATACCGTTTTAAGAGGGCAGAGACTCCCTGTTAAAGAATATTATTACTCAAAGAGATCCAATGATATACGTGTCCTTCGCCTTATACAACACATCGTCCACTCCGCTACTTCTGAGAGTTAATTATCATATCAAATTTAACTATTTTACAGATCCAATAGTTACTGAGAAACAATTCGTTACACTTGTTTAGGGACCTAAACGTGAACTGAAGGAGAAACAATAACATGGGAAAAATATGGGTCCATACAGCCCTCTACCCGTTCCTTTCCCTCCTGCTGCCCTTCCTCCCGGCCAGGACTCAGTCTCTGGTAGGGAAGGTAATTAGGAGACTGGCGGTGGTGGTGATGAGAGGAAAAAGTCACAGTTAAATGCGCCCACGACACCACCGATGTCCTTCCGCTTCTCAGACTCGCGTTTGCCACTTAGGTACATCACCAATTTTTCTTGGCAGTGTACTCACCTAATTGTGGTTGCAGGAGTCGATTCATAGCTCCTGGTCCCGTCTCTTCACTGGCGTGTGTGTGTGTGTGTGTGTGTGTGTGTACTCACCTAATTGTACTCAACTAATTGTGGTTGCAGGGGTCGAGACTCAGCTCCTGGCCCCGCCTCTTCACTGATCGCTACTGGATCCTCTCTCTCTCTGCTTCCTGAGCTTTGTCATACCTCTTCTTAAAACTATGTATGGTACCTGCCTCCACTACTTCACTTGCTAGGCTATTCCACTTGCTGACAACTCTATGACTGAAGAAATACTTCCTAACGTCCCTGTGACTCGTCTGAGTCTTCAGCTTCCAGTTGTGACCCCTTGCCCCTGTGTCCCCTCTCTGGAACATCCTATCTCTGTCCACCTTGTCTATTCCCCTCAGTATCTTGTATGTCGTTATCATGTCTCCCCTGACCCTTCTGTCCTCCAGTGTCGTCAGTCCGATTTCCCTTAACCTTTCCTCGTACGACATTCCCTTGAGCTCTGGGACTAGCCTTGTTGCAAACCTTTGTACTTTCTCTGACTTCTTGACGTGCTTGACCAGGTGTGGGTTCCAGACTGTGTGTGTGTGTGTGTGTGTGTGTGTGTGTGTGTGTGTGTGTGTGTGTGTGTGTGTGTGTGTGTGTGTGTGTGTGTGTGTTACTGCTGCTATACTGATGTAATAAGCTATAATTTTTGTTACTGCCATTGTTGCTTCTGTATCTATAATCAAATTCCTTGTCCACTATACACCAAAAGAAGAATCAAGAACAATATAATCCAAAGACTTTTAACGCTATTGTTATAAAATACGTTAAAATAAGAGACATAACTTTTGAGTACAAAAGGCCTTTTAATAGTCTGAAAGTATATTCGAATATACCAACATGATACAATTTAATTACAAAAAAATAAAAGCAGACATCATCACTAGCATTATTATAATCAAAACTAAGCGCTAAACCCACCAGAGTCGTACAGCGCTCTTCACCCGTAACAATACTGGTGAACTGTCAGATGAGGATCTGACAATTGTTAACGTACCCTATATACCCTATACCACAAAGTTTACAGGGTATCCCAAAGCCGATACAAAGTGACTATTAGGCGGCTGAAATTCCAAGAAAAAGCAACGGGTGCCTACTGCCCTGGTGGGAGGTTTCCAGTGAACAGTGTTAACTCAACAGCACATACAACAAGCATGGGCACCCATAACAATAATAATAAATATACATACATACACATTATATATATATATATAACACTGAGCTCTGGCTGAAGGAGACTCGAACCTACGAACCTTAGAACAAGGTACGCAGTGCTATACCAAACTCACAACACTGGACAATACCTTGGAGTCCAGCCTGCACTAGACTTTGATCCAAGGCAGCCAGCTTTCAGGGAGAAGGCTTACAGCTTTTCATCTCATCCCCTGCATGCGTCAGCCTTACTAGAGATTTTAACAATGCAATGAATTCGCGAGAGCAGGCGAACTATACACAAACACTGATCACTGGCTGAAGGAGACTCGAACCTACGAACCTTAGAAAGCTGTAAGCCTTCTCCCTGAAAGCTGGCTGCCTTGCATCAAAGTCTAGCGCAAGCTGGACTCCAAGGTATTGATTGCCCAGTGTGGTGAGTTTGGTATAGCACTGCGTAACTTGTTCTAAGGTTCGTAGGTTAGAGTCTCCTTCAGCCAGAGATCAGTGTTTGTGTATATTTCGCCTGCTCTCGCGAATTCCTTATATATATATATATATATATATATATATATATATATATATATATATATATATATATATATATATATATATATATATATATATATATATATATATGGAACAGACTCCTTTCAGGTTGGTTAGTCCTCACTGACCAACCAGCCTGAGAGAGAGAGAGAGAGAGAGAGAGAGAGAGAGAGAGAGAGAGAGAGAGAGAGAGAGAGAGAGAGAGAGAGAGAAATCGATTATCGTTATATTCGCCAGGGAAGCTCCAAAATCGCAAGGGTTACGCAGCGCTTGAAAAAAATTGGGAGGGTTAGGGGAGGGAGCAGTGAGGCTCGGTGCTGATCCTGCAACCAACGTCAAGGATCTCTCCCATGGAAGGGACACTGAAAAGCACACACACACACACACACACACACACACACACACACACACACATACACACACACACACACACACACACACACACACACACACAGGGAAATACTGCTCAGTTAAACCTATGAAAGCACCACAACACTCGAACAACACAACTCTTAAATACAACTACTGAACGCAACACAGCATATAAACACAACACATCAACACAATATTTAAACACTAATGCAAGTCCTGAACAACTGAATACAACACACCTGAACACAACACCAAAACAACTCAAGTGAACAACACAACACCCGAACCCCACAATACCAGCAGTTTTTTAAGAGGAAAAAAAACCAACAGCAGCAGCAGCAGCAGCAAGCAAGCAAGCAAGCAAGCAAGCAAGCAAGCAAGCAAGCAAGCAAGCGAGCAAGCAAGCAAGCAAGCAAGCACCACGCAGGAAATTGAAATCTCAAATACGCATCTCAGCGCTGAGTGGAGACACCAGGCAGGCGTCTCACTTTTAAGGCGAGACACGAGATGAAAGCTGAGAAAGTTAGCTCTGGAAAAATATTGACACTTTGTTACACTAATAGAAAGCAAACCCAGGGAGATAGGGCTTAAGGACCTTCACGTTTACAGGACTAATTTACAAAAAGATTTACAGATTCTTTTGATGTAAAAAAAAAGAAGTTTTTTTTTTATCTTTTATTTAAAATGAGCAGACTTGTGTTGGTGTGGGGAGGGGTGTGGGGAGGGGTGTGGGGAGGGGTGTGGGGAGGGGTGTGGGGAGGGGTGTGGGGAGGGGTGTGGGGAGGGGTGTGGGGAGGGGTGTGAGGAGGTTGTTGTGGATCTTCATGTGATGGGTGAGGGATGGCAGTTCCTTGCTCGGTGGGGGACTAATCGTGTCGTCCTAACTTACGATTTACACGTTACTAAAATGTTGTGTTGTGACATACGTTGTGATGCGACGTACTTCAAAATGCTTAAGTTACGATACAGAACTAAACGCTTAAATATACCTTTTCTGCAAAAAACTTCATATATGGTATATTCAGAGAATACAAGTCGAGCCTCGGAGCAGCGTGAGAATGTAACGAGTAATCAATTTTACGTGATTATTATTAAATTCGCGAGGAAGCGGTAAGCCTCGTAAGAGTGATGCAGTACCTGTATTAAGAGTACTATTTCTCATCTCAATATCATGACACTCAAGGAGAGTTTGAGTGCATCTGAGAGATGAATAATCAGCAACTCGAGATGTCTGAGTAGAGATTCAAGTCACTATCTCGCTCAAGGGCAGGTAGCTCTCTCTAACCTTCCCCTTTTTCATATATAAATTTTTATCACACTTCTTTTTTTTTCCCTCTCATCCTCTCCCTCTCATTTTCCTTCTCCTGATTCCGACTTTTTTTCTCTATGCCTCATAGTTCTCTCCTCTTTACCTTTAACCCGTTATCACAACTCTTTTATTTCTTGTCTTTCAATTTAAATATCCTCTTTCTTCCCTGAGCTTCCTTCTGTGAGGGTAGACCTGTTCCCCCCCCCTACCACCTACTCTCAGGGAAGTCATCTCCATCGGGTGATAGTCCCAGGGGAAAGCAGAGCCTAGCAACACATGCGATGATAGAAACAATTACCCAATACTCGCAATACAGCCCATCTGCCTCTTACTCTTCTACTTCTCTTCCTGTTTCCTCCCTATCTTCTCATCTCTTTATTTCTCTGATCTCTTATTTACCCTCTTTCCTGTTCTTTCCTCCCTCCCTCCCTCACACACACACACACACACTCACGAGAGAGGAAGGGTGGAGGGTACCGATCACACTGGATACACAACCCGGATGATACATCTCTGTGGCTTCTACAACACGACCCGAGACTTAGGGAAGTAGCAAGTGTAATACAATCCCCCAGACGCTGGTGTATCATCCTCATCACTGATACCACACACACGGGGGGAGAAGAGAGGGGAGAATGGGAGAAGAGTGAAAGAAAGAGGAAATTGGGAGAGAAAAGAGAGAGGAGAAGGGTGCTGAGAGGGAGGATAAAGAAAGAGAAAATAGAGAGTGATACCTGGGAGAGACATAGCTTATTGTTTTATAGAGGTTATCTACTGAGGACTAACTACAGTCTGTCTATTGAGGACTAACTATAATCTATCTACTGAGGACTAACTACATTCTATTTTTTTTTATTCGCCGGTACTCTCCCGGCCGGGGTCTTTTCCAATAGTGGTTACCCGGAGGTTACCTGGAGGTTATTCCGGGGATCAACGCCCCCGCGGCCCGGTCAATGACCAGGCCTCCCGGTGGATCAGGACCCTGGTTCCCTGTCTGGGGAGTATCTCGAGACCTAAGTCTCCCATGGGAGGAGGTACAAGTACCCCCTCATCTTTGGGACCAACTGTCCCCAGGCCTAGCCACAGTCCCCGCCCTCACGGGGCTCGTAGGGAGAAGCTAGGCCTCTGGGCTGCCATCTGCCCCGCCACAATGGTGCTCGTGGGGATGGCAGTCTTGTGAGCTGCAAGTGGTAGCAAACTCAGGCCATGACTGTGTTGTAACTGCATTCCATCTACTGAGGACTAACTACAGTCTATCTACTGAGGACTAACTACAGTCTATCTACTGAGGACTAACTACAGTCTATCTACTGAGGACTAACTACAGTCTATTTACTGAGGACTAACTATAGTCTATCTACTGAGGACTAACTACAGTCTAGCTACTGAGGACTAACTACAGTCTATCTACTGAGGACTAACTACAGTCTATCTACTGAGGACTAACTACAGTCTATCTACTGAGGACTAACTACAGTCTAGCTACTGAGGACTAACTGCAGTCTATCTACTGAGGACTAACTACAGTCTATCTACTGAGGACTAACTACAGTCTATCTACTGAGGACTAACTACAGTCTATCTACTGAGGACTAATTACAGTCTATCTACTGAGGACTAATTACAGTCTATCTACTGAGGACTAACTATATCCTATCTCTACTTTTGTCTACAAAGCTGAGGTTAGGACAGTATAGCAGAAGGGTCTCCAGGGAGAATGAAGGAAAGCGGAGGAAATGGGGAAGTGGGAAGAGATAAGAAAGGCGAGACAACGAAGGAAGACAGGAGGAATGGACTGGATTGTAGAATAAGGGACTGGGAAAGTAAAGGAGATGAAAGGCTATAAAGATAATGATAATATTTACAAGGAAACCTACAGTACATGTAGACAGTGGAACAAGACACTGTACTACAGCAAGAGAGATAACTAGCCCAGGCAGGAGGGATAACTAGCCCAGGCAGGAGGGATAACTAGCCCAGGCAAGAAGAATAACTAGCCCAGGCAAGAAGGATAACTAGCCCAGGCAGGAGGGATAACTAGCCCAGGCAGGAGGGATAACTAGCCCAGGCAGGAGGGATAACTAGCCCAGGCAAGAAGGATAACTAGCCCAGGCAAGAAGGATAACTAGCCCAGGCAAGAAGGATAACTAGCCCAGGCAAGAAGGATAACTAGCCCAGGCAAGAAGGATAACTAGCCCAGGCAGGAAGGATAACTAGCCCAGGCAAGAAGGATAACTAGCCCAGGCAAGAAGGATAACTAGCCCAGGCAAGAAGGATAACTAGCCCAAGCAAGAAGGATAACTAGCCCAGGCAAGGATAACTAGCCCAGGCAAGAAGGATAACTAGCCCAGGCAAGAAGGATAACTAGCCCAGGCAAGAAGGATAACTAGCCCAGGCAAGAAGGATAACTAGCCCAGGCAAGAAGGATAACTAGCCCAGGCAAGAAGGATAACTAGCCCAGGCAAGAAGGATAACTAGCCCAGGCAAGAAGGATAACTAGCCCAGGCAGGAGGGATAACTAGCCCAGGCAAGAAGGATAACTAGCCCAGGCAGGAGGGATAACTAGCCCAGGCAAGAAGGATAACTAGCCCAGGCAAGAAGGATAACTAGCCCAGGCAAGAAGGATAACTAGCCCAAGCAAGAAGGATAACTAGCCCAGGCAAGGATAACTAGCCCAGGCAAGAAGGATAACTAGCCCAGGCAAGAAGGATAACTAGCCCAGGCAAGAAGGATAACTAGCCCAGGCAAGAAGAATAACTAGCCCAAGCAAGAAGGATAACTAGCCCAGGCAAGAAGGATAACTAGCCCAGGCAAGAGAGATAACTAGCCCAGGCAAGAGGGACAACTAGCTCCAGCAAGAGAGATTACTAGCCCCCAAAGTTAAAAAAAAATATTCTGACATTCACTATAGGTATCCCCTTAAAGGGGGATACCTAATAAGCTCCGACGCATCGATCAAGTAGTGAAATGGCTGATGGAGTAGGGGTTACTAAGCCAGAAAAAATAGTTCTGTTTAATAAATCCTCGGTCCTTCTCTGCTTATATATATATATATATATATATATATATATATATATATATATATATATATATATATATATATATATATATATATATATATATATATATATATATATATATATATATATATATATATATATATCGTGCCGAATATGTAAAACTGGTCAATTAGCAAGAACTCATTTAAAATTAAGTCCTTTCTAAAATTTTCTCTTATACTTTTAAAGATACATTTTTTTCATTAATGTTAATGTAAAAAAATTTAATTTTGCTTTAAAAGAATCTTAGAAAACTTACCTAACCTTATTATAACAAGAACAATTTATTTTAGCCTAACCAAACTATATATATTTTAGATTTGTTCACAGTAATTTAATACTAAACAAACACAGTGAAATATATTTTTTTCGTTAGGTTCAGAATGATTTTGGCGAAATTATTGCATACACTAATTTTCACTTGTCCTATATGGCAAGATGAGCGTTGCTATTTAAGCCAAGAACCCAAGTTCTGCCTATTCGGCACGACATATATATATATATATATATATATATATATATATATATATATATATATATATATATATATATATATATTAACAAACCGGCCGTATCCCACCGAGGCGGGGTGGCCCAAAAAGAAAAACAAAAGTTTCTCTTTTCAAATTAAGTAATAGTATATACAGGAGAAGGGGTTACTAGCCCCTTGCTCCCGACATTTTAGTCGCCTCTTACAACACGCATGGCTTACGGAGGAAGAATTTTGTTCCACTTCCCCATGGAGATAAGAGGAAATAAATAAGAACAAGAACTAGAAAGAAAATAGAAGAAAACCCAGAGGTGTGTTTATATATGCTTGTACATGTATGTGTAGTGTGACCTAAGTGTAAGTAGAAGTAGCAAGACGTACCTGAAATCTTGCATTTTTATGAGACAGAAAAAGAAGACACCAGCAATCCTACCATCGTGTAAAACAATTACAGGCTTCCGTTTTACACTCACTTGGCAGGACGGTAGTACCTCCCTGGGTGGTTGCTGTTTACCAACCAACAACCTATAATATATATATTATATATAAATATATTATTTATATATATAAATATATATATATATATATATATATATATATATATATATATATATATATATATATATATATATATATATACACAAACACACAATTTACATTAAGAAATAAACCTGAGTGAGGCATACAGAGCAAGGATTGGTGAAGGCTCGATCCTCCGTTAGTCTAAACACCAGTAACAACCCCAGCATTCGCCGTGTTCAATAACTAAAACAACAACAAAAAAGGCCGTAATTATGTAGGTGTATGTGGGGAATATCGCTTACTGGTAGCGTATCTGCAAGAATACTTAGATTAGCACGGATACTGAAATTTGTGTTCTCCCTACTGACTTATTTTCTGTCACTATCTTCTCTTCATACAAATAATAAAAATAATATTTTAATTATTTTTTATTGCTTTTCCAAGCTATTGTTCTTTTTTACATGTTCTCTCAAATTTATCTTTTTTTCACAATTTTCTTTATTTATCCCTCTTCTAATTTCTTTGTGACTTGTCTTCTTCCCCTGAGCCAGTCTCGTTTTATTAATATATTCCGTGCTGGTCATCTTCTGAAATGTTCCATCTGCCACATTGATCTTTGACCTCACTTAGCCAGGTACGTCTCTCTCTTTCTTTCTGTGTGTATGTTTGGGGGCATATTTACAAGGATTAGTTTATGCTTGTACATGCGTATATACATACAGAAAATTCCTTACAACTTTCATAGTCTATCTATCTCGCTTCACTTAAAAAAATAAATTTTTTTTTTTAAGTGTGCCGACCCCATCTCTCCTCGACCTGCTATATAATGATAAAGTATATGCATACATTTTTTCTCTCAGACGTTTGATAATGTGAAACCAATCCAAGTGACGGCGCTAAGAGGGTATTCGATATTGTAATTGAAAACCACATCCGCTGCGCCCTAGACTCCATTGATATAGTCGTTAGGCTGAAAGTTTCTTGAACGCCTGCAAATTCGGCTGTCATTTTCTGAGTACGTGCTTGCTCCGAGCCACTCCGCATTTTCAGATAAAAATAACTCTTGTAGATTTTGAGGAAAAGGTGTGAATCACGTGGTTTTCGGTCGAGGAGGAGGATGCTGTGCGCGCCATGTTGGCCCGGCAGGGAGTCTCACAACAACTCCCCATCCATCACCGCACCCATGACAAGTGACGATCACAGCTGACGGGTTTGCACGCTTATATTTCCCCTCCGTCGTTTTATGTACATGCACGCAACACCTGTAACTCATTTATTTGATTTTTCACTCACAAAAATCGCGCATGCTTGTTAAAACGTCTTTGGTAATCTATACCATGAGAAAGACATAAACACTAAGTCAGCGGATATTCTGAGGAGGTAGAATAAGCGAGAATTATGAGCAAAGGATTTAGTGCTCGTGTCACACTCACCAACGTGGTCGTGGAATGTATTCCAGTAACGAGGACGCCAAGAGTGAGCAGCGTTCATGTCACCCTTGACTCATGTTCAGGCTTCAACTATTAAAGTCTGCAATTTCAAATACTTATTCTTAAACCTAAGTATAATAATTAATAATATAAATATTAATATATATATATATATATATATATATATATATATATATATATATATATATATATATATATATATATACATGTATATATATTCAGGGAAACCGGCAGGCCGGACTTGAGTCCTGGAGATGGGAAGTACAGTGCCTGCACTCTGAAGGAGGGGTGTTAATGTTGCAGTTAAAAAAAAAACTTTATTGTAAAGCACCCTTCTGGCAAGACAGTGATGGAGTGAATGATGGTGAAAGTTTTTCTTTTTCGGGCCACCCTGCCTTGGTGGGAATCGGCCAGTGTGCTAATAAAATAATATATATATATATATATATATATATATATATATATATATATATATATATATATATATATATATATATATATATATATATATATATATATATATATATATATATATATATATATATATATATATATATATATATACGCAAAACACGGGGAGAGAATTGCTTTGCGTCTTGTATCGCTTGTTTGCGATATCTGCATAATACATATAAAATTTTCCCTTGATGACAAACAATAAACCTCACTACGTGAGGCTTGCATCCAGATTAAGTAGACTGGGAATACGTATATCCTCCCAAATTGCCTTGTCAGCTGTCTTATATTCTTCTAGGGCATCAAAGCAAATTTTACCAGACCACCTGGATAATTTAGCAAGAGTACGTAATCTTAGCTTTACTAAAGGCATAAGTGACACTGGCCTACAAAGTAGCCATGTGAGACAGCCCCCACACTGGAGTAAAGTTGTTTAAAAATATGCTCGTGGCTGCAACGTCCAGCAGCTCAGAGCGCACATCACTCTCGAGACTTCCTTTCAAAAGTTCTTATTTTGGTAACAAGCGTATGTCTCAATCCAAAGATCCTCCATTTTGCAGTGGTTTTCCGCGTTACTGAATATGACTATCTGTAGCAAGGAGGAGGCTGACCATGTAATGCAAAACGCAGCCAAGTGAACATCGTCAAAAGCAACTTCCGTACAGATGAGTGCCCGCTTGAGAACCCTGAAATTCCTAAAACCTGGTAATCTGAATAGCTACCCCTGATGGAATCATAGTGCATCCTTGGAAGAGTGGCAGGAAACTGGTGTGGGACTGTCTATATCCACTCTGGCTGACGCCGAAATTCACTTTAGTGTTGAGAAACCTGAAGTGGGGTGCTGCTGATCATTGGGAAGAATCCAAACTCAACAAATATAGTGATTTTGTCAGAAACAAGAATAATTACATACAAATATATGCTAGAATTAAATATATGCTGTAATTATATATAAACATTATATACAGTTTCCAGCCTTATCAATACTATAGACCTGAGGGCAGCCACCTTCCTGATTCAGCACCCCAGTCTGGCTATTCAGAAGGAAAATGTCTGCTGCATTCTCGGTTCTCATCCATCACTTGAGGAGCTGCAGGAGATTCATAAGTTTAAAAAAAATATTATTATAATGTATACACGATAAAGCTTTACTTACAAAAACATAAAAATGTATGGAGTGGGAGAAGACTACTCAAACAGCTTTTGGAAAAAATCTCAAGATTTTCATTTAAGTAATTTTATTTACAGTCTCCAGGGAATGGGCACCTCATAGTTTGCACCAGAGGTGAACCCATTACTCTCAAACATGTGCATTATACAAGCATTATTATTTCAAGGCCGGCAGAGGATCTGAATCCAGAACTCCACCATCTGCCAAGGCAGTGAGTCAAGCTCTCGTGCCTTTACTAGCTCAGCCAAACTTAGCCAGAGACCTCACCAAACTATACTTAGCCAGAGACCTCACCAAACTATACTTAGCCAGAGACCTCACCAAACTATACTTAGCCAGAGACCTCACCAAACTATACTTAGCCATAAACCTCACCAAACTATACTTAGCCAGAAACTTCACCAAACTTTACTTAGCCATAAACCTCACCAAACTATACTTAGCCAGAGACCTCACCAAACTATACTTAGCCAGAGACCTCACCAAACTATACTTAGCCAGAGACCTCACCAAACTATACTTAGCCAGAGACCTCACCAAACTATACTTAGCCAGAGACCTCACCAAACTATACTTAGCCAGAGACCTCACCAAACTATACTTAGCCAGAGACCTCACCAAACTATACTTAGCCAGGAACCTCACCAAACTTTACTTAGCCATAAACCTCAGCAAACTATACTTAGCCATAAACCTCACCAAACTATACTTAGCCATAAACCTCACCAAACTATACTTAGCCAGAGACCTCACCAAACTTTACTTAACCAGAAACTTCACCAAACTTTACTTAGCCATAAACCTCACCAAACTTTACTTAGCCATAAACCTCAGCAAACTATACTTAGCCATAAACCTCACCAAACTATACTTAGCCAGAAACTTCACCAAACTTTACTTAGCCATAAACCTCACCAAACTATACTTAGCCAGAAACTTCACCAAACTTTACTTAGCCATAAACCTCACCAAACTTTACTTAGCCAGAAACTTCACCAAACTTTACTTAGCCATAAACCTCACCAAACTTTACTTAGCCAGAAACTTCACCAAACTTTACTTAGCCATAAACCTCACCAAACTTTACTTAGCCAGAAACTTCACCAAACTTTACTTAGCCATAAACCTCACCAAACTATACTTAGCCAGAAACTTCACCAAACTTTACTTAGCCATAAACCTCACCAAACTATACTTAGCCAGAAACTTCACCAAACTTTACTTAACCAGAAACTTCACCAAACTATACTTAGCCAGAGACCTCACCAAACTATACTTAGCCAGAGACCTCACCAAACTATACTTAGCCATAAACCTCACCAAACTATACTTAGCCAGAAACTTCACCAAACTTTACTTAACCAGAAACTTCACCAAACTTTACTTAACCAGAAACTTCACCAAACTATACTTAGCCAGAGACCTCACCAAACTATACTTAGCCAGAGACCTCACCAAACTATACTTAGCCAGAGACCTCACCAAACTATACTTAGCCAGAGACCTCACCAAACTATACTTAGCCAGGAACCTCACCAAACTATACTTAGCCAGAGACCTCACCAAACTATACTTAGCCAGAGACCTCACCAAACTATACTTAGCCAGAGACCTCACCAAACTATACTTAGCCAGAAACTTCACCAAACTATACTTAGCCAGAGACCTCACCAAACTATGTGCAACAATTTTAAGCTTAAATTACCACTTCAAGACATTACTCGCTCACATTGCTGATTTTTTTTTTCGCTTCTACAACTGAGTGCGCGCGCGCTTGTGTGTGTGTGTCTCTGTGTGTATGTGTGTGTATGTGTGTGTGTGTGTGTGTGTGTGTGTGTGTGTGTGTGTGTGTGTGTGTGTGTGTGTGTGTGTGTGTGTGTGTGTGTGTGTCTGTGCTGGTTGATGAAGGAAGGAGAGGCAGCAGGCGCCACCTTGGACTTGGCTTCGTTCTTGACAAATAGCGAGTTAAGGGCAGGTTATGGTGGCCACGATTGTGTTAGTTTCTGATGGTGATGGAGCTGACCAGGCGAGTGGAGGGAGGGAAGGAGGGGAGGGAGGAGGAGGGAGAGAGAGAGAGAGAGAGAGAGAGAGAGAGAGAGAGAGAGAGGGGAGGTAGGGAGATGGCGACAAGAAATCTGAGAAGAGAGCACAGGATTCGTTCCAGATGCAGCATGGAAATTAAAGGTACATTATATGCAAGGACGAGGAATAGCAGGGGAGGGATGAAGGGAGATAGAGGGAGGAAGATTGAAGGAGAGGGGCGGGGTAATGACCAATAACGTGTAGTTGTGGTGTTCGGTATTGAGTTAGTTGAGGGCGGTGGTCATCTTGGCCGGTGACCACCCCAGCTGCTGCTCCCTCGGGAGATGACGAGCGGCTGACAAGGAAACTGAATGGGATTCGAGGAGGGGCAGAGAAGGCTGACGAAGCGTTGATAGACTCCTGAAGGGACGCTAAAGAATATACGAAACAGAAAACGGGTTTCTGAAGACCCGCTATAATATATATATATATATATATATATATATATATATATATATATATATATATATATATATATATATATATATATATATATGCTTGCCTCTCAGGCTGTCTGGCTGGTGGCTACACACTACTATTCTCATTACCATACTCTGAAAACTTACCCTACTTCTCTTGTTGCTGCCTTTGCATCACTGCACAGCTCCTGATGACGCACTTAGAAGCGTGAAAGTACTTGAGCTTCACACGGCGAGGGCCTGGGTTCGATTCCCAGCCAGAGTAGAAACATTGGACGTGTTTCTTTCCACCTGTTGTCTATGTTCCCCATCAGTAAAATGGGTACCTGGGTGTTAGTCGACTGGTGTGGGTCGCATCCTGGGACACTGACCTAAGGAGGCCTGGTCACAGACCGGGCCGCGGGGGCGTTGACCCCCGGAACTCTCTCCAGGTAAACTCTCTAGGTATATATATATACATATATATATATATGTACATATATATATGTATATATATATATATGTATATATATATATATATATGTATACTTAATGGATACTATTTTTTTTCATCCTTAAAACTAAAAGATTGTCATGTTAATAAGGACTCTGCAGACCACACAGTGATTATAAAAATAACTCTTTAACCTGAAGGACCGATGCAGAGAACACACTGTTAGAATACGAGCCGCAGTGATATGCCACAAGTTACATCAAGAGTTTCCAGCGACCAGGTGACCATGGGTGAGATGCGTGTGCGCGCGCGCCTACAATCAATATTAAATCGTCTTGTAGCGACAATTGCTTTGGAAAGAGGAGGGCCAAACACGTACATCCTGCTTGTCGGTCTAGCCTCCCAGCTGTCATGGACGTACCAATGAATGTGGACTGCAAGGTGTCAGCAGGTGGCCTCAGATGAGCAGATGACTTCCCATACGTGCTGAAGTCTTGAGCACTTTGCTCACTGAATACCTAGAAATTCTCAGTTTTTAGTTTTCCCATCTAAAAGTTACTCTCTAATCCAGATCCAGCAAACAAACCACGGTGCAGGTGGGTATCGAACTAGGGCAAATGAGTCGTGTCATTACGATTTCTGAGTCCAGTTCCAGCAAGTCAGTAGTTAGATCCAACAGTCGTACTTTCGACAATGTAGAATAAAAAAAAATTGCAGAGCAAGCTTTGATAGGGACCACAATCCTCTCTGTGATGAGCGAAATTGTTTTAGGCCTGAGAGTTGTGCAGAAACGAGGAAAAATCTGCCAGCCAGAAACCAAGCAAGCAGTTCAACATAGTTGATCAGTGTACGTACCTGTTGCATAGTTCCAGAGACCCAGGATTCCTAACACTAAAATGATTTAAATTGCCTAATCTCTACAGGAATTTCACCTGTTTCTATCTCTCCTCTCAAGAATATATGAATGCATGCGTATATTTTGTTTCCTCTGTACGACTTTATAAACCTCTAAACAGAGCCGAACTTCACCTGAATAAACGCTAGTTCTGTAACGTGTTTCTTTGCTTCACAAGCCAGTGGTTGTTTCTGCTGTGGCCGCCAAAGAACCGCCAACGGCTATATAATCTTAGAATCTGTTTCAGTGGACCTGGCAGCTGCTTCTTGCCACCGTGGTGCAGGTAGTGGGATAGGTGGTGGGGTACAGGTAGTGGGATAGGTGGTGGGATACAGGTAGTGGTAATGTAGGTGGTGTTATAAGTATTGGAATGCAGGTGATTGTGGTTGTGGTGAAGGCGATACACATGCTTGGTTGCAAATGGTGATGCAGGTGGTGGTAGATGTTTGGCTTGTGGTGGGTTGAGAGCGGTAGGTTGCTGGTGTGTTGCAGAGGGGGAAGCGATGCAGCCAAGCCGTAAACGGGCCAGTAATGGCCTCCTCTCCCGAGATAATGTAAACTAAGGTATAATGGAATCTATTTCCGCGGATAATGGCATTTCCAGAGCAAAGAAGAATCCTAATTTCTCGAGTCACCGATCCACCAGCCCAATTTGCATGGTAAAGTGATTTTGCCGGGTGAATCCCCTTTTCTGCACGATGACAACAGTGGCAGGTCTGCATATGATGGATAATCCTGTGTTCTCATGGCATGTCATGGCGGGACCCCTCATACGCCACGGCCGAGGGGCCATTTCCCCGAAAATCCCTCAGTGTTTGCTGCCTTTGTGACAGGGTGCCGAATGATATCACAGAGTAATTGTATTAGCCGGCACTAGTCCCCCCCTTGCGTCAGCTCAACTGTTTAAATTCGGCGCCTCGGGGTGAAACAAGATCAGAGATGCCAAGGTAAGCGTCGTCTCGTGTCTCTACCAGCATCCAGCATCCGTATCATACGCTCACTAACACCATATGGCACCTTGTTTGTAAAGTAACTTTAAGACTATTTCTGCACTCCCTGGCGTGTTGTATTCAGTGCTGCGCTATAAGGCAAGAGAGAGCAGGGAATATCACAGGTGAGATGAGAGGGGGAAAGTTTGGCGTGAATGAACCGTTGGTAATGATGGTGTGTCTCTCCCTAGGGAGGTCGCGGCCTCAAAGGGGAAGCGGGTCTATTGCAACTTCCATCTCATTGTGACGCTGGCCCTGCAGGGAACAAACTCGAAAATCACTTCCAAAATCATGATACTCACTGATTTCTCTCACTGAGAGCACTCTCGCGCACGTTGCAAATTGCATACTCGTCAATAGAGTAAACTGTATATTCGCTGTGAGCCGACTCGACGTTGCCTCGCCAGGCTTTAAAATACTGTGACCCGCTTCTAGTTCATTCGTGGACCTCAAAGCAAATTTGCAACCTCGCAAAGACCAACATCCCTGGAGCCGGATCTTTCCGGAGTCCACAAACACTATTCCGAACGGGAAGCCATGTTTAAATAGGAGACAAAGGTTACCAATTTAACTTTAGACTAATCCGATACAGGCCCTCGTCGAAACAAACTCAAATACACGCGCCTCACGGCAACAATGGTCTGATTAACAGCACCCGCGGCAACCTAAATGCAACCTTGTTAACCCAGGACGCAAGATCCATTTCAGGTCGCCTTGGCCAGCGCCCTGTAGGACGTCTGGCACCAGTCGCCCTAACAGTATTACGCCGCATTTGTTTGATATGAAAATGATTGTTAGGAGAACCCCAGTTGACTCATATTTAGTGTAATCCTTTTTACGGCTCCGAGGTGAGCTGGACGATCAACACAGGAGCAACACCACTACGCACAGTCCCATAATAACAACCCGGGGTTACGCCAGGTCAGTGCAGGTCACTTTAGGTCAACAAGCGTTAACAAAATTCATCTCAACTGAACACCGATGACATCAGGTTGACTACAAGTCACATCATGGCGCCATAAGGTCATTACAGGTCGCTAAATGTGATGTTAGATCACATTACGTCCTTACATGTTACCACAGGCAGCCACGTCAGGTCGCTATCTCACTACAAAGTCATCACACGTCACTAAAGGACACATAAGATCAATATTTTTTAAATAATAAGTGCATGTCTGATGAATGTAGCTACAGAAAGGGAGGTGAATAATTTTTTTATCTTTTTAGCTAACACACGTGTAATTTTTACCTTATTCCTAGTAATGACCCTCGTATTGTAGATAGTCTTAATGACCCTCGTGTTGTAGTCTTAATGACCCTCGTATTATAGATAGTCTTAATGACCCTCGTATTGTAGATAGTCTTAATGACCCTCGTATTGTAGATAGTCTTAATGACCCTCGTATTATAGATAGTCTTAATGACCCTCGTGTAGTAGTCTTTAATAGTATGATAATAAGATGTTATCTCCATTATAAAATAATAATATTATCACCTTTATTTTATAATAATAAGATAAAAGGACCCCAATGGAAATAAGTCACTCTGATTTTTTGTGTTATCCCAGGTACTTTACATATATGCTGCTATGTATGATAATTCTATGTAACTGTATTTGTGTATACCTGAATAAACTTACTTATGTATAGTGGGAATCATTAAACAGATTGTAGTGGGAATCCTTCAATACAAGGATATGCATGTGTTTTATCCACCACCCCTGGTATACTCCTGCACTTCCCTGGTATACTACTGCACCTCTCCTGGTATACTGCTACATCTCCCTTGGTATACTGCTGCACCTCCCTTGGTATACTGCTGCATCCTCCCTTGGTATACTGCTGCATCCTCCCTTGGTATACTGCTGCATCCTCCCTTGGTATACTGCTGCATCCTCCCTTGGTATACTGCTGCATCCTCCCTTGGTATACTGCTGCATCCTCCCTTGGTATACTGCTACACCTCCCTTGGTATACTGCTGCACCTCCCTTGGTATACTGCTGCATCCTCCCTTGGTATACTGCTGCATCCTCCCTTGGTATACTGCTGCATCCTCCCAGGTATACTGCTGCACCTCCCCTGGAATACTGCTGCACCTCCCCTGGCATACTGCTGCACCTCCCCTGATATGCTGATACAGCACCCCTGATATACTGTTGCACCTCCCCTCGTATACTGCTGCACCTCCCCCTGGTATACTTCTGCACCACACCTGGTGTACTGCTGCACCTCCCTGGTCTACTGCTGCCCTTCTCCTGGTATACTGCTGCACCTCCCTGGTATACTGCTGCCCTTCTCCTGGTATACTGCTGAGTCGTGGGGGTTCGTCAGATGTTGGAGTAAGAAATACACACGTTGGATGTCTTGGAGGTGCATAATTAAGAGTCTTGAGGATAGCCCTGGCCTGCCTGTCGAGTCTAGTCTATGCCTAGACTGGAACTCCGTGACTGAGAGCGGGGCCTCTGGCCCACTACTCATATGTGATGGGCTTTGTGACGTCATAGATAGCAAGGGAGCCTATCTATAAAGTAGCTGGGATTATCTAGGTATACTGCACAAGTACACAGTAACACTACTGGCAACTGCCCCTCCCCTGGTATAATACTGTACCTTTTCTGGTATACGGCTGCACCTCCCCGATATACTGCTGCACCCCTTTGGTATACTTCTGCATTTCCCCTGGTATACTGATGCACCTTCCCTGGTATACTGCTGCACCTCACTTGGTATACTACTGCCCCTCCCCTGGTATACTGTAGTACCTTTTCTGGCATACGGCTGCACCTCCCCCGATATATTGCTGCACTTCCCCTGGTACACTGCTGCGCCTCCCTTGTATACTGCTGCACCTCTCCTGATATACTACTGCATATCTCTCTGGTATACTGCTGCACCTTCCTGGTATACTGTTCCCCTGGTATTCTTCTGTACCTCCCTGGTATACTGCTGCACTTCCCCTGGTATACTGCTGCACCTTCGGCACTGGATACTACAAACAGAAAAGTATACACAAGCACACGCACATAAATACCTACATAGATATACCGTACTTCCCTCCCACTCGCATATGAGGCAAGCACGCGCGCGCGCGCGCACACACACACATACACACACACACACACACACACACACACACACACACACACACACACACACACACACACACACACACACACACACACACACTCCCCATGGGTCCTTAGAGAGGGAGCAGAAGTGCTGTGTGTGCCACTAACCACAACCTTCAACACATCCCTTGAAACTGGGCAACTACCTGAGGCATGGAAGACGGCAAAGATAGTACCCATATTTAAAAAAGGAGAGAGAAAAGAGGCACTAAACTATAGACCAGTGTCACTGACGTGTATAGTATGCAAAGTCACGGAGAAGATTATCAGGAGGAGAGTGGTGGAGCACGTGGAACGGACAAGAGTATAAACGCCAACCAGCACGGATTTATGGAAGGCAAATCCTGTGTCACAAACCTTCTGGAGTTTTATGATAAAGTAACTGAAGTAAGACAAGAGAGAGAGGGGTGGGTTGATTGCATCTTCTTGGACTGCAAGAAGGCCTTTGACACAGTTCCTCACAGGAGATTGGTGCGGAAGCAAGAGGATCAGGCGCGTATAACAGGAAGGGCGCTGCAATGGAACAGAGAATTCCTGACAGGGAGGCAACAACGAGTCATGGAACGTGATGAGGTATCACAGTGGGCACCTGTGACGAGCGAGGTCCCACAGGGGTCGGTATTAGGACCAGTGTCCCTGTTCGCAGATGACGTAAAGTTAATGAGGAGAATTAAATCAGATGAGGATCAGGTAGGACTTCAGAGAGACCTGGACAGGCTGGGCACCTGGTCCAGCAGCTGGCTTCTCGAATTTGACCCCGCCAGATGCACAGTCATGAAGATTGGGGAAGGGCAAAGAAAACCGCAGACGGAGTATAGGCTAGGTGGCCAAAGACTGCAAACCTCGCTCAAGGAGAAAGATCTTGGGGCGAGTATAACACCGAGCACGTCTCCGGAAGCACACATCAACCAGATAACTGCTGCAGCATATGGGCGCCTGGCAAACATTAGAATAGCGTTTCGATACCTTGGTAAGGAATCGTTCAAGACACTGCACACCGTGTACGTCAGGCCCATACTGGAGTATGGAGCACCTGTTTGGAACTCCAGGTAAACCCACAGTTGATCAAGCACGTCAAGAAACTAGAGAAAGTGCAAAGGTTTGCGACAAGGTTAGTTCCAGAGCTAAGGGGAATGTCCTACGAAGAAAGGTTAAGGGAGGACAGCAGGGTTAGGGGAGACATGATAACGATATACAAAATACTGCGTGGAATACACAAGGTGGACAGAGACAGGATGTTCCAGAGAGGGGACACAGAAACAAGGGGTCACAATTGAAAGTTGAAGACCCAGATGAGTCAAAGGGATGTTAGGAAGTATTTCTTCAGTCACAGAGAAGTCAGGAAGTGGAATAGCCTAGCAAGTGAGATAGTGGAGACAGGAACCATACATAGCTTTAAGATGAGGTATGATAAAGGTCATGGAGCAGGGAGAGAGAAGACCCAGTAGCACTTAATGAAGAGGCGGGGCCAGGAGCTGAGTCTCGACCCTTCCAACCACAATTAGGCGAGTACACGCACGCACGCACGCACGCACACACACACACACACACACACACACACACACACACACACACACACACACACACACACACACAAGAACAAAGAATCCATTATCCGTGGAAGCTACTGTGTCATCGTCGAGGTTTACAGCCCAATAACTTACTAATAAAAACCAGTTAACCCAAACCGGTTATATTTACCGACAGTTATATGTTGGGTATCGCAAGAGACCACTGGTGTTTTATTAGCCCCTCACCTGCCATTAACACTATGCTAACTAGCTGTTCACACCTGAGCTGAAGGTGCACATTAGAAGCCAATGCAGCTAGAATTAGCAGGGAATGAAGCCGAAATGGAGGAGGAGGTCAGATTGGGGATCAGGAATGCCTCCTCTACCGGCTGTTTTTTTTTTTTTTTTCCTTGCTGTTGACTTGTAGCAATCCTGATAACTTGTGAGTTAGTATGGTGTTGAGGTTTTGATAATGGTTGTTGATGATCCGGTAAGTCTCTTAACTGAGCGAGAACAATTTTCTCTCTCAGAACACAACTACAAATACGCATGTAAAGAGGGACATAGGGATCACCACGAAGAACGAAAAGACGATGTAGGTCAAAGAGACGGGCTGGCGGATAGAAGGGTTAATGGATACATGGGTTGTTGGATAGATGGATTTCAGGACAGATGGTCTGTCGGGCAGTTGTGTTGCAGGTTAGATGGGTTGTCGGATAAATGGACTGTAGGATATATGAGTTGTCAAATAGATGGACTGCACGACAGGTTGTCGGACAGATGAATTGCAGGGTAGATGAGCTGTCGGGGAGACTGTCGTGCAGATGAATACCCGCAAAAAAACGGATTGTCTAACAGACACATGGTTAGTATGACCCCCGAATCCTCATTCCCTCCAGAGTCCTGCCAACACATCTGAAAGTCCTGCCAACACATTTGAGAGTCCTCCCAACACATCTGAGAGTCCTGCCAGCACATCTGTGCTGCCATAACAACAATAGAGATCTAACGATGGTAAAAACGCCTTCGACTTCTCATCTCGTTCGTCGAGAGACTTCACAAGTATTAACTAACCTGATGGCACTAATATTAAAACCAGATCGCTACCTTGATTGTTGGATAAACTAGGCTATCTATTCGCGACCCACATAACCATCACAGCCTGGTTGATCTGGCACAGGGAGGTGGTAGTGGTCTAGTGCCCCCTTTCTAATGTCTGCTGGTGTAACAAATCGAAGTCTTGGACTACGGATGTTGACACAGGGTTTTCTTATTGTGCCTATGACGCCCCTGCCTTTCATTGGGTTTATTTGACATGGAAGCTGATACACGATAACACATTCTGCTTAAGGATATCAGAGCGTTTGACGAGAAACTGCGTGTGTACAAAAACCACTGTTTGATTATCATTATTATTATTATTATTAATAATAATAATAAATTATTATTATTATTATTATTATTATTATTATTATTATTATTATCATATTGAAAGGTTCTGTGGGCGGCATTAAACGCTGACTATATTTTTAGTCGTTCGTGAGAAATTCACTCTCAAACACCACTGGGAGTAAAAAAAACTTGGAACTCATCACAGGTATAACAAAGGTATATATACATTACGTCCAGCGCGCCACCACAAACTTCCTTATTTCTTATTTCGTTATTGTCGAGTAATTATGCCTAAATATAGGTAAACATACGTTAACCTCAACCTAACCTATAATAACAAATAAAATTTCCGAAGGATATTGATCACACATATATGCACGAAAGACAAATAGTTAATGTGGACTGGAACTTGGTATACAGGTTGCAACACCAGACTCTGGTGAGCTGTGGTAGAGACATACATTCTTACAGGACAACCTCCTATCCCTTCCTATCAACTTTTAAGCTCTGTGGACAGGTACACGAGAGTGTACGTACAAATATCTGGAGTATACCCGAAGAGGGGTTTCTGGGGTCAACGCCCCCGCGGCCCGGCTTGTGACCAGGTCTCGCGGTGGATCAAAGCCTAATCAACCAGGATGTTGCTGCTGACCACACGCAAACAGACGTGCGACCCACAGCCCGCAACACAGCTCTGAGGACTGGTACATGAATAGGTATAGTTGGGTGCTAGTTAGAGCTGCCTAGCATGGGCTAGTACGCATGGACTAGTAAGTATTCGTCAACATTACAAAGGTATATATCCAGTTATCTATGACTTCATGCCTGATGTTTAATATCAGTATTATGCAATCCATACCCATGGTGTGGGCAGTAATCAAAAGATTACAGAGTGACTGGGCCCCTAAATTTTGATAGCAGAACAAGTTACAGCGGTAATGAACTATTTACATGATTATATCTGGTCATAATCGTAATGAGTTATTTATGCAGACATGAATTTGGGCAGAGGTTTCATGACACATTTAAGTGCATTAACCACATTTGCCATTCTGGGATGCTTGAAGATATCCTCATTGTCCAGCACAAGCTAGTGACCAGAAAAACCCGTTTTGTGCTAGCTCTAATGTGCTAAACAAGTGAGCAGGTGTGCCTGTATACCTCTTACCCCTATAAAATATCACCCATCACTGTATGTGCCCTGTATGTACAGGATAGATACGAGCATACACATCGCAAGCGTATGTACATCGCGTATGCGTGTGTGTTTTTCTGACTCCAGCTGTCACCATGTGGGCGTTTCTGAACCAGAAATTCCCACAGGTTACGGAGGTGTGTCTACCTTAATTGCCACCTGACACAGGTGGTATCCTCCACACACAGCGGAAATTAATATTTTTTAAAGGCAATACAAGTGTGACATTAGTGAAGACGATAATGTGTGTGTTACTGCGGCCCTCTGGCGGCGGTGACGGCCCCTGGGACAAGTGAAAGCCACTATGCGACACAATGCTGATTTGCTTTTTAAATCAACTTGGACGTTCCGACCACCAGGAATGTTCCTGGAGAACGAAACGTCTTGTCAATAAATTGCATCCCTAGCCCGCATAAAGTGCCTCATCCCTATTTCCCCTCAACACAGCAGAGGGACACGCCACACAACACAGCAGAGGGACACGCCACACAACACAGCAGAGGGACACGCCACACAACACAGCAGAGGGACACGCCACACAACACAGCAGAGGGACACGCCACACAACACAGCAGAGGGACACGCCACACAACACAGAAGAGGGACACGCCACACAGCAGAGGGACACGCCACACAACACAGCAGAGGGACACGCCACACAACACAGCAGAGGGACACGCCACACAACACAGCAGAGGGACACGCCACACAACACTTCAGAGGGACACGCCACACAACACTTCAGAGGGACACGCCACACAACACAGCAGAGGGACACGCCACACAACACAGCAGAGGGACACGCCACACAACACAGCAGAGGGACACGCCACACAACACTTCAGAGGGACACGCCACACAACACAGCAGAGGGACACGCCACACAGCAGAGGGACACGCCTCACAACACAGCAGAGGGACACGCCACACAGCACAACAGAGGGACACGCCACACAACACTGAAGAGGGACACGCCACACAGCAGAGGGACACGCCACACAACACAGCAGAGGGACACGCCACACAGCACAACAGAGGGACACGCCACACAGCAGAAGGACACGCAACACAGCAGAGGGACACGCCACACAACACAGCAGAGGGACACGCCACACAGCACAACAGACGGACACGCCACACAGCAGAGGGACACGCCACACAACACAGCAGAGGGACACGCAACACAGCAGAGGGACACGCCACACAGCAGAGGGACACGCCACACAACACAGCAGAGGGACACGCCACACAGCAGAGGGACACGCCACACAACACAGCAGAGGGACACGCCACACAGCAGAGGGACACGCCACACAACACAGCAGAGGGACACGCCACACAACACAGCAGAGGGACACGCCACACAACACAGCAGAGGGACACGCCACACAACACAGCAGAGGGACACGCCACACAACACAGCAGAGGGACACGCCACACAACACAGCAAAGGGACACGCCACACAACACAGCAGAGGGACACGCCACACAACACAGCAGAGGGACACGCCACACAGCACAACAGAGGGACACGCCACACAACACAGAAGAGGGACACGCCACACAGCAGAGGGACACGCCACACAACACAGCAGAGGGACACGCCACACAGCACAACAGAGGGACACGCCACACAGCAGAGGGACACGCAACACAGCAGAGGGACACGCCACACAACACAGCAGAGGGACACGCCACACAACACAGCAGAGGGACACGCCACACAACACAGCAGAGGGACACGCCACACAACACAGCAGAGGGACACGCCACACAACACAGCAGAGGGACAAGCCACACAACACAGCAAAGGGACACGCCAAACAACACAGCAGAGGGACACGCCACACAACACAGCAGAGGGACACGCCACACAACACAGCAGAGGGACACGCCACACAGCAGAGGGACACGCAACACAGCGGAGGGACACGCCACACAACACAGCAGAGGGACACGCCACACAACACAGCAGAGGGACACGCCACACAACACAGCAGAGGGACACGCCACACAACACAGCAGAGGGACACGCCACACAGCAGAGGGACACGCCACACAACACTTCAGAGGGACACGCCACACAACACAGCAGAGGGACACGCCACACAACACAGCAGAGGGACACGCCACACAACACAGCAGAGGGATACGCCACACAACACTTCAGAGGGACACGCCACACAACACAGCAGAGGGACACGCCACACAGCAGAGGGACACGCCACACAACACAGCAGAGGGTCACGCCACACAGCACAACAGAGGGACACGCCACACAACACAGAAGAGGGACACGCCACACAGCAGAGGGACACGCCACACAACACAGCAGAGGGACACGCCACACAGCACAACAGAGGGACACGCCACACAGCAGAGGGACACGCAACACAGCAGAGGGACACGCCACACAACACAGCAGAGGGACACGCCACACAGCACAACAGAGGGACACGCCACACAGCAGAGGGACACGCCACACAACACAGCAGAGGGGCACGCCACACAGCAGAGGGGCACGCCACACAGCAGAGGGACACGCCACACAACACAGCAGAGGGACACGCCACATAGCAGAGGGACACGCCACACACCAGAGGGACACGCCACGCAACACAGAAGAGGGACACGCCAAACAGCAGAGGGACACGCCAACACAGCAGAGGGACACGCCACACAACACAGCAGAGGGACACGCCACACAACACAGCAGAGGGACACGCCACACAGCAGAGGGACACGCCACACAACACAGCAGAGGGACACGCCACACAGCAGAGGGACACGCCACACAACACAGCAGAGGGACACGCCACACAACACAGCAGAGGGACACGCCACACAACACAGCAGAGGGACACGCCACACAACACAGCAGAGGGACACGCCACACAACACAGCAGAGGGACAAGCCACACAACACAGCAAAGGGACACGCCACACAACACAGCAGAGGGACACGCCACACAACACAGCAGAGTGACACGCCACACAGCACAACAGAGGGACATGCCACACAACACAGAAGAGGGACACGCCACACAGCAGAGGGACACGCCACACAACACAGCAGAGGGACACGCCACACAGCACAACAGAGGGACACGCCACACAGCAGAGGGACACGCAACACAGCAGAGGGACACGCCACACAACACAGCAGAGGGACACGCCACACAGCACAACAGAGGGACACGCCACACAGCAGAGGGACACGCCACACAACACAGCAGAGGGACACACCACACAGCAGAGGGACACGCCACACAGCAGAGGGACACGCCACACAACACAGCAGAGGGACACGCCACACAACACAGCAGAGGGACACGCCACACAGCAGAGGGACACGCCACACAACACAGCAGAGGGACACGCCACACAACACAGCAGAGGGACACGCCACACAGCAGAGGGACACGCCACACAACACTTCAGAGGGACACGCCACACAACACAGCAGAGGGGCACGCCACACAACACAGCAGAGGGGCACGCCACACAACACAGAAGAGGGACACACCACACAGCAGAGGGACACGCCACACAACACAGCAGAGGGACACGCCACACAGCACAACAGAGGGACACGCCACACAGCAGAGGGACACGCAACACAGCAGAGGGACACGCCACACAACACAGCAGAGGGACACGCCACACAGCACAACAGAGGGACACGCCACACAGCAGAGGGACACGCCACACAACACAGCAGAGGGACACGCAACACAGCAGAGGGACACGCCACACAGCAGAGGGACACGCCACACAACACAGCAGAGGGACACGCCACACAGCAGAGGGACACGCCACACAACACAGCAGAGGGACACGCCACACAGCAGAGGGACACGCCACACAACACAGCAGAGGGACACGCCACACAGCAGAGGGACACGCCACACAACACAGCAGAGGGACACGCCACACAACACAGCAGAGGGACACGCCACACAACACAGCAGAGGGACACGCCACACAGCAGAGGGACACGCCACACAACACAGCAGAGGGACACGCCACACAGCAGAGGGACACGCCACACAACACAGCAGAGGGACACGCCACACAACACAGCAGAGGGACACGCCACACAACACAGCAGAGGGACACGCCACACAACACAGCAGAGGGACACGCCACACAACACAGCAGAGGGACAAGCCACACAACACAGCAAAGGGACACGCCACACAACACAGCAGAGGGACACGCCACACAACACAGCAGAGTGACACGCCACACAGCAGAGGGACAAGCCACACAACACAGAAGAGGGACACGCCACACAGCAGAGGGACACGCCACACAACACAGCAGAGGGACAAGCCACACAACACAGCAAAGGGACACGCCACACAACACAGCAGAGGGACACGCCACACAACACAGCAGAGTGACACGCCACACAGCACAACAGAGGGACATGCCACACAACACAGAAGAGGGACACGCCACACAGCAGAGGGACACGCCACACAACACAGCAGAGGGACACGCCACACAGCACAACAGAGGGACACGCCACACAGCAGAGGGACACGCAACACAGCAGAGGGACACGCCACACAACACAGCAGAGGGACACGCCACACAGCACAACAGAGGGACACGCCACACAGCAGAGGGACACGCCACACAACACAGCAGAGGGACACGCAACACAGCAGAGGGACACGCCACACAGCAGAGGGACACGCCACACAACACAGCAGAGGGACACGCCACACAACACAGCAGAGGGACATGCCACACAGCAGAGGGACACGCCACACAACACAGCAGAGGGACACGCCACACAGCAGAGGGACACGCCACACAACACAGCAGAGGGACACGCCACACAACACAGCAGAGGGACACGCCACACACACAGCAGAGGGACACGCCACACAACACAGCAGAGGGACACGCCACACAACACAGCAGAGGGACAAGCCACACAACACAGCAAAGGGACACGCCACACAACACAGCAGAGGGACACGCCACACAACACAGCAGAGGGGCACGCCACACAGCAGAGGGACAAGCCACACAACACAGCAAAGGGACACGCCACACAGCAGAGGGACACGCCACACAGCAGAGGGACACGCCACACAACACAGCAGAGGGGCACGCCACACAACACAGCAGAGGGACACGCCACACAACACAGCAGAGGAACACGCCACACAACACAGCAGAGGGACACGCCACACAGCAGAGGGACACGCTACACAGCACAGCAGAGGGACACGCCACACAGCAGAGGGACACGCCACACAACACAGCAGAGGGACACGCCACACAACACAGCAGAGGGACACGCCACACAACACAGCAGAGGGACACGCCACACAACACAGCAGAGGGACACGCCACACATCAGAGGGACACGCCACACAACACAGCAGAGGGACACGCCACACAACACAGCAGAGGGACACGTCACACAGCAGAGGGACACGCCACACAACACAGAAGAGGGACACGCCACACAGCAGAGGGACACGCCACACAACACAGCAGAGGGACACGCCACACAGCAGAGGGACACGCCACACAACACAGCAGAGGGACACGCCACACAACACAGCAGAGGGACACGCCACACAGCAGAGGGACACGCCACACAACACAGCAGAATGACACGCCACACAACACAGCAGAGGGACACGCCACACAATTTACAAGTCACTTAAACACACGTTTATTTTTAATTGGGGTGAGAAGACCAAGGATGGTCAGTCTTAACTCCCCCTCCCCCTCCCTCTCCCCCTCCCCCTCCCCCCCTCCTCCGCTTCTTACCTCGCCTCCAACACCTCCTCTCATCTTCCTTCTCTAGTTTCCTCGTCTCCTATTCCCACTTCTTTCCCCTCCTGTTCTGTCTTCCTTTATTTTCTCTTCCGCCTGTCTTCACCATCCCTCCCTCCGTCCATTCGCCTTCCCTCCCTTGCCTTCCATCACCCTTCCTCTCTCTTTCCCTCCTTCACCATCACCTTCCCTCCATCATCATCCATCACTTTCCCTCCATCACCATCCATCACCTTCCCTCCCTCACCATCACCTCCCGTGTGTATATCTCCAGGGATACACACTTCACCTTCCTAGGACTGGCGGCTGAGGTGAAGCTAGGACGACCTGCTGAGAAGAAGCTAGGACTGGCGGCTCCTAGCTACAATAACTGCAGGCCAACAACATCTCGTCCATATTCCCAGCACCTCATTAAATATAAATAATGATAAAGACTATCTTTAAACCCAGCAAAGTATAACCTTGCAATATTTACACGCCATGAAAAATAACTCAATTCTGCGCCGCGTCCGATGATATCATCCGAGGCTAAGAATGCTTAATACCGGGGGTGTGTATATATCCTGAGTTAGTATACCCCGGGATGATATATCGTGCACCTTCCCCCTTCCCCCCTCGCCCCACCAGCATATATCTGAGTATACCAGTGGTGATGCAGGCTTGGATCTATCTGCAAGGCGGTCCTCTCTCCATCCTTATGTCCTCTCCATCTCTATTCCACCATCCTTTTGTCCTCTTTGTTTCCTCCGTCCTGCCTACCCTCCCTTCCTCATTCCCTAATTCCAGTCTTCCCTCCCTCCATCCCATCTCCTGGTGATGGGTTACAAACACTGGAGGCACCCATCACCACACCTCTTCCCATCTCCTGGCGATGGTGTGTTAAGGAGCCGCCATAATTGGGAATGCGATAACCTGGCGTTATTATGTTATTAAAAGATCATTGTGGCACCATGAACGCCGGGCCATCAGTGGCCACACACGCCGGGCCATCAGTGGCCACTCGGACGCAAAGAAATTTCCAGGTCGCGTAGTGGTGGTGGGGAATGGGGGTGTAGGAGGGGAAGAGGGGTGGAAGGGGTAAATTTCCGGTGATGGGAGGATAGACAGGAAAGGGGGAAGGGAGGAGGGGTCAGGGAGAGGCAAATTGAAAAAAAAAATTCCTGTCGCCTTACGTGAGGAAAGGAGAGGAAAACTAGGCAGTGATGCAGCACTTAGTAGCAGGGGGAGGGGGGAGGGGAAGCGAGGGGCGGGAGGGGAAGCGAGGGGAGGGAGGGGAAGACTGATATGAGGGGAAGGAGAATGGGAGGGGGACAGACCTGCTATAAAGAAGAGGAAGGAATAGAGAGAAATTAGAAGAGAGGGGTAAGAAGAGAAACTAAGGAGGGAGAGAGAGGTATAAGAATACAGGGGATGAAAGAGGTAGTGGTAGAAAGGAATAAGAGAAAAGAGGAAAGGGGGAAGAAGATAGAAGAAAAACAGAGAAGAGGATATAGAGAGAAAGAAAAAGAAAGAGCGGGTAGAGAGGAGTAATGAATATGGGAAAGAAGAGAGAAGGAAACCAAGAAGAGAATCGAATGGAAAATGGAGAGGGAAGATGAAAAGAGAACTAAGAAAAGAAAGAAGAGAGGATAAGACAAAGGGGAATAGGAGGTGGTAGAGGAGAAATATTTACAGTAGAAGTAGGAAGACGAGAGAGATGAAATAAGAGAAAGAGGAAAAAATGGGAGAAAGGCGAATAGGTAGAGGGGAATATAAAAAAGGGAGAATTAAAGGAGAAGAGGACAAGAAAGGAGAAGATTAGGACGGGGAAGAGGAGGAGGGGAAGTGGTGTGGGGGGGGGGGGGAATTTTTGGGAGTAATAATGTGTATATAACATGCCTCTCGGAGTGGGTGCCTAGTTGGGTGCTCCGTAGGGTAATTACCCCTGATGGCGCAGCCGATCATTATGAATAATTAATTGGGCTTTAGAGTTTGCAGTAATTATAGTACACGTAGCGAAATTTACAGCCAGATGATATCTCCCGGGGAGATCTAGGCGCATGTGTGTGTGTGTGTGTGTGTGTGTGTGTGTGTGTGTGTGTGTGTGTGTGTAAATAGGACACTGCCTATGATGTGCACTATTTTATTGTGCGGTCAAAGTATACTCTGTTACAACACTTGAGTTGGTTTCTGTCACTGTCAAGCAGTGATATCAGCCTGCTAGTCACTGTACCCATCCACAGGACCAGACTGTGGAAGTTAGCACACGGTTACCTTGTCTGGGTGTCGTCCTCGAAAGCCTCGAGGACTCGACAAACGAAAATCTACTCCGGTGTTGGGCCGATTCTGAAATTCTAGCTGGACGCACATTTTATAGCTGGTTCCTCTTGTACCAGCATGTGTGAGGACTACACTTCCTGAGCACCAACTGAGGAAAGCATTTCGGCTTACTGCCTTTCTTGTGTTAGGATGGCTGTAATGCGAATGCTTCTGATATTTTGTTGCTGTAATAATCTGCTACCGCATTACTCTCATTTCACTTTTCAATACGACGAGGGAATGTAAATAACGTGGACGAGGAGTCAGATGTGTTATCAGTATTATATAAATGATTTAGAAAACTGATGAAGTTGATGAACGAGACACTGATCACACGCTAAGTTTGATATCAATTTATTGAACATTTATTTTGTAGCAGGAACAATTAGTAAATCTGTGTTGCATAGTGGTAGATGCTGCAGCCGTGGTTAGGTCTTCACTAGGAAGGAGTTAGAACACATAAAACTGCATTAAAAGCCTAATTAATACCCGAGATAAGTTCTTAGCAAATCCATTTTCCACCCAGGGGTCACCACGGTGGCTGGGGAGCCAGGAAAGGGTGTAGGATTCTCAATATTCAAGTAAGGTACGAGAAGTGTGAAAGCTCAAGAACTCCAACAACCATCCTGACAACCACTGCAGGTTTATCCTCAACCGGAGTAACGTGGGTGACGACTGCATCGGTAGAGCTCTTACCGAGTCAGTTGTTTTCATTTTCCTTGCTCTTAATTCCTGACGGTGCATACCAGAGAGGGTAGCAGCTGGGTTTCAGGGAACTCACCACTGCTTAAAAAACAGTGGTGAGATCAGTCACAAAAGTGTTACTCTTGATCAGTCACATGTGTTTATATTCCCTCTTCATTTAGTAACCGACGATGCTGTACACGAAGTAAATAAAATTCCTACAAATTGTTAAAAATCATAAAAAAGAATGCTAAAACAAGGAACAAGTATTTCATTACGGGATGTGTTCTTGCGCATGCGTATGTATTCATGTGCGTGCGTATGCATACGTATGCTCAGGCAATACAATGTAAAAATATGTGCATGTGAAACTTATCGGGCGACGTCCATAGATTTTAGCGTCTTGGGGCGGCGGTATTGAGAGTGGGAGCAGAGGCGTGTTGCCAACAGAATGGACTGGATGGACATAGACAATATTCGGAACTAACTTCCACTGGGACAACATTTCGCCAAACCCTTAGTGAAAGGTAGTCCCAATGAAAGCTTGTTCTGCCTATGACAGAGCACTGTTTACAGTGTTTCTGATATTGTTTATCAGGGGAGGTGGTTTATTTGTCCTGAAACCAACAATGATCTTAACAGCCTGGTTGATCAGACCCTGATCCACCACGAGGCCTCGTCTCAGACCGAGCCGCGGGGGCGTTAACCCCCGAAACCCTCTCCAGGTATACTCCAGGTACCCACAAGTCTTTCTTCTAGGCCAGAGTATTCGAAAAATCATAGTGAAATGTGTGAATAAATTTTACTATTTTGAATTTCTTACAGGCTTGTATAAAAAATAATTGATTTAATAAACCAAGCAAGCTCAGATTTATGCATCCCACTAAAATAAACCTTCCTTAGATCAAAACCCACCAGGGCTAAAGAGTTTGAAGCCAACCAGAAGATTCTTCAATTATCATAATGATCCACAGCGAGGCCTAGTCATGGACCGGGCCGCGGGGGCGTTGACCCCTGGAACACCCCTCCCAGGTATACCCTCCAGGTATGGATTTCAACAATGCTAAGTTTATTAACTATGTTAGATAACTGGTAATTTTCACTTACACAGTGTAACCCCTAAAACTTGCTATTCCTTTTGCAAGTTAAGTCAGTCATTGAAGATTCAGGTCATTAAGAACACTCAAAATATTTCACCAATTAAGTACCACAAAATTTTAAAAACACAAGTGGCATATTGTGTGATTGCAAATATGGAAATAAAATACCACTGTGAAAATAGGAAGTAAAACCTGAGCGATTTCATGTCCTTACACACATACATCTTCTTAAGACGTGTGTGCAAGCACATGAAAGTGCTCAGGTTTTAATTCCTATTTACACTGTGGTATCATAGTTGCATTACACCAGCGTTAAAAGTTTGAAACCGATCGGATGAGTTGTTCTTAAGTTATAAACAAAAACCTTGATGGAAGAAACACTCAAGCACTTAAGGGTACCTCTTCAGGGATACTTAGAAAACAAGCATGTATTCGTGAAGGTTAACTGACTGTGTGTTATATTTTGTACGTCTTCTTGAGGACTACTTGCTAGGTGTTTATTACTAAATATAGTTCATAAAATCCCTAAGTGAATGCATGATTGGTGTAGTAACAGGTTATGACAGGAGGAAGAGCAGGGGAAGAAAGAGCGGAAAGAGGCAGAAGAGAGGAGAGTGGGGAGAGAGCGAGGGATGAGAGGTAACAGCTCTTAGCTTGTAAATAAAATTAGGAACTGTTAACTTTGCCCTGTAAAAAACCGTATGGAGAGAGAGAGAGAGAGAGAGAGAGAGAGAGAGAGAGAGAGAGAGAGAGAGAGAGAGAGAGAGAGAGAGAGAGAGAGAGAGAGAGAGAGAGAGAGAGAGTATTACTAAAACCACCCCCACCCTCATTATACCCTCTCACCCTCACAAATACCACTATCACCCCCACCCTAATCAAACCACCAACCTCCCCAAGCACCACAACAACAACCACCGACCCCCCTACCACCACCAGCAATAATAACAAGCCTTCATCAGGGTGAACCACAGACACGCCACCAACAAATAGCCCCGTCGCCTCGGGTTCAAGACCTGTAATTCAATTCATCTTGGGGTATCATGGACGACCCTAAATAATACGTATTAAAGTAAGAAAAATCACTATTCTCTCCTCTACATTACTTTCAATGGAAGAGCGTGAAGCTGGGTGGTGGGGGTGTTGAATCCTCCCGCTGGCTGGCCATGAGGGTTACCAACACCAAGTGATGCTGCAAGACACCGCTGAGATGCCATTAAATAGGAGGAGGAGGAGCGTCTCCACTTGTTCGACACCTTAAGAGGCGATGATACGAGATGATTAGTGTGCGTTTTGGGTCATAAGGAAGGTGTCTCCCAACCCCTCCACTTGATTCTATATCTGAGGTATGTCCGTGTGTGTGTGTGTGTGTGTGTGTGTGTGTGTACTCACCTAGTTGAGGTTGCAGGGGTCGAGTCCAAGCTCCTGGCCCCGCCTCTTCACCGGTCGGTACTAGGTCACTCTCCTGTGCCGTGAGCTTTATCATACCTCTGCTTAAATCTGTGTATGGATTTTGCCTCCACTACATCGCTTCCCAAACTATTCCACTTCCTGACTACTCTGTGGCTGAAGAAATACTTCCTAACATCCCTGTGATTCATCTGTGTCTTCAACTTCCAACTGTGTCCCCTTGTTACTGTGTCCAATCTCTGCAACATCCTATCTTTGTCCACCTTGTCAATTCCTCTCAGTATTTTGTATGTCGTTATCATGTCCCCCCTATCTCTCTTGTCCTCCAGTGTCGTCAGGTTGATTTCCCTTAACCTCTCCTCGTAGGACATACCTCTTAGCTCTGGGACTAGTCTTGTTACAAACCTTTGCACTTTCTCTAGTTTCTTTACGTGCTTGGCTAGGTGTGTGTGTGTGTGTGTGTGTGTGTGTGTGTGTGTGTGTGTGTGTGTGTGTGTGTGTGTGTGTGTGTGTGTGTGTGTGTGTGTGTGTGTGTGCTCACCTAATTGTGGTTGCAGGGGCCCAGACTCTTCACTGACCGCTACTGAGTCCTCCCTCTCCCTGCTCCATGAGCTTCATCATACCTCGTCTTGAAACTATGTATGGCTCCTGCCTCTACTACATCACTTGCGCGCGCGCGTGTGTGTGTGTGTGTGTGTGTGTGTGTGTGTGTGTGTGTGTGTGTGTGTGTGTGTGTGTGTGTGTGTGAACTGAAACTCTGAACATGAACCCCTCATTTCCTCGGCTGGTAGAACCACTCTACACCTTACACTGACAGGTATTTATTTCCTGAATCATAAGATCACTAATACTCCCAACAGAATATATCAGACCGTTATTTAGACCGTTAGATCATTCTGAAGACCTTATATCATTTTTTGCTCCCTGAACATTCTACCTAACCTTTATTTAACAACACTATCAGACCATTACTGGAGACCAGTGGAAGACTTTCCTGAGGCAACCTTTTTTTTTTTTTTTTGGCTATGTATCGTTCATCAATTCGTATAGTAATTTTCTTCTCTCAAGTGTCACAGTACGTGTATGCCGGTTTCAACAACTTAGTTGATTAGGTCATTTCGCAGCCTAGTGTCGGGCTGGGAGATAAATGGTATGTATACGACACTCGTTTTCTTTAAGTGTGCGATCCGCCCGTTTTCTTTGAGTAAGCAACACATCCGTTTTCTTTAACGGTGACAAACATTTTCTTCACGAGAATGTGCTAAATCCGTTTTCTATTTTCATGTGTCTGGGTTACGTTCGTTTTCTTTAAGTATCTGTAATAAGCCCGTTTTCTTTCATGATTTGTTTTTGTTGCATGCACGTAATTATATTGTTTTGTGCTGTAAACCAAATACCTTTTTACACCTCCTGGGTACTAATTAGTGGTTGCAGAGAGGGAGTGGAAGTGCGAGAGGGAGAGGGAGGGAGGAAGACAACATAGGTAGTGGTGGATAGATGGGGGGAGGGAGGAGAGGGTCAAATTGTGGTGTTTAGCAGGTCACTTCTATATCAACAAAGGGATCGCCTCTTGGTTCCAGATCACCGTAATTATCCACACCTTGTTGTATCCGGCCCCAAATTGAAACGTAAAGTAGTCATCACATCTGTTTTTTTTTTTAATCTTTTCGATCAATGGCTTACTGCTTGGTTATTTGTTTTTCCGTTAGCGTGAATTAATGGTGTTTCTTTGCTGTTTGCGAGAGATTTTAATAGCACAAACGGGAAGTTTCTGATCACAAATGGTAGAAGTGAACACACACAATGAGGACGAGGAAGATATAAAAAAAATTAATAAGAAAATAAATGAGATTTGTAGGGAGGGGAAGAGGAGAGAGACTTAAAAGTAAAAAAATCAAAATTAAACTCGAACAGTTGGTCAAACAAAAGCACGAGTCCAAAAAACAAAACACATTTTCCCCCACCCTGTAAACAATAATCGATAAACGCGCTGTTTCCGACAATATTTTTTGCGACCTCCTTACCACCTCTCCGAGGCTGTGACGTTCTCATTTGCAGCCAGTGGTTGGTGGAAATATGGCGAGGCCGCCGCTCCTCACCCTGTAACACAATCTGGAGTCTGATTAGAGCGATAAATTTCTGGGCTGTGATGCGCGCGAGATCACCAGTTGGAACCCCACTCGGGGGTTAAGAAGTGTAATTACCTGAGGATCGTCTAGTCTCTCCTGTGGGACTCGATATCACAGCTTCGGGTATAGATTTTCTATCCCCCTCCTTGTGGAGCAATTTTTTTTTTTCACTTATTTTCTCCCCGACTTTTAACATGTTTCGACCAGCTTTTCTATTTTCCTTACTGAGTGTTTTTCTTTTTTCATTTATATTACAGCACTTCTCCATTAGCTTTCTTGTTTTTTGTTGCTCCGTTTAGCTACTCTTGTTTCTTTCACCTTTTGCGTTAAGCTTTAACGTTAATATCGTAAATTATCAGAAGACTTGTACAAGTGAAATTTAGCCGTTTTGTTTGGAGTTTTTAATAAAGAGTCACTTTATTTACCCTTCATTCAACATGTCTTCCATCAACCATTTGTCAGCCTCCAGCCATGTTGATGTTTTTGTCCCTAGGTAAATAGAGGTGTAAATCACTATGTGTAACCATTACGCTCCGTCCATGCGTTCTGCTCTGCGACCGCACAACGCACGACTACCCTGACCCACGGGATTCACGCCATCTGAACACCTTGCGTTCAAAAATTTCCAAACGCAATTACAATAATTATTTTTTTTTGCAGGTAAAGTTTAAAATACGTGCAATAGTGAAGCAGCCCTGTGAATATTTATTTTCATAGCCAGGAAAGTATAGGAGAGTGTTAAACATCATATTTCATAACTGGACAAGTAGGAGGGATTCGAACACGTGACAAGACAACGCTAATAATGGTTGCGATCGTTCGATACGATATCCTCGAATCCTGACATTCAATATAAGGCGTCATGATTACTAGGTTAAATTTGGTTAACATGAGAGAGATTATCGGGCACTGAGTAGCTACACTGATGTGAAAATATCGAATTAAGAGATAATGTTTTTATAGACCAATACGTTATAATGGGAAGATAGAGGGGGAGGACAGGAAGTATTGGGAGGGAGGAAAGGGAGAGACAAGGAGGGAAGACGGGAAGGAGAACAAGGATGGACATGAAGACAAAGGAGGTGGACAAGGGAGAAAAACGAGTAAGGAAGAAATGAGGGGGAGAGTAATAGGGAGGGAGAGGAGAAGAAAGAATATTCGTGGGAAGGCGTACAACACTAGGATAACTGGAGGTAATCATGTTTGATCCAAGGAAGAATAAGAGATCCAATCCCTTGGATCAAGAGTCTAATGAAGACGCTTAGAGAGAGAGAGAGAGAGAGAGAGAGAGAGAGAGAGAGAGAGAGAGAGAGAGAGAGAGAGAGAGAGAGAGAGAGAGAGAGAGAGAGAGAGAGAGAGAGAGAGAGAGAGAGAGAGAAATATAGTGTAGACTAACAGGTTGGTTCACGAACTAAATGTTGCCACCTTGATGATGTTGAAATGTACATGATTAACGAGTTAATTATTCTCTCGCTGTAGCTCTATTTGTCGCTGTGATTGTCTTACTTTATTCCTTTATTTTCTCTCTACATTTATAAACTTTAATAATAATTAATCATTATTATCTTTATCTGTTCGATATACACAGAGACTAGTGCATTTATTAGAATATATACACAAAGTGCATCTCTCGGTATATATATATATATACATATATAAAGAAAAACAGGAAAATATTACCCAAAATAAAAAAAAAACAATATATTATTAACAAATATAATGATTATATCAATAAAATTAATACAAGCAATAATAATTAAAAACGATAATATCGAATAATCAATAATTAATAAAAATAAAAAATCAAATAAAAAATCAAATTAAAAAAATAAAAATTAGAAAATATAATAACAACAACAACAACTACTTGCCTAATAGATTTTACACCTAATTAGGCTTTCCATTACATCACTGGTCCTGCAAGAATGCCGTCAGCTGCTCACATGTCTGCTGGAGGAGTATTATAATCATGGGGGAGCGCTAAACCCGTAGGATTATACAGCGCCTGGGGGGATGGGATGGAAGGTATTCAGGCTGTGCTGGAGTAACATGAACCCAGCCCTGGTTTTTACTCTTCCACTATGTAAATCACATGGTATTTCAGTTATTCTATTTATAAACAAGGGTATCGTTATTTATCATAAGTTATATTAAATAAAAAGTTTCACGCTCTTTTTTTTTTTTTTTTAAGAAATTTACCTGCTTTGGGAGGGGGATGAGGCGTTGGTTGCCATTGTGAGGAGTCGAATTCTTCTGTTTACTGGCTAGGAATGACCGGGAAGAAGCCTCGTACCTCATGTTATCTGTTACACAGCTTCAGGAGTGGATACCCGATAGTTCCTTGATATCCATGGTAAATCTGCAGAACGGACAATGAGAAGAGTTAGTGTACAAATGAGAGACGTGTGTGTATGTACTAACCCTCCACACTGTGATCACCAACACTGAGACAGTCTGCTTGTTTGGGGAACTGGGTTTGAAGCCTATCGACCACATACCAGGCATTTATATACCATAAATAATTTCGTGATAGCATTTTCTACGTAATTCCATCATTATCTGGGTTGCAAATATTGAGCACTTGCTAACTATTTAGGAGTGTATTCCTCTTTACTGTTTACATTATTAGGGCTGCATGTAACCTGTTCACCACCTGTCAAGAATACTTTAATCGAGAAAATAGGCGTTAAACTCTCAACTGTATATACACTGCCGGTGGAGGGCTATTGATTTAGGGAATGGGATCTCTCCTCTCCTTATTTTGGTCAAACTTGACTGCCTCCCATTCCCCACGCTGTATAGCCCTTGTGGCTTAGCGCTTCTTTTGATTATAATAATAATAATCCCATTCCCCAGGCGTGACTATGTCCCCACGAGTTTAGCGCTTCCACGTGAAAAAAGAAATTATACTTGGTGACGATTCTAGTGGGGGGGGGGAATGGAAGGTAATGAGGTTTGATCCGAGGGAAGTGCGCAGGTGTCTTGTTGGATAGCTCTTGATTCAAGAAACTGGAAGTACATCCCCTCCTCCTCTCCTTCCTCAGACTGAACATAATTACCACCCATTTCCCACATAAGCTGTCGCTCATCATTACCAACATATTCACCACCAACATATCAACATAATCATCACCTTCACGAACATAATACTCACCATCAGCAACATAATCCTCACCATGACCACTGTCATAATCGCTATCACCAAACTTTACGATCACCACTACTACTGTAACCACCCCAACCAACCTCCACTATCACCTCCCCTCCCTTGCACACGACATACCCCCTCCCCCATCTCCTTCCAATTCTCCCCTCCACTTCTCTCCCCCTCCCAACGGGTTAAGATGGTAGTAGTAGTAGTAGTAGTAGTAGTAGTAGTAGTAGTAGTAGTAGTAGTAGTAGTAGTAGTAGAAGGTCTTCCCACCCAGGACTAAGGTGTGAGGCGGTGGGAAGGTTGTAATAGGTGAGTAAACTGTTGCCCACATGAATTACAACCCCATCACCCACTATTATCACCTCCAACTTGTTCAGTGAGGCTCGCTGCCCACCTCTTCCCGGGCCACGCAGCCCCTGGACCGCCCTCTCTTGGTCCTGTGGACCGACACTGGCCTCGTGGACCAACCCAAGTGTGATGCTGCTCCAACCCCCCCCCCCCACACTACGACACCTCGTGTGATTAATAATAATAATAATAATAATAATAATAATAATCATGATAACGTCACTTATAAGTAGTAGGAACCTCAGTTTCGATTATTGCAATTATTATAAGTATTTAAATGCATCATTGCCACTGCCTCATACTGACAAAATAACCCGGTGATAATTATCAAGCTGATTAATATATAATTATAATTATATATTAATTATCCTGATCAGTCATCATTCTTTACTGGCTGACACATGGAAATTATTATTGGTAGTCACAGCTGAGGGATATTCATGTTAAGCTAATTTTATCATTAGATGAGAGAGTGAGAGAGAATTTTTTTATTATGAATAAAGCCTATCGGTGACGCAGTGGTCACTAAAGCTGCTTTAGTATCCAGGAAAGAGATTAAAGACTCAGAGTACGTACATAGGTTACACACTTCTCTCAGTGTGTACGTACACAGGACACACACACGTCTCTCAGCGTTTACGTACACAGGAGGACACACACACACACACACACACACCTCAGTGTGTACGTACACAAGACACAGACACACACCTCTCTGTGTTTACGTACACAGGACACAAACACACACACACCTCTCAGTGTGTACGTACAAAGGATACACTCTCCTCTGTCAGTGTGTACGTACACGGGAGTACACGCACACCTCTCTCAGTGTGTAAGGACACTTGTTTGAGAGAGTCAGCCAGATAAACACTGTAGCCTAACACAACAGGTAAAGAAATGGAAATACAGCGAGAAGAAATCAAAATATAAACAAAACGTAAATATGGAACACCAACTTTTAACCCCGGTCCTTCACCCTCGCAAAACACACACACACACACACACACACACACACACAGTCAGTCAGCAGACGTGGGGACACAAGGCTCCGAGAACTTTAGTGTTTTTAAGGCGTTCAGTAACTGCTAGCAGTAATCAGTGGTAGTGACAAAGATGAGAATGGTTCTGGTAGGGAGGAGTGGATGGAGGAGCAGTGGAAAAGGATGGAACAATAGTGGGAGAGAAAATTAGGACAGCTTTCTGAAAAAATGGAAACAGAGCTTTCTGTGAAATTAGAAGAGAGGTTGGAGAAGGAGAAGAAGAATTGGGAGGCACAAGCCGAAACTGCAATAACCAGGATAAAGGTCCTAGAAGATGAGGTAAACAGGCTGAAGCAAGTTGCATGGGCATTGACCACAGAAGACACAGCATATGAAGCATAGAGGCCGAACAGGAAAGAGGGAGATATGAATTATGCTGAGGCCATATCAGCCTGCCAAGAAGGGCCAAGGAGTGAACGGGGAGAGCAGCTGGGTGCAGGCGAAGAGGGGATTAGGTCAAATGCAGAGGCACAACAATGCTACCAAGAGCCACTGGAAAAAACAAGAGAGAAAATGACCATGTACAGACAGGAACCAGAGTCACAGAGGGAGAGGCAATGGGAGGAGGAAAGGGCTAAATCAGTGTTTATCTACGGGTTTCAGGAGAGAGAGGAAAGGACACACACTGAAAGACGGCAGGCAGAAAGAAAGGAGATTGAGAACATCATCAAGGAAATAGGTGAAGAAGACATGGACGAGATTGTAAATTTTCAGAGAATAGGGGGGTACTTCAAGGGGAGAAAACGACCGATCAAGCTGATTCTCAGGACAGAAACAGTGAGGAACAGGATCCTCCAAGAGAAACCGCGGTTGAAATACTCAGAAAAGTTCATGAGGGTGTTCCTAGACAGAGACAGAACACAAACAGAACGACAGCAGCTGAGGGAGAAGACAAAAAAGCGAAAGGAGCTACGAAAGGAGACAAGGTTGGAAACAGCGGAGGTCAATCAGAGCAGAACAGAGCAGCAAGTGCAAGCACACACAGAACTATCCTCAGAACACCATCCCAACACAAACTACAATCCACACTCACAGCTTCCACCCAACACCCAGCTATAGAATCCCACAGTATGCTACCAGGTCTCCCACCCTCACAGGCCCCCCAAACCACAGTGTTGGAAAGGAAACTGAAGGTATGGTACACAAACGCTGATGGAATAACAAATAAGTGGGAGGAGTGGCACGAAAGAGTCAAAGAGGCATTACCGGACATCATAGCTCTCACAGAAACCAAGCTAACAGGTATGATAACAGATGCCATATTTCCAACGGGATACCAGATTCTGAGAAAAGACAGAGGTAATGGGGGGGGGAGGAGTGGCACTGTTGATCAAAAGCCAATGGAATTTTGATGAGCTGGAGAGAGGAGACAGCAGAGAAGCAAGCGATTACATAGCGGGAACACTTCACTCTGGAGGTCCCAAGGTGGTAATTGCAGTGATGTATAACCCACCACAGAACAGCAGGAGGCCAAGGCAAGAGTATGACGAGAGCAATAGAGCGATGGTTGACACACTGGCTGCAGTGGCCAGAAGAGCTCATGCATGCAGGGCAAAGCTCCTGATCATGGGCGACTTTAACCACAAGGAGATCGATTGGGAGAACTTGGAGCCACATGGGGGCCAAGACACATGGAGGGCTAAGATGATGGAGGTGGTACTGGAAAACTTCATGCACCAACACGTAAGGGACACTACAAGAGAGAGAGGAGAGGATGAACCAGCAAGACTGGACCTAGTATTCACCTTGAGTAGTGCAGATATTGAGGACATCACATATGAAAGACCCCTTGGGGCCAGCGATCATGTGGTTTTAAGCTTCGAATACACAGTAGAGCTACAAGTGGAGGGGGAAGCAGGAAGGCCAGGACGAATGAAGCCAAACTACAAGAAAGGGGACTACATGGGAATGAGGAACTTCCTGAACGGGGTTCAGTGGGACAGAGAACTGGCAGGGAAGCCAGTTAATGAGATGATGGAATATGTAGCAACAATGTGCAAGGAGGCTGAGGAGAGGTTTGTACCCAAGGGTAACAGGACTAATGAAAAAGCCAGGATGAGCCCATGGTTCACCCAAAGGTGCAGGGAGGCAAAAACCAAGTGTGCTAGGGAATGGAAGAAATATAGAAGGCAAAGGACCCAGGAGAATAAGGAGAGCAGTCGTAGAGCCAGAAATGAATATGCACAGATAAGAAGGGAGGCCCAACGACAATATGAAAACGACATAGCAGCGAAAGCCAAATCTGACCCAAAACTGTTATACAGCCACATCAGGAGGAAAACAACAGTCAAGGACCAGGTAATCAGGCTAAGGAAGGAAGGAGGAGAGACAACAAGAAATGACCATGAAGTATGTGAGGAACTCAACAAGAGATTTAAAGAAGTGTTCACAGAGGAGACAGAAGGGGCTCCAGAAAGACAGAGAGGTGGGGCACACCACCAAGTGCTGGACACAGTACACACAACCAAGGAAGAAGTGAAGAGGCTTCTGAGTGAGCTAGATACCTCAAAGGCAATGGGGCCAGATAACATCTCTCCATGGGTCCTGAGAGAGGGAGCAGAGGCGCTATGTGTACCCCTAACAACAATATTCAATACATCTATCGAAACAGGGAGATTGCCTGAGGCATGGAAGACAGCAAATGTAGTCCCAATCTTTAAAAAAGGAGACAGACATGAAGCACTAAACTACAGACCAGTGTCACTAACATGTATAGTATGCAAAGTCATGGAGAAGATTATCAGGAGAAGAGTGGTGGAACACCTAGAAAGGAATGATCTCATCAACAGCAGCCAACATGGTTTCAGGGACGGGAAATCTTGTGTCACAAACCTACTGGAGTTCTATGACATGGTGACAGCAGTAAGACAAGAGAGAGAGGGGTGGGTGGATTGCATTTTCTTGGACTGCAAGAAGGCGTTTGACACAGTTCCACACAAGAGATTAGTGCAAAAACTGGAGGACCAAGCAGGGATAACAGGGAAGGCACTACAATGGATCAGGGAATACTTGTCAGGAAGACAGCAGCGAGTCATGGTACGTGGCGAGGTGTCAGAGTGGGCACCTGTGACCAGCGGGGTCCCACAGGGGTCAGTCCTAGGACCAGTGCTGTTTCTGGTATTTGTGAACGACATGACGGAAGGAATAGAATCTGAAGTGTCCCTGTTTGCAGATGACGTGAAGTTGATGAGAAGAATTCATTCGATCGAAGACCAGGCAGAACTACAAAGGGATCTGGACAGGCTGCAGACCTGGTCCAGCAATTGGCTCCTGGAGTTCAACCCCACCAAGTGCAAAGTCATGAAGATTGGGGAAGGGCAAAGAAGACCGCAGACGGAGTACAGTCTAGGGGGCCAGAGACTACAAACCTCACTCAAGGAAAAAGATCTTGGGGTGAGTATAACACCAGGCACATCTCCTGAAGCGCACATCAACCAAATAACTGCTGCAGCATATGGGCGCCTAGCAAACCTCAGAACAGCATTCCGACATCTTAATAAGGAATCGTTCAGGACCCTGTACACCGTGTACGTTAGGCCCATATTGGAGTATGCGGCACCAGTTTGGAACCCACACCTAGCCAAGCATGTAAAGAAACTAGAGAAAGTGCAAAGGTTTGCAACAAGACTAGTCCCAGAGCTAAGAGGTATGTCCTACGAGGAGAGGTTAAGGGAAATCAACCTGACGACACTGGAGGACAGGAGAGATAGGGGGGACATGATAACGACATACAAAATACTGAGAGGAATTGACAAGGTGGACAAAGACAGGATGTTCCAGAGATGGACACAGCAACAAGGGGACACAGTTGGAAGTTGAAGACACAGATGAATCACAGGGATGTTAGGAAGTATTTCTTCAGCCACAGAGTAGTCAGGAAGTGGAATAGTTTGGGAAGCGATGTAGTGGAGGCAGGATCCATACATAGCTTTAAGCAGAGGTATGATAAAGCTCACGGTTCAGGGAGAGTGACCTAGTAGCGATCAGTGAAGAGGCGGGGCCAGAAGCTTGGACTCGACCCCTGCAACCTCAACTAGGTGAGTACAACTAGGTGAGTGAGTACACACACACACACACACACACACACACACACAGAACTGGTCTATGGAAGCCAGCTTATGTGAACGAGTGAACTGGTCTGTATGTACCAATGAACAAGTCTGTGTGAACCAGTCTGTATGAACCAATGAACCGGTCTATATGAACCAGTGAGCCGGTCTGTGCGAACAGTGAACCGGTTTACGTGAACCAGTGAACTGGTCTGTGTAAACCAGTGAACCGATTTATGTGAACCAGTGAACCGGTTTATGTGAACCAGTGTACCGGTCTATGTGAACAATGTGGACTAGAAACCCTGTCTTTGTGAATCGATAAACCACTTAAGTCAAGTCTTTTTCAAATTAATGTGGAGATACATGTGACTGAGGATTGGGGATACTGAAGACTGAGGAGACCTGGCGATTCATCCCACTGGTGATTATTGTGATTATGATTGGGATGACTGGGGATTGTGGAGAGGGTGACCCCTCCCCCCCCTAAAGAAAAAGAAGAAATACTTTTACCATCGTTCATTCTATCACTGCCTTGCCAGAGGTGTGCCAACACCACATCTCAAGATGTCTCTCCAAACTGCAGTATCCTCACCACCTCCTTCAGAGTGCAAGGATTGTATTTCCCATCTTCAGGACTCAAGTGTGGCTAATCAGTTTCACTGAATCCCTTCATAAATGCTACCTTGCTTACACTCTAACAGCATGTCAAGTCCTAAAAACCATTTGCCTCCACTCATTTTATCTAGCACACTCACACTCTCCTCGTGGACATCCACCCTCCTTGCTTTCAAAACCTCCTTTACCCCTTCCCTCCCTCCAGCCTTTCCTAGGACGACCCCTACCCCACCTTCCCTCTACTTCAGATTTATACACCCTCCAAGTTATCCTAATCTGCCTCATCATCTATAAATGTCCAAACCACCTCAACAATTTCATCAGCTCTCTGGATAATACTTTTAGTAACCCTGCACTTCCATCTGATCTCCAGACTATGAATCCTTCGCATAATATCCACGCCCTCATAATATCCATTGCCCTCAGTCACATCTCCACTGCCTCCAGCCTCCTCCTCGCTGCAACGTTTAAAATCTATGCTTCATACCCATGTAAAAGTATTGGTACCAATAAACTCTGGTACATTCCTCTTTTTGCTTTCAGGAATAAGGTTCTTTGTCTTCACAGGTCACTCAGTGCACTACACATCTTTTTACTCTCGTCATTTCTATGGTTCGCCTCATCTTTCAGAGATCCCAAATATCTGAACACATTCACTCCCTCCATACTCCCTCTTTCTAGTTGGATATACAGTCTTTCATTGCTTATTTTTTTTGTTACTCTCATCACTTTGCTCTTTCCTATATTCGCTTTTAACTTCCTTCTTTAACTTACCCTCCCAAATTCGTCCACAAACCTTCGCAACTTCTCTTTAGACTCTCTCAAAAGCACAGTGTCATCAGTAAAAAACAAATATAAAAAATCCCACTCCGTATTAGATTATTCTTTAATCCTACATCTCTCCCAAACATCATAGCATTCACTGCTTTTATTACCCTATCTATATGTTAAACACCCATGGTTACATCACATCTTTGTCTAACGTCCACTTTTTCTAGAAAATAATCTCCCTCTCTCCTACATACCCTAAACTGAGCGTCACTATCCTCATTAAAATTCTTAACTGTTTAAGTAATCTACCAGCTACCGCTTGCAACATCTGCCACATTTCTCCCCTACCCACCCTATTATATGCCTTTTCTAAATCCAAACATGCAACGAAAACTTCCTCGCCTTAATCTATGTATTGTTCAATTATATGCTTCAATATAAACACCTGATCTACACATCCCCTACCCTTCCTTAAACCTCCTTGTTCATCTGTGATCTTGCTCTCCGTCTTACCCTTAATTTTTTCATTAATAACTCTCCATACACTTAAGAGGCTTATTCACACTATTTACCATACCATTTTTCCTGACACAAAGGAGCTATTCGTATTCTCTGCCAATCCTTAGATATCCTTCCCCCATTCATGCATATATTGACAAATGCACCGACCACGCTAAAACTTTATCCTCACCTGCTATTAACAATTCTGTTTTGATTCTTTCTATCCCAGTAGCTTTATCTCTTTTCACTGTCCTCACTCTCTCATGCGCCTCCCATACACTCACATCTGGCTCTTCCTCGCTCTTAAAGAATGATAAATCTCCTTGCGCAATGCACGATATCACTGCTTCTCTCTCTTCATCAACATTTAACAGATCTTTAAAATATTCTCCATCTCGGCACCTCCGCCTCCTAGGCTTTCTTAACTTAATAATCTGACTTCAAAATTGTTCTTATTCTCAGCAAAATTTGTTGATATAACCTCAACAACTCTCTCATTTGCTCTCCTTTTACACTCCCTCTCCACTCTGTTAACTTCTTCGATCTACACAAACACGCACAAACAGTTACACACACACACACACACACACACACACACACACACACACACACACACACACACACACACCTTGTGGATTATCGCGCCTAGATATAATGATTGGCCGACCAGCATCTCTGATAACACTTCCAATCATTTATAGACGATCTGGATTCTCCCTCTGACGCAAGACCTCAAGATTGTGTTTACTGATGGAGGCGAGAAGCAACAGAAGATTGGGATGATTGGGGAGTATTCAAAGACTGCAGACTGCGATGGCTGCAAGTACGTTTGTCTTCTCTGAGGATGAGGGTCCCTAGTCCAGTTGTAGCTAGAAGCGATACCTCCCTATATGATATATATATATATATATATATATATATATATATATATATATATATATATATATATATATATATATATATATATATATATATATATATATATATATACACTTCCAGCCAGCCAAATCTTCAGTCTCGGAACACTCCCCAATCATCCCAATCTTCTGTTGCTTCTCGCCTCTATCAATAAACACAATCTTGAGGGCTTGCGTCAGAGAATCTAGATCGTCCATAAATGATTGGAAGTATTATCAGAGATGCTGGTCGGCCAATCATTATATCTAGGCACGATAATCCGCAAGGTGTCGACAACGATACATAGCGTAACCAGCACCTACGGTGCTCTAACAGCTCTATTTGGTCTAAATTAGAGGTGCGGGGAGACCAATAAATTACCTGGACATGACTTCACAGTGTAGTGGGGATTTTCTATTGTCAAATACCGGGCTGAATTATATGGTACGAAATGATATAGCTATTATGTCCTCTCGCTTCATGGTTTATGGCTTCCGCGAGTGAATGTGGGTACAGCGGAGCCGCAGCCACAGCCGCAACAGCAGCCGCAGCAGTAGAAGCAGCAGCAGCAACAACAGTCTCAACAATCTGATGCAGATACAGCAGCAGCAGAAATGGGTTTAACAATCTGCCATAGTTACACTTGCAGTAGAAACCAGGCTCAACAGTCTGCCGTAGCCTCGGCAGTCTGCCGCAGCAGCAGCAGCAGCAGAGGCCACAGCAGCAGCAGCAGAGGCCACAGCAGCCTGTTAAAGCTGCGTCTGTTTTCATTTCCTCTTGTAGCATCTTACCTGCCCTCTAGGTTACCTGTCTCACGCATTATATCACCTTCCCTATCCCAGTGTGGGGGGGGGGGGAGAGCAATGAGTTTTAATCTATATTGTACACGCAAATTTCCGACCTAAATATGTAGGATTTACCTCTCGAGTTTATTATTATTATTATTATTATTATTATTATTATTATTATTATTATTATTATTATTATTGTAAATATCCCCTCGGTGAGCTTGAAAAGGAAAATGTGTGTGTGTGTGAAATTGTGTAGGTTGTGTACAGTGTGTAAAAACGCTACCATGGTGTGGTCAACCTTGGTTGTGTGGGAAGATTTCCAGGGTGTGGTCAGTCTTGGTTGTGTGGGAAGACTTCCATGGTGTGGTCAGTCTTGGTTGTGTGGGAAGACTTCCAGGGTGTGGTCAGCCTTGGTTGTGTGGGAAGATTTCCAGGGTGTGGTCAGTCTTGGTTGTGTGGGAAGATTTCCAAGGTGTGGTCAGTCTTGGTTGTGTGGGAAGACTTCCATGGTGTGGTCAACCTTGGTTGTGTGGGAAGACTTCCAGGGTGTGGTCAGCCTTGGTTGTGTGTGAAGACTTCCAGTGTGTGGTCAGTCTTGGTTGTTTGGGAAGATTTCCAGGGTGTGGTCAGTCTTGGTTGTGTGGGAAGACTTCCAGGGTGTGGTCAGTCTTGGTTGTGTGGGAAGACTTCCAGGGTGTGGTCAGTCTTGGTTATGTGGGAAGACTTCCAGGGTGTGGTCAACCTTGATTGTGTGGGAAGACTTCCAGGGTGTGGTCAGTCTTGGTTGTGTGGGAAGACTTCCAGGGTGTGGTCAGTCTTGGTTGTGTGGGAAGACTTCCAGGGTGTGGTCAACCTTGGTTGTGTGGGAAGACTTCCAGGGTGTGATTAGTCTTGGTTGTGTGGGAAGACTTCCAGGGTGTGGTCAGTCTTGGTTGTGTGGGAAGACTTAGAGGGTGTAGTCAACCTTGGTTGTGTGGGAAGACTTCCAGGGTGTGGCCAGTCTTGGTTGTGTGGGAAGACTTCCAGGGTGTGGTCAACCTTGGTTGTGTAGGAAGACTTCCTGGGTGTGGTCAGTCTTGGTTGTTTGGGAAGATTTCCAGGGTGTGGTCAGTCTTGGTTGTGTGGGAAGACTTCCATGGTGTGGTCAACCTTGGTTGCGTGGGAAGACTTCCAGGGTGTGGTCAGTCTTGGTTGTGTGGGAAGACTTCCAGGGTGTGGTCAGTCTTGGTTGTGTGGGAAGACTTCCAGGGTGTGGTCAACCTTGGTTGTGTGGGAAGACTTCCAGGGTGTGATTAGTCTTGGTTGTGTGGGAAGACTTCCAGGGTGTGGTCAGTCTTGGTTGTGTGGGAAGACTTCCAGGGTGTAGTCAACCTTGGTTGTGTGGGAAGACTTCCAGGGTTTGGTCAGTCTTGGTTGTGTGGGAAGACGTCCAGGGTGTGGTCAACCTTGGTTGTGTAGGAAGACTTCCAGGGTGTGGTCAGTCTTGGTTGTTTGGGAAGACTTACAGGGTGTGGTCAGTCTTGGTTGTGTGGGAAGACTTCCAGGGTGTGATCAGTCTTGGTTGTGTGGGAAGACTTCCAGGGTGTGATCAATCTTGGTTGTGTGGGAAGACTTCCAGGGTGTGGTCAGTCTTGGTTGTGTGGGAAGACTTCCAGGGTGTAGTCAACCTTGGTTGTGTGGGAAGACTTCCAGGGTGTGGTCAACCTTGGTTGTGTGGGAAGACTTCCAGGGTGTGGTCAGTCTTGGTTGTGTGGGAAGACTTCCAGGGCGTGGTCAACCTTGGTTGTGTAGGAAGACTTCCAGGGTGTGGTCAGTCTTGGTTGTGTGGGAAGACTTCCAGGGTGTGATCAGTCTTGGTTGTGTGGGAAGACTTCCAGGGTGTGGTCAGTCTTGGTTGTGTGGGAAGACTTCCAGGGTGTGGTCAGTCTTGGTTGTGTGGGAAGACTTCCAGGGCGTGGTAAACCTTGGTTGTGTAGGAAGACTTCCAGGGTGTGGTCAGTCTTGGTTGTGTGGGAAGACTTCCAGGGTGTGATCAGTCTTGGTTGTGTGGGAAGACTTCCAGGGTATGGTCAGTCTTGGTTGTGTGGGAAGACTTCCAGGGCGTGGTCAACCTTGGTTGTGTAGGAAGACTTCCAGGGTGTGGTCAGTCTTGGTTGTGTGGGAAGACTTCCAGGGTGTGGTCAGTCTTGGTTGTGTGGGAAGACTTCCAGGGTGTGGTCAGTCTTGGTTGTGTGGGAAGACTTCCAGGGTGTGGTCAGTCTTGGTTGTGTGGGAAGACTTCCAGGGTGTGGTCAGTCTTGGTTGTGTGGGAAGACTTCCAGGGTGTGGTCAACCTTGGTTGTGTGGGAAGACTTCCAGGGTGTGATCAGTCTTGGTTGTGTGGGAAGACTTCCAGGGTGTGGTCAACCTTGGTTGTGTGGGAAGACTTCCAGGGTGTGATCAGTCTTGGTTGTGTGGGAAGACTTCCAGGGTGTGGTCAACCTTGGTTGTGTGGGAAGACTTCCAGGGTGTGATCAGTCTTGGTTGTGTGGGAAGACTTCCAGGGTGTGGTCAGTCTTGGTTGTGTGGGAAGACTTCCAGGGTGTAGTGTACCTTGGTTGTGTGGGAAGACTTCTAGGGTATGGTCAGCCTTGGTTGTGTGGGAAGACTTCCAGGGTGTGGTCAACCTTGGTTGTGTGGGAAGAGTTCCAGGGTGTGGTCAACCTTGGTTGTGTGGAAAGACTTCCATGGTGTGGTCAACCTTGGTTGTGTGGGAAGATTTCCAGGGTGTGGTCAAACTTGGTTGTGTGGGAAGACTTCCAGTGTGTGATCAGTCTTGGTTGTGTGGGAAGACTTCCAGGGTGTGGTCAGTCTTGGTTGTGTGGGAAGATTTTCAGGGAGTGGTCAGTCTTGGTTGTGTGGGAAGACTTTCATGGTGTGGTCAACCTTGGTTGTGTGGGAAGACTTCCAGGGTGTGGTCAGTCTTGGTTGTGTGGGAAGACTTCCAGGGTGTGGTCAGTCTTGGTTTTGTGGGAAGACTTCCAGGGTGTGGTCAGTTTTGGTTGTGTGGGAAGACTTCCAGGGTGTGGTCAGTCTTGGTTGTGTGGGAAGACTTCCAGGGTGTGATCAGTCTTGGTTGTGTGGGAAGACTTCCAGGGTGTGGTCAGTCTTGGTTGTGTGGGAAGACTTCCAGGGTGTGATCAGTCTTGGTTGTGTGGGAAGACTTCCAGGGTGTAGTCAACCTTGGTTGTGTGGGAAGACTTCCAGGTTGTGGTCAGCCTTGGTTGTGTGGGAAGACTTCCAGGGTGTGGTCAACCTTGGTTCTGTGGGAAGACTTCCAGGGTGTGGTCAGCCTTGGTTGTGTGGGAAGACTTCCAGGGTGTGGTCAGTCTTGGTTGTGTGGGAAGACTTCCAGGGCGTGGTCAACCTTGGTTGTGTAGGAAGACTTCCAGGGTGTGGTCAGTCTTGGTTGTGTGGGAAGATTTCCAGGGTGTGGTCAGTCTTGGTTGTGTGGGAAGACTTCCAGGGTGTGGTCAGTCTTGGTTGTGTGGGAAGATTTCCAGGGTGTGGTCAGTCTTGGTTGTGTGGGAAGACTTCCATGGTGTGGTCAGTCTTGGTTGTGTGGGAAGACTTCCAGGGTGTGGTCAGCCTTGGTTGTGTGGGAAGATTTCCAGGGTGTGGTCAGTCTTGGTTGTGTGGGAAGATTTCCAGGGTGTGGTCAGTCTTGGTTGTGTGGGAAGACTTCCATGGTGTGGTCAACCTTGGTTGTGTGGGAAGACTTCCAGGGTGTGGTCAGCCTTGGTTGTGTGTGAAGACTTCCAGTGTGTGGTCAGTCTTGGTTGTTTGGGAAGATTTCCAGGGTGTGGTCAGTCTTGGTTGTGTGGGAAGACTTCCAGGGTGTGGTCAGTCTTGGTTGTGTGGGAAGACTTCCAGGGTGTGGTCAGTCTTGGTTGTGTGGGAAGACTTCCGTGGTGTGGTCAACCTTGGTTGTGTGGGAAGACTTCCAGGGTGTGGTCAGCCTTGGTTGTGTGTGAAGACTTCCAGTGTGTGGTCAGTCTTGGTTGTTTGGGAAGATTTCCAGGGTGTGGTCAGTCTTGGTTGTGTGGGAAGACTTCCATGGTGTGGTCAACCTTGGTTGTGTGGGAAGACTTCCAGGGTGTGGTCAGTCTTGGTTATGTGGGAAGACTTCCAGGGTGTGGTCAACCTTGATTGTGTGGGAAGACTTCCAGGGTGTGGTCAGTCTTGGTTGTGTGGGAAGACTTCCAGGGTGTGGTCAGTCTTGGTTGTGTGGGAAGACTTCCAGGGTGTGGTCAACCTTGGTTGTGTGGGAAGACTTCCAGGGTGTGATTAGTCTTGGTTGTGTGGGAAGACTTCCAGGGTGTGGTCAGTCTTGGTTGTGTGGGAAGACTTCCAGGGTGTAGTCAACCTTGGTTGTGTGGGAAGACTTCCAGGGTGTGGCCAGTCTTGGTTGTGTGGGAAGACTTCCAGGGTGTGGTCAACCTTGGTTGTGTAGGAAGACTTCCTGGGTGTGGTCAGTCTTGGTTGTTTGGGAAGATTTCCAGGGTGTGGTCAGTCTTGGTTGTGTGGGAAGACTTCCATGGTGTGGTCAACCTTGGTTGCGTGGGAAGACTTCCAGGGTGTGGTCAGTCTTGGTTATGTGGGAAGACTTCCAGGGTGTAGTCAACCTTGGTTGTGTGGGAAGACTTCCAGGGTGTGGTCAGTCTTGGTTGTGTGGGAAGACTTCCAGGGTGTGGTCAGTCTTGGTTGTGTGGGAAGACTTCCAGGGTGTGGTCAACCTTGGTTGTGTGGGAAGACTTCCAGGGTGTGATTAGACTTGGTTGTGTGGGAAGACTTCCAGGGTGTGGTCAGTCTTGGTTGTGTGGGAAGACTTCCAGGGTGTAGTCAACCTTGGTTGTGTGGGAAGACTTCCAGGGTTTGGTCAGTCTTGGTTGTGTGGGAAGACGTCCAGGGTGTGGTCAACCTTGGTTGTGTAGGAAGACTTCCAGGGTGTGGTCAGTCTTGGTTGTTTGGGAAGACTTACAGGGTGTGGTCAGTCTTGGTTGTGTGGGAAGACTTCCAGGGTGTGATCAGTCTTGGTTGTGTGGGAAGACTTCCAGGGTGTGATCAATCTTGGTTGTGTGGGAAGACTTCCAGGGTGTGGTCAGTCTTGGTTGTGTGGGAAGACTTCCAGGGTGTAGTCAACCTTGGTTGTGTGGGAAGACTTCCAGGGTGTGGTCAACCTTGGTTGTGTGGGAAGACTTCCAGGGTGTGGTCAGTCTTGGTTGTGTGGGAAGACTTCCAGGGCGTGGTCAACCTTGGTTGTGTAGGAAGACTTCCAGGGTGTGGTCAGTCTTGGTTGTGTGGGAAGACTTCCAGGGTGTGATCAGTCTTGGTTGTGTGGGAAGACTTCCAGGGTGTGGTCAGTCTTGGTTGTGTGGGAAGACTTCCAGGGTGTGGTCAGTCTTGGTTGTGTGGGAAGACTTCCAGGGCGTGGTAAACCTTGGTTGTGTAGGAAGACTTCCAGGGTGTGGTCAGTCTTGGTTGTGTGGGAAGACTTCCAGGGTGTGATCAGTCTTGGTTGTGTGGGAAGACTTCCAGGGTGTGGTCAGTCTTGGTTGTGTGGGAAGACTTCCAGGGCGTGGTCAACCTTGGTTGTGTAGGAAGACTTCCAGGGTGTGGTCAGTCTTGGTTGTGTGGGAAGACTTCCAGGGTGTGGTCAGTCTTGGTTGTGTGGGAAGACTTCCAGGGTGTGGTCAGTCTTGGTTGTGTGGGAAGACTTCCAGGGTGTGGTCAGTCTTGGTTGTGTGGGAGGACTTCCAGGGTGTGGTCAGTCTTGGTTGTGTGGGAAGACTTCCAGGGTGTGGTCAACCTTGGTTGTGTGGGAAGACTTCCAGGGTGTGATCAGTCTTGGTTGTGTGGGAAGACTTCCAGGGTGTGGTCAACCTTGGTTGTGTGGGAAGACTTCCAGGGTGTGATCAGTCTTGGTTGTGTGGGAAGACTTCCAGGGTGTGGTCAACCTTGGTTGTGTGGGAAGACTTCCAGGGTGTGATCAGTCTTGGTTGTGTGGGAAGACTTCCAGGGTGTGGTCAGTCTTGGTTGTGTGGGAAGACTTCCAGGGTGTAGTGTACCTTGGTTGTGTGGGAAGACTTCTAGGGTATGGTCAGCCTTGGTTGTGTGGGAAGACTTCCAGGGTGTGGTCAACCTTGGTTGTGTGGGAAGAGTTCCAGGGTGTGGTCAACCTTGGTTGTGTGGAAAGACTTCCATGGTGTGGTCAACCTTGGTTGTGTGGGAAGATTTCCAGGGTGTGGTCAAACTTGGTTGTGTGGGAAGACTTCCAGTGTGTGATCAGTCTTGGTTGTGTGGGAAGACTTCCAGGGTGTGGTCAGTCTTGGTTGTGTGGGAAGATTTCCAGGGAGTGGTCAGTCTTGGTTGTGTGGGAAGACTTTCAGGGTGTGGTCAACCTTGGTTGTGTGGGAAGACTTCCAGGGTGTGGTCAGTCTTGGTTGTGTGGGAAGACTTCCAGGGTGTGGTCAGTCTTGGTTTTGTGGGAAGACTTCCAGGGTGTGGTCAGTTTTGGTTGTGTGGGAAGACTTCCAGGGTGTGGTCAGTCTTGGTTGTGTGGGAAGACTTCCAGGGTGTGATCAGTCTTGGTTGTGTGGGAAGACTTCTAGGGTGTGATCAGTCTTGGTTGTGTGGGAAGACTTCCAGGGTGTGGTCAGTCTTGGTTGTGTGGGAAGACTTCCAGTGTGTAGTCAACCTTGGTTGTGTGGGAAGACTTCCAGGTTGTGGTCAGCCTTGGTTGTGTGGGAAGACTTCCAGGGTGTGGTCAACCTTGGTTCTGTGGGAAGACTTCCAGGGTGTGGTCAGCCTTGGTTGTGTGGGAAGACTTCCAGGGAGTGGTCAGTCTTGGTTGTGTGGGAAGACTTCCAGGGCGTGGTCAACCTTGGTTGTGTAGGAAGACTTCCAGGGTGTGGTCAGTCTTGGTTGTGTGGGAAGACTTCCAGGGTGTGATCAGTCTTGGTTGTGTGGGAAGACTTCCAGGGTGAGGTCAGTCTTGGTTGTGTGGGAAGACTTCCAGGGTGTGGTCAGTCTTGGTTGTGTGGGAAGACTTCCAGGGCGTGGTCAACCTTGGTTGTGTAGGAAGACTTCCAGGGTGTGGTCAGTCTTGGTTGTGTGGGAAGACTTCCAGGGTGTGATCAGTCTTGGTTGTGTGGGAAGACTTCCAGGGTGTGGTCAGTCTTGGTTGTGTGGGAAGACTTCCAGGGTGTGGTAAGCCTTGGTTGTGTGGGAAGACTTCCAGGGTGTGGTCAGTCTTGGTTGTGTGGGAAGACTTCCAGGGCGTGGTCAACCTTGGTTGTGTAGGAAGACTTCCAGGGTGTGGTCAGTCTTGGTTGTGTGGGAAGACTTCCATGGTGTGGTCAGTCTTGGTTGTGTGGGAAGACTTCCAGGGTGTGGTCAGTCTTGGTTGTGTGGGAAGACTTCCAGGGTGTGGTCAGTCTTGGTTGTGTGGGAAGACTTCCAGGGTGTGGTCAGTCTTGGTTGTGTGGGAAGACTTCCAGGGTGTGGTCAACCTTGGTTGTGTGGGAAGACTTCCAGGGTGTGATCAGTCTTGGTTGTGTGGGAAGACTTCCAGGGTGTGGTCAGTCTTGGTTGTGTGGGAAGACTTCCAGGGTGTAGTGTACCTTGGTTGTGTGGGAAGACTTCTAGGGTATGGTCAGCCTTGGTTGTGTGGGAAGACTTCCAGGGTGTGGTCAACCTTGGTTGTGTGGGAAGAGTTCCAGGGTGTGGTCAACCTTGGTTGTGTGGAAAGACTTCCATGGTGTGGTCAACCTTGGTTGTGTGGGAAGATTTCCAGGGTGTGGTCAAACTTGGTTGTGTGGGAAGACTTCCAGGGTGTGATCAGTCTTGGTTGTGTGGGAAGACTTCCAGGGTGTGGTCAGTCTTGGTTGTGTGGGAAGATTTCCAGGGAGTGGTCAGTCTTGGTTGTGTGGGAAGACTTTCAGGGTGTGATCAGTCTTGGTTTTGTGGGAAGACTTCCAGGGTGTGGTCAGTCTTGGTTGTGTGGGAAGACTTCCAGGGTGTGGTCAGTCTTGGTTGTGTGGGAAGACTTCCAGGGTGTGATCAGTCTTGGTTGTGTGGGAAGACTTCCAGGGTGTGATCAGTCTTGGTTGTGTGGGAAGACTTCCAGGGTGTGGTCAGTCTTGGTTGTGTGGGAAGACTTCCAGGGTGTAGTCAACCTTGGTTGTGTGAGAAGACTTCCAGGTTGTGGTCAGCCTTGGTTGTGTGGGAAGACTTCCAGGGTGTGGTCAACCTTGGTTGTGTGGGAAGACTTCCAGGGTGTGGTCAGCCTTGGTTGTGTGGGAAGACTTCCAGGGTGTGGTCAGTCTTGGTTGTGTGGGAAGACTTCCAGGGTGTGGTCAACCTTGGTTGTGTAGGAAGACTTCCAGGGTGTGGTCAGTCTTGGTTGTGTGGGAAGACTTCCAGGGTGTGGTCAGTCTTGGTTGTGTGGGAAGACTTCCAGTGTGTGGTCAGTCTTGGTTGTGTGGGAAGACTTCCAGGGTGTGGTCAGTCTTGGTTGTGTGGGAAGACTTCCAGGGTGTGGTCAGTCTTGGTTGTGTGGGAAGACTTCCAGGGTGTAGTCAACCTTGGTTGTGTGGGAAGACTTCCAGGGTGTGATCAGTCTTGGTTGTGTGGGAAGACTTCCAGGGTGTGGTCAGTCTTGGTTGTGTGGGAAGACTTCCAGGGTGTAGTCAACCTTGGTTGTGTGGGAAGACTTCTAGGGTATGGTCAGCCTTGGTTGTGTGGGAAGACTTCCAGGGTGTGGTCAACCTTGGTTGTGTGGGAAGACTTTCAATGTGTGGTCAACCTTGGTTGTGTGGGAAGACTTCCAGCGTGTGGTCAACCTTCGTTGTGTGGAAAGACTTCCATGGTGTGGTCAACCTTGGTTGTGTGGGAAGACTTCCAGGGTGTGGTCAAACTTGGTTGTGTGGGAAGACTTCCAGGGTGTGATCAGTCTTGGTTGTCTGGGAAGACTTCCAGGGTGTGGTCAGTCTTGGTTGTGTGGGAAGACTTCCAGGGTGTAGTCAACCTTGGTTGTGTGGGAAGACTTCCAGGGTGTGGTCAGTCTTGGTTGTGTGGGAAGACTTCCAGGTTGTAGTCAACCTTAGTTGTGTGGGAAGACTTCTAGGGTATGGTCAGCCTTGGTTGTGTGGGAAGACTTCCAGGGTGTGGTCAACCTTGGTTGTGTGGGAAGACTTTCAGGGTGTGGTCAACCTTGGTTGTGTGAGAAGACTTCCAGGGTGTGGTCAACCTTGGTTGTGTGGAAAGACTTCCATGGTGTGGTCAACCTTGGTTGTGTAGGAAGACTTCCAGGGTGTGGTCAAACTTGGTTGTGTGGGAAGACTTCCAGGGTGTGGTCAGTCTTGGTTGTGTGGGAAGACTTCCATGGTGTGGTCAGTCTTGGTTGTGTGGGAAGACTTCCATGGTGTGGTCAACCTTGGTTGTGTATGAAGACTTTCAGGGTGTGGTCAACCTTGGTTTTGTGGGAAGACTTCCAGGGTGTGGTCAGTCTTGGTTGTGTGGGAAGACTTCCAGGGTGTGGTCAGTCTTGGTTGTTTGGGAAGACTTCCAGGGTGTGATCAGTCTTGGTTGTGTGGGAAGACTTCCAGTGTGTGATCAGTCTTGGTTGTGTGGGAAGACTTCCAGTGTGTGATCAGTCTTGCTCCACTTAACAAAGCCTTTCCTTCACTGCCTCTAATTTTCTCGAGTCTTTTTCAGCCTGTCTCTCCCATTTCCTGGAAGGGTGAAGATAGTGATCTCAAGTGAGTGGAGCAGTAGGGTATTGGTAATGGTGGTTGTAGTGGTCCTGCTGGTCGTGGTAGTGGTGGTAGGTGTTGTGACGAGGGTTGTAGGTGATAGTCGATTTTATAGTTAACTTCAGAGGACTTTACAAAGGCCCATTTTGTGCGAAACGTCTTCAGGGCTTAAACAGACTTTTTAATAGCAGTTTGCCAGTAAATGTTCCGTTTACAGTGATTTGATAAACCTCCCTGCTACCGTGTTGCAGGAAGGTTCTGATACTCCGTCTGCAACGACTAGTTGATCCCCTGTGCTGGTGTGTTGCAGGAAGGTTCTGATCCTTCTCTCATTACCCACTGTGAGCCGTTATCTGGTCTCATTGTTCCTCTTTTGTGAACCTCCTCTCACTGCTCCTCTTATATGAACCTCCTCTCACTGCTCCTCTTATATGAACCTCCTCTCACTGCTCCTCTTATATGAACCTCCTCTCACTGCTCCTCTTATATGAACCTCCTCTCACTGCTCCTCTTATATGAACCTCCTCTCACTGCTCCTCTTATATGAACCTCCTCTCACTGTTCCTCTTATATGAACCTCCTCTCACTGCTCCTCTTATATGAACCTCCTCTCACTGCTCCTCTTATATGAACCTCCTCTCACTGCTCCTCTTATATGAACCTCCTTTCAGTAGCGTCAGAACTGTTTTTTTTGTTGTTGTTGGTTCATAGGTATTTTCCAGTTTCTCCGGGTCTGCCTTGACTCCCCTGTTATCAACTCTGCACATTCTTCAGTGAAGAAACAGCTCAATCCTATGCTGACCTCGCCACATCCTTCCTTACAATATTGGTACACAGTACAGATAAGATGGACCCGGACGCAGGGGCGTTGACTCCCGGAACACCCTCCAGGTATACATGCAACACCTGGGTATCTTTAGTTGACGATTCGCCAACCAGTTGCTTCCAGCCTGAGGGACTGATCACCTCCTCTTCCAGTCTTCCGTGTATAGTTCTGTCAGGCTGAAGGACTGATTACCTCCTCTTCCAGTCTTCCGTGTATAGTTCCGCCAGGCTGAGGGACTGATTACCTCCTCTTTTTGTCTTCCGTGCATAGTTCTTCCAGGCTGAGGGACTGATTACCCTATCTTCCACTGTTTTCCGTGCATAATTCTGTCTTCGTATATCATCTCTGTATCGAACTGGAAAACCCACTAGTTGGCGAAACGTCTTCAGATAAAGATACCCAGATGTTGCACGTGTGTCAATGTCCCCATCTTTACATTCTTCTCGTTCGTCCTTCTTTACCTTCCCTTTCTCCATCCTCAGCTTTATCAAGTGGTATTTACAGTTGTTTTTCCTGTGTATCTATAGGGGAGCTACGGATCTATTTGCTCCTTGATGGGGTGTTTGTATAGATATAAAGAACATGCGAGAGTTTCGGAAGGTGTGGGAGAGCGAAAGGATTGCAGGAGAATATGGGCGATTGTGGATGTGGGAGTGTGGGAGACTTGAAGAGTGTGGGAGGGTATGGGAGGGAGTTGAAGAGTGTAGGAGGTTATGGGAGGGTGTTGAAGAGTGTGGGAGGGTGTGGCAGTGTGTAGGAGGGAGAGGGAAGGAGTAAAACTTGATTTTCCAGTAGCCCAGAACAGCGTAAATTTATGCTTATCACATAATAATCAGAGAGTGTGTTGGTGTATGTGAATGCTTGACAGCAACTCTGTTTAACGTGAAGACACGATCTGCCCAACAACCTCTCGTTGCCTCAGCGTTTCCCTCCCCGCAGACCTTCATGTGGGTCTTACCCTGGGCGAAACGTCGTTCCCAATCAAAGCTTGTCCTGCATATTGTATCCTCAAGCCCATAAACCACCCGAGTCGACACCTCACATCCTGGGGTAAGAATGGTGATCCCCCACAGTCCCTGTCATTAATCTCATTACCTCTTCCTATCTCTAATAGCCCGTTACACTCAATATCTATAACAATGAGGCGAATCATACACCTGTTTTGTAACGATTATAGGAAAACGGTCTCCCGGAACAATGTGGCAGCATCCGTTCAAAGTATCGGGCCATTGAGGAAGAGATAGACACCCCTTCCCTTTCCCTTCATATAAATAATTCACTTCAAGATACACCCTCCATTGTTGACACCGAGGAAGGGGTTTGTTGATTGTATGAATGGAGGTCATAGTTGTATATATGGAGGTTGTTTGGTAGTATGACTGATGGTTTGCAAGTGCGTTGACTCTCGTGATTGTGTGAAAGGAGGCTGATAGGATGCTGATATTGGTGATTGTGGGAATGGATGGGATGTTGGTGATGCGTTTGACTGTGTCGGTGCACGGAGGTCGTGGGCTGATGTGTAGGAGATTGTTAGTAAATGTTGTGAGTTGTTGATGTACTTCTGATCGTGTAAATGCTTCGATCTGGTGAAATCATTTAATGACTAATGCTACTACTACTACTACTACCACCACCACTTCTTCAACCACAACTAATACTGCTACTACTACTATGTCTACTACTACTGCTACTACCACTATTTCAACCACTACTACTACTTCTATCACTACTATTATTACTACTATTAATATTACTATTTCTACTACTACTATTAATAATAATAATAATAATAATAATAATAATAATAATAATAATAATAATAATAATAATAATAACTAATATACTTTGCAATAAAACACTTTACACTCTGAAATTGCAGTACGTGGAACTCTGTCTCTCAATCTCTCTCTCTTTCTGTTTCTCACTCTCTGTGCCACGTTTTATCAGTACCCTCTACAAAAAGCATGAATGGACTACCTGGCATGGCGGGGCATGAGTGTAGAGATACCATGGAAGCTTCTGCGGCTGTGTGATGATACAGTAGGGTCAATCACAGCTGGTGTCGCCGTTGATGTAGCCAAGTCACAGTTGTACTGACTGTTAACTCATCCAAGTGTAAGCGTCGTGGTTCACTGGTACAGCATTAGAAGTGCTACATACATGAACCATTGGTCGACCAAGTCCAGCATTCAATTTATTCACTGAACAGTAGTTCATTACGACATATCTTGGGTATATATATATTATATATATATATATGCAGTCGCAAAGAGGCGATCTTAACAATGCAGAATAAGCCACATGGAAATCATTAGCTTCAGAACAACACATAATTTCTAAAGTGGGAAGCTTATTCATTTCTGTTAAACTCTCTCCCTCATCCCTTTCCTTTCTCCCTTTCATGTATCCCCTCCCATCCCTTTTCTTTTCCTCCCTCCGTCTCTCCCCTCAGCTTCCAGCTCCCGTCCTTCCATAATAACATTGCTCTCAAACATGGCCAGTTATTCAGAAAGATAGAATATAGTAAAACACGTTATAATCAAGACAGGCGGAATTAAATTCCCAGGCCGGAGTTGAAGGAAGCCAAGTCACTCCTGGAGCAACAATCTTTTTAATTATTGTTGTACTAACTTAGAGAACCATCAGTCACAGCGTCTTCTCTAAGAAAACATTAGTGCAAGAGGGAGAGATGTTGTCCTCTGACTTACCCTGACCAGGAAACAAGGATATTTTTTTTTTACACAGCAGCAGTCTCCCACCGAGGTTCAGGTGACTCCTTGAAAGAGGAAACTTTCACTGTCACTCATTCAGTCACTGTCTGACAAAGGCTGCTGCTATCACAGTTCTGAAGGTTCTCTGAACTGTAACATCCCCACTCCTCCTCCTCTTCCTCCATTGGTCTACACATCCTCTACCCTGAAACAAACTTTCTGTCTTTACCCTTAAGTCTTGCAATAATAATTCTAGCATACACTTTACCCGGTATACCCAAAAATCCTATTTCCCTATAATTCTTACAGTCTCCTTCATACCCTCGCCATCTACAACAGTTTCTCCTACTCTAACATTTACGTCTCCACAATTTTCTCACTTACTTGAAAACTCCTTCAACATTTACTCAGTATTCTAAAATGTTTTTGTCTTCTAAACACTTATCTTCCCCAGGTGCATAAACACTTACTATAACCCACGTCTCAACACCCGGTCTTACTCTAATTCACATAATTCTTGAATTTAAACATATATTCCCTTTTCTCATTTACTAACTGATCCTTTAATATAATTGCTAATCCTTCTTTGGCTCTAGTTTTCTCAAATACACATAATTTAACTCCAGTTACTCCTCTCCACTGAACTCCCAACTCTCTTGTTTCGCTTAGAGCTACGACAACCAGCTTCTTTTCATTCACAGAATTAGCAATCCGTTCTTTCGTAGTATCAACACTACACCCACACACACTGAAATAACCCAACTTCAAAAATTTCCTATTTTCGTTTCAGTAATTTATACAGGAGAAGGGGTTATTAGACCTTCGCTCCCGTCATTATATCTGCCTTTTACCACACACGTGGCTTACAGAGGAAGAATTCTACTGCACTTCCAAATGGAGATGAAATACTTCACAAACAAGAACTATTAAGAAATTGGAAGAAAACTCAGATGAGCTTGTATATACGTACACGTACATGCACACCCGAATGTGTAGTATGAACTAAATGTAAGACGTAGTAGTAGTAGTAGTAGCAGCAATAGTAGTAGTACCAAGAGTAGCAGCAGCAGTAGAAGCAAGATATACCTGTCATCTTACGTGTTTATGAGGCAAAGAGATATCAACAGTCCCACCAGAGTGGAAAACAATCACAGGTTTCCGTCTCATGCTCGTCATTACGAATAAATAAATAGATGGAACGGTGTAGTGAAGATATACATTATGTAGACGTTATACTTTGCTAGCAGACGTCAAAGAAAAGTGGTATATACACTGAAATGTGGATCTCAGTGAGTATACACCGAGAAGTGTATTTTTCATTGCATGTACTCCGGTAATAAGTCTATTTCTTTGAATATATACCGAGAATTGTGCATCTTAGGGTATATACACAGAGTTGACTTTAATATATATTTTCGGGATAAAGTTTCATAGTTGTATACAGTGACTTGTAGGCTAAATGTCCATCGTGTAGTCGACAGGCTTTAAACTTAATAAACCAACAAGAGAGAGAGAGAGAGAGAGAGAGAGAGAGAGAGAGAGAGAGAGAGAGAGAGAGAGAGAGAGAGAGAGAGAGAGAGAGAGTATACATAACCACTGGGGTGGTGGAGTTGCAGACACTGGCGACCCCTGGCAGCTCAGGCACGGGAGGCCAGGCCAAATTACTGTCATTACCTAATCCATAGTAATTAATTGCCCTACTTGATGTGATTTAATACTTTTAATCTCAAACTTGTTACTTCTCTATCGTGTTATCTCCTGATTGTGAGGAATTTTCCGAAAATTCTCGGGTTGCGATTAAGGTTTTATGTGGAAAGAACATGGCAGTGGGTTATTGAAAATTCTTCTCAGAGTGAGAGGGGAGAGGGGAGAGGGGAGAGGGGGAAGAGAGAAGGCAGGGGGGAAGGAAGAAAGGTGAGTAAGGAAGAGGAGAGGGGGGAATAAGAAAGGGTTGAGGGGAGAGGGGAAGAAGGTAAGAGGGGATGGGAGGTAGTATGGAAGACTTTGAGAGAGAGGGTGAGGTAGACTAGAATAAATAGGGTAAAGAAGAAAAAGAAAAGAGACAGAAAAACAAAGAGTAAAAATGGGAAGAGGTATGTAAAGGAAAATATGAACAAAGACGAAAACAAGAATGTATATATATACATACATATATATATCTTGTGTCTCTTGTTGGCGACACAAGAAGCAAAACAAGCAGGGGAGGGGAGCTGACAGATACCTCTAGACCTTTCAAGGTAACGACTCTAGGTAGGTCGAGTCGTTCCCTTGAACGCATCCACCTGGACTTCCTACTTATTCCTGCAACATTGCAAGCTCCTGAGGATGTGTTGATTGCAACACGAAAGACCCGTGGTTGTTTTGCATTATGTATCTCTTGTTCGCGATTTTTGCACACACACACACACACACACACACACACACACACACACACACACACACACACACACACACACACACATACACACACACACACACACACACACAGGCCAAGTGTCTCTCGACAAGTGCCTCTGACAACTAGTAACTAACACACACACACACACACACACACACACAATATATATATATATATATATATATATATATATATATATATATATATGTCGTGCCGAATATGTAAAACTGGTCAATTAGCAAGAACTCATTTAAAATTAAGCACTTTCTAAAATATTCTCTTATACGTTTAAAGATATATTTTTTCATTTATGTTAGTGTAAAAATTAATAATTTTGTACCAAAAAAAAATTAGAAAACTTACCTAACCTTATTATAACAAGCGTAATTTAATTTAGCCTAACCCCAACTAAATATATTTTACATAAGTTTACAATAATTTAGTAATAAACAAACACAATGAAATATATTTTTCCGTTACGTTCAGAATGATTTTTGCGAAATTATTGCATATATAATTTTTCGCTTGCCTTATTCGGCAAGAAGAGCGTTGCCATTTAAGCCACAATCGCAAGTTTTATCTATTCAGCACGACGTATATATATATATATATATATATATATATATATATATATATATATATATATATATATATATATATATATATATATATATATATATATATATATATATATATATATATATATATTTATATTATATATATATATATATATATATATATATATATATATATATATATATATATATATATATATATATATATATATATATATATATATTACATATATATATACTGGTGAAGGAGGCAGTGTTGTTGTTTGTTATATTTAAACGTAACAACAGGTATACTCATCACAGTGATTACGGTGCAACAGGTTACGGAAATAATGCTTTCCCCTCCCCTCCCTCACCTCACTTCGTCCAGCTCCCCCTTACCTTCCCCCTCACCCCCTTCCCCTTCCCCCCCCCCCCACCACCGCCTATCGGGTGCACCGGTGTGCATTTTTTTTTTTTTTGTAGCGTTTTGTTCATCAGAGGTGATGAGAGGGTTATGTATCTACCCCCCTTCCCCTTCCCCTCGCTTCCCCTCCCCTCCCTTCCCCTCCCTCCCTTCCCCTCCCCTCTCCTTCCTTCCCTTCCCCTCCTCTCCTTTTCCTCCTCTCCCCTCCCTTTTCCTCCCCTCTCACTTTCTCTTTTCCCCCTGCCCTCACTCATTCAACTCCCTCCCCCTACCCACCTGCTCCCCCACCCCTATAACTCCCATTCCCTCCCCTCCCCTAACTCACATTCCACAAGTGGGAGGGCGGAGGAAAAGAATGCTGAAGGATGAGAGAGAGAGAGAGAGAGAGAGAGAGAGAGAGAGAGAGAGAGAGTAATGAAAGTGGAAAGACATGGGGTAGACTAACACTGACAGCTGTTAGTTACACAGGCAGCTGTTACTTACGCAGGCGGCTGTTAGTTAGACAGCTGTTAGTTAAGCAGATAGCTGTTAGTTACATTGACAGATGCTAATTACACTGACAGCTATTAGTTACACTGACAGCTGTTAGTTGCACCGACAGCTGTTACACTGACAGATGTTAGTTACACTGACAGCTGTTAGTTATACTGACAACTATTAGATACAATGGCAGCTGTTAGTTACATTGACAGGTGTTAATTACAATGATAGCTGTTAGTCACATTGACATGTGGTACACTGACAGGTGTTAGTGACCCAGACAGGTGGTACTATATATATATAATGATATATATATATATATATATATATATATATATATATATATATATATATATATATATATATATATATATATATATTTTTTATTATCACACTGGCCGATTCCCACCAAGGCATGGGTGGCCCGAAAAAGAAAAACTTTCACCATCATTCACTTCATCACTGTCTTGCCAGAAGGGTGCTTTACACTACAGTTTTTAAACTGCAACATTAACACCCCTCCTTCAGAGTGCAGGCACTGTACTTCCCATCTCCAGGACTCAAGTCCGGCCTGCCGGTTTCCCTGAATCCCTTCATAAATGTTACTTTGCTCACACTCCAACAGCACGTCAAGTATTAAAAACCATTTGTCTCCATTCACTCCTATCAAACACGCTCACGCATGCCTGCTGGAAGTCCAAGCCCCTCGCACACAAAACCTCCTTTACCCCCTCCCTCCAACCTTTCCTAGGCCGACCCCTACCCCGCCTTCCTTCCACTACAGACTGATACACTCTTGAAGTTATTCTGTTTCGCTCCATTCTCTCCACATGTCCGAACCACCTCAACAACCCTTCCTCAGCCCTCTGGACAACAGTTTTGGTAATCCCGCACCTCCTCCTAACTTCCAAACTACGAATTCTCTGCATTATATTCACACCACACATTGCTCTCAGACATGACATCTCCACTGCCTCCAGCCTTCTCCTCGCTGCAACATTCATCACCCATGCTTCACACCCATATAAGAGCGTTGGTAAAACTATACTCTGATACATTCCCCTCTTTGCCTCCATGGACAAAGTTCTTTGTCTCCACAGACTCCTAAGTGCACCACTCACCCTTTTCCCCTCATCAATTCTATGATTCACCTCATCTTTCATAGACCCATCCGCTGACACGTCCACTCCCAAATATCTGAATACATTCACCTCCTCCATGCTCTCTCCCTCCAATCTGATATCCAATCTTTCATCACCTAATCTTTTTGTTATCCTCATAACCTTACTCTTTCCTGTATTCACTTTCAATTTTCTTCTTTTGCACACCCTACCAAATTCATCCACCAATCTCTGCAACTTCTCTTCAGAATCTCCCAAGAGCACAGTGTCATCAGCAAAGAGCAACTGTGACAACTCCCACTTTATGTGTGATTCTTTATCTTTTAACTCCACGCCTCTTGTCAAGACCCTCGCATTTACTTCTCTTACAACCCCATCTATAAATATATTAAACAACCACGGTGACATCACACATCCTTGTCTAAGGCCTACTTTTACTGGGAAATAATTTCCCTCTTTCCTACATACTCTAACTTGAGCCTCACTATCCTCGTAAAAACTCTTCACTGCTTTCAGTAACCTACCTCCTACACCATACACCTGCAACATCTGCCACATTGCCCCCCTATCCACCCTGTCATACGCCTTTTCCAAATCCATAAATGCCACAAAGACCTCTTTAGCCTTATCTAGATACTGTTCACTTATATGTTTCACTGTAAACACCTGGTCCACACACCCCCTACCTTTCCTAAAGCCTCCTTGTTCATCTGCTATCCTATTCTCCGTCTTACTCTTAATTCTTTCAATAATAACTCTACCATACACTTTGCCAGGTATACTCAACAGACTTATCCCCCTATAATTTTTGCACTCTCTTTTATCCCCTTTGCCTTTATACAAAGGAACTATGCATGCTCTCTGCCAATCCCTAGGTACCTTACCCTCTTCCATACATTTATTAAATAATTGCACCAACCACTCCAAAACTATATCCCCACCTGCTTTTAACATTTCTATCTTTATCCCATCAATCCCGGCTGCCTTACCCCCTTTCATTTTACCTACTGCCTCACGAACTGCCCCCACACTCACAACTGGCTCTTCCTCACTCCTACAAGATGTTGTTCCTCCTTGCCCTATACACGAAATCACAGCTTCCCTATCTTCATCAACATTTAACAATTCCTCAAAATATTCCCTCCATCTTCCCAATACCTCTAACTCTCCATTTAATAACTCTCCTCTCCTATTTTTAACTGACAAATCCATTTGTTCTCTAGGCTTTCTTAACTTGTTAATCTCACTCCAAAACTTTTTCTTATTTTCAACAAAATTTGTTGATAACATCTCACCCACTCTCTCATTTGCTCTCTTTTTACATTGCTTCACCACTCTCTTAGCCTCTCTCTTTTTCTCCATATACTCTTCCCTCCTTGCATCACTTCTACTTTGTAAAAACTTCTCATATGCTAACTTTTTCTCCCTTACTACTCTCTTCACATCATCATTCCACCAATCACTCCTCTTCCCTCCCGCACCCACTTTCCTGTAACCACAAACTTCTGCTGAACACTCTAACACTACATTTTTAAACCTACCCCATACCTCTTCGACCCCATTGCCTATGCTCTCATTAGCCCATCTATCCTCCAATAGCTGTTTATATCTTACCCTAACTGCCTCCTCTTTTAGTTTATAAACCTTCACCTCTCTCTTCCCTGATGCTTCTATTCTCCTTGTATCCCATCTACCTTTTACTCTCAGTGTAGCTACAACTAGAAAGTGATCTGATATATCTGTGGCCCCTCTATAAACATGTACATCCTGAAGTCTACTCAACAGTCTTTTATCTACCAATACATAATCCAACAAACTACTGTCATTTCGCCCAACATCATATCTTGTATACTTATTTATCCTCTTTTTCTTAAAATATGTATTACCTATAACTAAACCCCTTTCTATACAAAGTTCAATCAAAGGGCTCCCATTATCATTTACACCTGGCACCCCAAACTTACCTACCACACCCTCTCTAAAAGTTTCTCCTACTTTAGCATTCAGGTCCCCTACCACAATTACTCTCTCACTTGGTTCAAAGGCTCCTATACATTCACTTAACATCTCCCAAAATCTCTCTCTCTCCTCTGCATTCCTCTCTTCTCCAGGTGCATACACGCTTATTATGACCCACTTCTCGCATCCAACCTTTACTTTAATCCACATAATTCTTGAATTTACACATTCATATTCTCTTTTCTCCTTCCATAACTGATCATTCAACATTACTGCTACCCCTTCCTTTGCTCTAACTCTCTCAGATACTCCAGATTTAATCCCATTTATTTCCCCCCACCGAAACTCCCCTACCCCCTTCAGCTTTGTTTCGCTTAGGGCCAGGACATCCAACTTCTTTTCATTCATAACATCAGCAATCATCTGTTTTTTGTCATCCGCACTACATCCACGCACATTTAAGCATCCCAGTTTTATAAAGTTTTTCTTCTTCTCTTTTTTAGTAAATGTATACAGGAGAAGGGGTTACTAGCCCATTGCTCCCGGCATTTTAGTCGCCTCATACGACACGCATGGCTTACGGAGGAAAGATTCTTTTCCACTTCCCCATGGACAATAGAAGAAATAAAGAGGAACAAGAGCTATTTAGAAAAAGGAGAAAAACCTAGATGTATGTATATATATATGCATGTGCGTGTCTGTGAAGTGTGACCAAAGTGTAAGTAGGAGTAGCAAGATATCCCTGTTATCTAGCGTGTTTATGAGACAGAAAAAAAACCAGCAATCCTCCCATCATGCAAAACAGCAATCCTGGCAGGACGGTACTACCTCCCTGGGTGGTTGCTGTCTACCAACCTACTATATATATATATATATATATATATATATATATATATATATATATATATATATATATATATATATATATATATATATATATTTTTTTTTTTTTTTTTTTATTATCACACTGGCCGATTCCCACCAAGGCAGGGTGGCCCGAAAAAGAAAAACTTTCACCATCATTCACTCCATCACTGTCTTGCCAGAAGGGTGCTTTACACTACAGTTTTTAAACTGCAACATTAACACCCCTCCTTCAGAGTGCAGGCACTGTACTTCCCATCTCCAGGACTCAAGTCCGGCCTGCCGGTTTCCCTGAATCCCTTCATAAATGTTACTTTGCTCACACTCCAACAGCACGTCAAGTATTAAAAACCATTTGTCTCCATTCACTCCTATCAAACACGCTCACGCATGCCTGCTGGAAGTCCAAGCCCCTCGCACACAAAACCTCCTTTACCCCCTCCCTCCAACCCTTCCTAGGCCGACCCCTACCCCGCCTTCCTTCCACTACAGACTGATACACTCTTGAAGTTATTCTGTTTCGCTCCATTCTCTCTACATGTCCGAACCACCTCAACAACCCTTCCTCAGCCCTCTGGACAACAGTTTTGGTAATCCCGCACCTCCTCCTAACTTCCAAACTACGAATTCTCTGCATTATATTCACACCACACATTGCCCTCAGACATGACATCTCCACTGCCTCCAGCCTTCTCCTCGCTGCAACATTCATCACCCATGCTTCACACCCATATAAGAGCGTTGGTAAAACTATACTCTCATACATTCCCCTCTTTGCCTCCAAGGACAAAGTTCTCTGTCTCCACAGACTCCTAAGTGCACCACTCACTCTTTTTCCCTCATCAATTCTATGATTCACCTCATCTTTCATAGACCCATCCGCTGACACATCCACTCCCAAATATCTGAATACGTTCACCTCCTCCATACTCTCTCCCTCCAATCTGATATTCAATCTTTCATCACCTAATCTTTTTGTTATCCTCATAACCTTACTCTTTCCTGTATTCACCTTTAATTTTCTTCTTTTGCACACCCTACCAAATTCATCCACCAATCTCTGCAGCTTCTCTTCAGAATCTCCCAAGAGCACAGTGTCATCAGCAAAAAGCAGCTGTGACAACTCCCACCCTGTGTGTGATTCTTTATCTTTTAACTCCACGCCTCTTGCCAAGACCCTCGCATTTACTTCTCTTACAACCCCATCTATAAATATATTAAACAACCACGGTGACATCACACATCCTTGTCTAAGGCCTACTTTTACTGGGAAAAAATTTCCCTCTTTTCTACATACTCTAACTTGAGCTTCACTATCCTCGTAAAAACTCTTCACTGCTTTCAGTAACCTACCTCCTACACCATACACTTGCAACATCTGCCACATTGCCCCCCTATCCACCCTGTCATACGCCTTTTCCAAATCCATAAATGCCACAAAGACCTCTTTAGCCTTATCTAAATACTGTTCACTTATATGTTTCACTGTAAACACCTGGTCCACACACCCCCTACCTTTCCTAAAGCCTCCTTGTTCATCTGCTATCCTATTCTCCGTCTTACTCTTAATTCTTTCAATTATAACTCTACCATACACTTTACCAGGTACACTCAACAGACTTATCCCCCTATAATTTTTGCACTCTCTTTTATCCCCTTTGCCTTTATACAAAGGAACTATGCATGCTCTCTGCCAATCCCTAGGTACCTTACCCTCTTCCATACATTTATTAAATAATTGCACCAACCACTCCAAAACTATATCCCCACCTGCTTTTAACATTTCTATCTTTATCCCATCAATCCCGGCTGCCTTACCCCCTTTCATTTTACCTACTGCCTCACGAACTTCCCCCACACTCACAACTGGCTCTTCCTCACTCCTACAAGATGTTATTCCTCCTTGCCCTATACACGAAATCACAGCTTCCCTATCTTCATCAACATTTAACAATTCCTCAAAATATTCCCTCCATCTTCCCAATACCTCTAACTCTCCATTTAATAACTCTCCTCTCCTATTTTTAACTGACATATCCATTTGTTCTCTAGGCTTCCTTAACTTGTTAATCTCACTCCAAAACTTTTTCTTATTTTCAACAAAATTTGTTGATAACAGCTCACCCACTCTCTCATTTGCTCTCTTTTTACATTGCTTCACCACTCTCTTAACCTCTCTCTTTTTCTCCATATACTCTTCCCTCCTTGCATCACTTCTACTTTGTAAAAACTTCTCATATGCTAACTTTTTCTCCCTTACTACTCTCTTTACATCATCATTCCACCAATCGCTCCTCTTCTCTCCTGCACCCACTTTCCTGTAACCACAAACTTCTGCTGAACACTCTAACACTACATTTTTAAACCTACCCCATTCCTCTTCGACCCCATTGCCTATGCTCTCATTAGCCCATCTATCCTCCAATAGCTGTTTATATCTTACCCTAACTGCCTCCTCTTTTAGTTTATAAACCTTCACCTCTCTCTTCCCTGATGCTTCTATTCTCCTTGTATCCCATCTACCTTTTACTCTCAGTGTAGCTACAACTAGAAAGTGATCTGATATATCTGTGGCCCCTCTATAAACATGTACATCCTGAAGTCTACTCAACAGTCTTTTATCTACCAATACATAATCCAACAAACTACTGTCATTTCGCCCTACATCATATCGTGTATACTTATTTATCCTCTTTTTCTTAAAATATGTATTACCTATAACTAAACCCCTTTCTATACAAAGTTCAATCAAAGGGCTCCCATTATCATTTACACCTGGCACCCCAAACTTACCTACCACACCCTCTCTAAAAGTTTCTCCTACTTTAGCATTCAGGTCCCCTACCACAATTACTCTCTCACTTGGTTCAAAGGCTCCTATACATTCACTTAACATCTCCCAAAATCTCTCTCTCTCCTCTGCATTCCTCTCTTCTCCAGGTGCATACACGCTTATTATGACCCACTTCTCGCATCCAACCTTTACTTTAATCCACATAATTCTCGAATTTACACATTCATATTCTCTTTTCTCCTTCCATAACTGATCATTTAACATTACTGCTACCCCTTCCTTTGCTCTAACTCTCTCAGATACTCCAGATTTAATCCCATTTATTTCCCCCCACTGAAACTCTCCTACCCCCTTCAGCTTTGTTTCGCTTAGAGCCAGGACATCCAACTTCTTTTCATTCATAACATCAGCAATCATCTGTTTCTTGTCATCCGCACTACATCCACGCACATTTAAACAACCCAGTTTTATAAAGTTTTTCTTCTTCTCTTTTTTAGTAAATGTATACAGGAGAAGGGGTTACTAGCCCATTGCTCCCGGCATTTTAGTCGCCTCATACGACACGCATGGCTTACGGAGGAAAGATTCTTTTCCACTTCCCCATGGACAATAGAAGAAATAAAAAAGAACAAGAGCTATTTAGAATAAGGAGAAAAACCTAGATGTATGTATATATATATATGCATGTGCGTGTCTGTGAAGTGTGACCAAAGTGTAAGTAGGAGTAGCAAGATATCCCTGTTATCTAGCGTGTTTATGAGACAGAAAAAGAAAACCAGCAATATATATATATATATATATATATATATATATTATATATATATATATATAATATATATATATATATATATATATAATATATATATATATATATATATATATTATGTATATTATAATATAATATATAATATATATAATATATATATATATATATATATATATATATATATATATATATATATATATATATATATATATATATATATATATATATATATATATATATATATATATATATATATATATATATATATATATATATATATATATATATATATATATGCACTCATACACTCTCACATGTTTAAATATTTGCAAATTATTATTTATATAAGTAAAATAGTAACTTTGATATACACAAGTGGCAAGTTTACTGTGTACAATCATGATCAGGCATCCAGAGTGGATGACGTATGTACTCAAGTAGAAAGTACCTCATTCCTGGGCCTTCAACTACGCAATGTTGAAGCTAGTGCATCCGGATACTTTAAACATTATACATGTTGAGTAGACGGATGAAGGATGTTTATGAATGGCATTTATTGACTGTATCCCGACATGAGTCTAACATATTCGGTGTCACATAGTCTAGCAGACGTTTTACGCTGCTATTACGTATAGTTTTATGCTGCCCATGTTTACAGTTTATGCAGGTAATAGGTCCATTTTGCTGATCTAAATGTATCGTCATTCTTGTTGTTTGTGCTTCCATGTCTTGGAGTGTTCATGAGTTCTCTCTTACTGCTTTGAGTAGATAGCTTGTAAGAGTGGCCACAGAGATGATCAGTTCAAGAGCAGCCTCCACCTGCCGCAGAGATGATCAGTTCAAGTGCAGCCTCCACCTGTCACAGAGATGATCAGTTCAAGAGCAGCCTCCACCTGCCGCAGAGATGATCAGTTCAAGTGCAGCCTCCACCTGTCACAGAGATGATCAGTTCAAGTGCATCCTCCACCTGCCACAGAGATGATCAGTTCAAGTGCATCCTCCACCTGCCACAGAGATGATCAGTTCAAGTGCATCCTCCACCTGCCACAGAGATGATCAGTTCAAGTGCAGCCTCCACCTGCCACAGAGATGATCAGTTCAAGTGCAGCCTCCACCTGTCACAGAGACGATCAGTTCAAGTGCATCCTCCACCTGCCACAGAGATGATCAGTTCAAGTGCATCCTCCACCTGTCACAGAGACGATCAGTTCAAGTGCATCCTCCACCTGTCACAGAGAGGATCAGTTCAAGTGCAGCCTCCAAATGTCACAGAGATGATCAGTTCAAGTGCGTCCTCCACCTGCCACAGAGATGATCAGTTCAAGTGCATCCTCCACCTGCCACAGAGATGATCAGTTCAAGTGCAGCCTCCACCTGCCACAGAGATGATCAGTTCAAGTGCATCCTCCACCTGTCACAGAGATGATCAGTTCAAGTGCATCCTCCACCTGTCACAGAGATGATCAGTTCAAGTGCAGCCTCCACCTGTCACAGAGATGATCAGTTCAAGTGCATCCTCCACCCGTCACAGAGATGATCAGTTCAAGTGCAGCCTCCACCTGTCACAGAGATGATCAGTTCAAGTGCATCCTCCACCTGTCACAGAGATGATCAGTTCAAGTGCAGCCTCCACCTGTCACAGAGATGATCAGTTCAAGTGCATCCTCCACCTGTCACAGAGATGATCAGTTCAAGTGCATCCTCCACCTGTCACAGAGATGATCAGTTCAAGTGTATCCTCCACCTGTCACAGAGATGATCAGTTCAAGTGCATCCTCTACCTGTCACAGAGATGATCAGTTCAAGTGTATCCTCCACCTGTCACAGAGATGATCAGTTCAAGTGCATCCTCCACCTGTCACAGAGATGATCAGTTCAAGTGCATCCTCCACCTGTCACAGAGATGATCAGTTCAAGTGCAGCCTCCACCTGTCACAGAGATGATCAGTTCAAGTGCAGCCTCCACCTGTCACAGAGATGATCAGTTCAAGTGCAGCCTCCACCTGTCACAGAGATGATCAGTTCAAGTGCAGCCTCCACCTGTCACAGAGATGATCAGTTGAAGTGCATCCTCCACCTGTCACAGAGATGATCAGTTCAAGTGCAGCCTCCACCTGCCACAGAGACGATCAGTTCAAGTGCATCCTCCTCCTGTCACAGAGATGATCAGTTCAAGTGCAGCCTCCACCTGTCACAGAGATGATCAGTTCAAGTGCATCCTCCACCTGTCACAGAGATGATCAGTTCAAGTGCAGCCTCCACCTGTCACAGAGATGATCAGTTCAAGTGCAGCCTCCACCTGTCACAGAGATGATCAGTTCAAGTGATGCCTCCACCTGCCACAGAGACGATCAGTTCAAGTGCATCCTCCACCTGTCACAGAGATGATCAGTTCAAGTGCATCCTCCACCTGTCACAGAGATGATCAGTTCAAGTGCAGCCTCCACCTTTCACAGAGATGATCAGTTCAAGTGCAGCCTCCACCTGTCACAGAGATGATCAGTTCAAGTGCAGCCTCCACCTGCCACAGAGACGATCAGTTCAAGTGCATCCTCCACCTGTCACAGAGATGATCAGTTCAAGTGCAGCCTCCACCTGTCACAGAGATGATCAGTTCAAGTGCATCCTCCACCTGTCACAGAGATGATCAGTTCAAGTGCAGCCTCCACCTGTCACAGAGATGATCAGTTCAAGTGCAGCCTCCACCTGCCACAGAGACGATCAGTTCAAGTGCATCCTCCACCTGTCACAGAGATGATCAGTTCAAGTGCATCCTCCACCTGTCACAGAGATGATCAGTTCAAGTGCATCCTCCACCTGTCACAGAGATGATCAGTTCAAGTGCATCCTCCACCTGTCACAGAGACGATCAGTTCAAGTGCAGCCTCCACCTGTCACAGAGATGATCAGTTCAAGTGCAGCCTCCACCTGTCACAGAGATGATCAGTTCAAGTGCATCCTCCACCTGCCACAGAGATGATCAGTTCAAGTGCAGCCTCCACCTGTCACAGAGATGATCAGTTCAAGTGCATCCTCCACCTGTCACAGAGATGATCAGTTCAAGTGCAGCCTCCACCTGTCACAGAGATGATCAGTTCAAGTGCAGCCTCCACCTGTCACAGAGATGATCAGTTCAAGTGCAGCCTCCACCTGTCACAGAGATGATCAGTTCAAGTGCATCCTCCACCTGTCACAGAGATGATCAGTTCAAGTGCATCCTCCACCTGTCACAGAGACGATCAGTTCAAGTGCATCCTCCACCTGTCACAGAGATGATCAGTTCAAGTGCAGCCTCCACCTGTCACAGAGATGATCAGTTCAAGTGCATCCTCCACCTGTCACAGAGACGATCAGTTCAAGTGCATCCTCCACCTGTCACAGAGATGATCAGTTCAAGTGCATCCTCCACCTGTCACAGAGACGATCAGTTCAAGTGCATCCTCCACCTGTCACAGAGATGATCAGTTCAAGTGCAGCCTCCACCTGTCACAGAGACGATCAGTTCAAGTGCAGCCTCCACCTGTCACAGAGATGATCAGTTCAAGTGCATCCTCCACCTGTCACAGAGACGATCAGTTCAAGTGCAGCCTCCACCTGTCACAGAGATGATCAGTTCAAGTGCATCCTCCACCTGTCACAGAGACGATCAGTTCAAGTGCAGCCTCCACCTGCCACAGAGATGATCAGTTCAAGTGCAGCCTCCACCTGTCACAGAGATGATCAGTTCAAGTGCATCCTCCACCTGTCACAGAGATGATCAGTTCAAGTGCATCCTCCACCTGTCACAGAGATGATCAGTTCAAGTGCAGCCTCCACCTCATTTCATCAAGATTTTGTTTCTTTCTAAGTGTCACCCTGAGACCTAATTCCTACATGGTGAAGGAAGAAGAAGAAGAAGAAGAAGAAGAAGAAGAAGAAGAGGTAAGTGGTAGAGGTACTGAGGGAGGGGAAAGGAGAGGTAAGTTTAGCAAAGCTGTGTTTCATTCTCGGGAGATGCCATAGAGAGGTAACAAGATAGAAATGCTGGGAGGTGCGCTTACAGTAAGGTAGGGGAGTAAGGAGGTAGGGAAAAAGGAAGATAGAGAAGTAAGAAAGTAGGAAGATAGGGAAGAAGGAAGGTAGGGAAGAAGGAAGGTAGGGAAGAAGGAAGGTAGGAAAGTAGGAAGGCAGAGAAGCAGCTTCCTACTTTCCCTACCTTACTACCTCCCTACCTTCCTTCTTCCCTACCTTCCTAGGGCAGTAGGAAGGAAGGTGGAGATGTTGGGAGGCGAAAGTATAGAGAAGTAGGGGGTGGGGAGGTAGAGAGGCGAACATGTAGGGAAGTACAGAGGTAAGGGAAGTTGCACGTGCAATTAACACCTGGTGGAGCTGCAATTGACGAGGGTAAGTGTAGTGGGGAAGGTGAGGCGGCTCCTGATGTATTGATTACACGGGGTCACTAACACGTGGTCTTCATCACTCCTACCTCCACCTATCTAATTTTATCTATATATCCTTTAGGTATCATATAGAGACACATTCTTCCCACAAGGCCAACAGAAACCTGATACTGTCACTAACCTTCTTCTCCAGTTACTTGTTTGAAGCAGCAGCAGCAGCAGCAGCAGTAGTAGTAGCGGCAGCAATATTAATAGTAGTAACAGCAGTTGTAATAGTAGTAGTAATAGCGGATTTAGCAGTAGTAGTAGTAGTGGTAGTTATAGCAGTTTTATTTTTATTGTTTTAGTAGTAGTAGCAGTTATTGTAGTGGTGTTAAGAGAGGTACTAGTAACAGTAGTAGTAGTAGTGCTAATAATTGCAGTAGTAGTAGTAATAAGAGGTAAAAGTAGTAGCATTTTATCTCAGTATATTAAAAAAAATCAGAACTCAGTCTCAGTCATCCTTAAAGCACCAAAATTATTGGGAACGGTTCAAGTCCCTTGATTTGTACTCCTTAGAACGCAGGCGAGAAAGATACATAATATACACTTGGAAAGTCCTAGAGGGACTAGTTCAAATCTTCACACGAAAATCACTCCCTACGAAAGCAAAAGACTCGGTAGGTGACGCAATATTCCCCCAGTGAAAAGTAGGGGCGCCACGAGTACGCTAAGAGACAATAAATAAGTGTCAGGGGCCCAAGACTGTTCAACTGCCTCCCAGTATACATAACTGGGGATTACCAATAGACCCCTGGTTGTCTTCAAGAAGGCTCTGGTTGGCCAGTACCTGATCAGCAGGGCTGTGATTCGCACATCGGTTTACGTGCGACCAGCAGTAACAGCCTGGCTGATCAGGCCCTGATTCATCGCAAGGCCTGGTGACGGACCGGCCCGCGGAGGGGAGCTTTGAGTATGATAACTTAGTTCTTTGAGTATATTAACGACACCGACGCTCCAGAGTTACAATAATTGACTCTACCATACGATAACGACGTAACAGAGGCACAATAATTGACTCCAGCATACGATAACGACGTAACAGAGGCACAATAATTGACTCCAGCATACGATAATGACGCAACAGAGGCACAATAATTGACTCCAGCATACGATAATGACGCAACAGAGGCACAATAATTGACTCCAGCATACGATAATGACGCAACAGAGGCACAATAATTGACTCCAGCATACGATAATGACGCAACAGAGGCACAATAATTGACTCCAGCATACGATAACGACGCAACAGAGGGACAATAATTGACTCCAGCATACGATAACGACGCAACAGAGGGACAATAATTGACCTCAGCCGCCGCTATACAGGCACGATAATTGACCCCTGCATACGATAACGACACACCAGAGGTACGATAACGACACAGTAGAGGTACGATAACTAATGCCATCATCAACAGAAGATTAATGGCTTCGCTGCTACTAACAGAGACTTGTAGTTACTAAGCGAGAGGGGAAAATGAGGGGAAAATTAAGGGAGGGGTGACGGTAGGAGTGACATGCCAGGGGTGAGGGGAGACAGAGGTGATGAGTGAGAGGGGTGAATGATATATATATATATATATATATATATATATATATATATATATATATATATATATATATATATGTTTGTGTGTGTGTGTGTGTGTGTGTGTGTGTGTGTGTGTGTGTGTGTGTGTGTGTGTGTGTACTCACCTATTTGTGGTTGCAGGGGTCGAATCTTAGCTCCTTGCCCCGCCTCTTCACCGGTTGCTAATGGGTCCTCTCTCTCCCCGCTCCATGAGCTTTATCATACCTCGTCTTAAAACTATGTATGGTTCCTGCCTCCACTACATCACTTTCTAGGCTATTCCACTACCTGACAACTCTATGACTGAAGAAATACTTCCTAATATCTCTCTGACTCATCTGTGTCTTCAACTTCCAATTGTGACCTCTTGCTTCTGTGTCCCCTCCCTGGAACATCCTGTCTTTGTCCACCTTGTCTATTCCGCGCAGTATTTTATATGTCGTTATCATGTCTCCCCTGACCCTCCTGTCCTCTAGTGTCGTCAGGCCGATTTCCCTCAACCTTTCTTCATAGGACATTCCCCTTAGCTCTGGAACTAACCTTGTCGCAAACCTTTGCACTTTCTCTAGTTTCTTGACGTGCTTTATCAAGTGCGGGTTCCAAACAGGTGCTGCATACTCCAGTATGGGCCTGACGTACACGGTGTATAGTGTCTTGAACGATTCCTTATTAAGGTATCGGAACGCTGTTCTCAGGTTTGCCAGGCGCCCATATGCTGCAGCAGTTATCTGGTTGATGTGTGCTTCCGGAGACATGCTCGGTGTTATACTCACTCCAAGATCTTTCTCCTTGAGCGAGGTTTGCAGTCTTTGGCCACCTAGCCTATACTCTGTCTGCGGTCTTCTTTGCTCTTCCCCTATCTTCATGACTTTGCATTTGGCGGGATTAAATTCGAGAAGCCAGTTGTTGGACCAGGTGTCCAGTATGCCCAGGTCTCTTTGAAGTCCTGCCCGGTCCTCATCTGATTTAATTCTCCTCATTAACTTCACATCGTCTGCGAACAGGGACACTTCAGAGTCTAACCCTTCCATCATGT
>NC_091300.1:6920458-6945458 GCF_038502225.1 Cherax quadricarinatus | reverse complement strand
TATGTTAATTACTGTCACCTTTCTGTCAACCTAAACCAGTCTCGCCATTCTCCTTTGTTCTATCTCATTAACAAGGCGTTTTCACCCAAAGAACTGATGCTCACTGGAGAGTTTGTGTCCTTCACACAGTTCTCTGTAAACTGTAGAGACTTGTGCGTGAAAATCCCAGGAAATTAGCAGTTTCTGAGATACTCAAACCAGCTCGTCTGGCGCCAACAATCATTCCACGGTCAAAGTCACTTAGATCACAATTCTTCTCCATTCTAATGTTCAGTTTGAACAACAACTGAACATCTTGACCATGTCTGCATGCTTTTAGACATGGAGGTGCTGCCAGGTGACTGGCTAATTAGATATTTCCACTAAAGAACATGTGTACAATTGTACCCAATAAAGTGGCCGCCGAGTGTGTGTGTATATATATATATATATATATATATATATATATATATATATATATATATATATATATATATATATATATACATGGGTGATGAATGTTGCAGCGAGGAGAAGGCTGGAGGCAGTGGAGATGTCATGTCTGAGGGCAATGTGTGGTGTGAATATAATGCAGAGAATTCGTAGTTTGGAAGTTAGGAGGAGGTGCGGGATTACCAAAACTGTTGTCCAGAGGGCTGAGGAAGGGTTGTTGAGGTGGTTCGGACATGTAGAGAGAATGGAGCGAAACAGAATAACTTCAAGAGTGTATCAGTCTGTAGTGGAAGGAAGGCGGGGTAGGGGTCGGCCTAGGAAGGGTTGGAGGGAGGGGGTAAAGGAGGTTTTGTGTGCGAGGGGCTTGGACTTCCAGCAGGCATGCGTGAGCGTGTTTGATAGGAGTGAATGGAGACAAATGGTTTTTAATACTTGACGTGCTGTTGGAGTGTGAGCAAAGTAACATTTATGAAGGGGTTCAGGGAAACCGGCAGGCCGGACTTGAGTCCTGGAGATGGGAAGTACAGTGCCTGCACTCTGAAGGAGGGGTGTTAATGTTGCAGTTTAAAAACTGTAGTGTAAAGCACCCTTCTGGCAAGACAGTGATGGAGTGAATGATGGTGAAAGTTTTTCTTTTTCGGGTCACCCTGCCTTGGTGGGAATCGGCCAGTGTGATAATAAAATAAATAATATATATATATATATATATATATATATATATATATATATATATATATATATATATATATATATATATATATATATATATATGGTGATCAATTGTGAATTGTTGAAGGTATTGAGTGTTTTATTCCACCCAGTGAAGTCAGTTTTGCGAGGTGTGTTGGAAGGTAGTCTTTTGCTCTGTTGGGCTTGGGGTGTGCTGCTAGGATATGTGTGTGTGTGTGTGTGTGTGTGTGTGTGTGTGTTATCTGAGTGTTTGATGTTCCCAGCTGCTGAAGATTACACCAGCATCCGCCCTCTACACCACTCATGGTTCTGCTGTACTCTCTTCACCGACTCAGTCGCTTACCTACTCACTTCCTCACTTGTCCACTTGTTCAATTACTCGCTTAGTTTTTCACTTACTCGCTTATTTGATCACTTATTAGCTTAACTGCTCTCTTGTTCACTCACTCATTTGCTCACTCTGGTCTTTTTGCTTACTCACCTATCCCCAACAACTCGCACACCTACCCCACCCACTCACTCACTCGCCAACTCACACATTCACACTCACCCACTCACTTTCCCTCTTCCCATCTTCTATCCTGGCAGCCTCTGTCTAGATCCACTCCCTTTCCAATGATTGTAGTTTTAGCTTCCCAGCAGATAGCCTCGGTACATAGCAAAAGATTCTCTTTTAACTTTCATGTTTTGCTCTCTCTCTCTCTCTCTCTCTCTCCCTCTCTCACCCCCTCTCTCTCTCTCTCTCTCTCTCTCTCTCTCTCTCTCTCTCTCAGATTGGTAGGTCAGCGCAGTCTTTTATGTCAGAAAACATGATAGTAGGGTTTATATTGAGGGAGGACAGGAGTGCGACGTTGCCTGGAACACTCGCTACCTCACTCAACCACTCACTAAATCCACATTTAACCCACGAGTACCGTCATATACATTCAGTAGTTGGGGACAATCCGAGGTAAGCAGATTGCTGATGTTCGTTCTGCGAGTGTATCATGACGGTAGCGAGGCAAATGAGTCAATGACAGTAGCAGTGGTAGAAGTAAATGGTCACAGTAAAGCAGCTGGTATACACAGTTGTGTGAGTTGCAGTGTAAGATAATAAAGATAGTACTACTTTAGTAGAGATAGTTGCGGTATATATTTTGCTCTCTCTTCCTTGTAGTCCTGCCAACAGTGGCAGGAGGGAGTGGAAGGTGGAAAAAGAGCCTTCTGCTTTACTGTCCTCGACACTCACGCCTTGATAATACCCGATAGTCCTTAATACAAGTACACGTAGATATAGTTCTCAGCTGATAGCCTCAGTGTGGAGTATCAAGTCCTCTGCTATCTGTCTCCCTCATGTAATTCTCTCTCTCTCTCTCTCTCCCTCTCTCATACACACAATAATAGGCAGGTAGGTACACTGTTATGGCCGCCTCTCTCCCCCGGCATTTGTCACCTGGTCACGTGATAGCGGGGTGCGCGCCATCCAGCGGGGAAATATAGCATTAATAATTTGTTCTGACATCACCCGGGGTGGGAGTCACGAAGGTGGGGGGGGAGGTGGGGGGGAGGTGGGGAGGGAATTAGTGGGAGAGAGGGACGGGAGGAGTAGGGGAAAGGGGCAATTGAAGTTTCCTAGCTTAGACTTGAATAAGCTTTTTGTTTATGCATAAGGAAGTGACAACGAAGAGAAGAATCGAGGAGGAAGAGTAAAGGGTGTAAAAGAGAAAATGATGTATAGTTGGTGGTATGTACGCGAATTAGATGTGTATTGTACAAAAACTGAACGAGAAGTAGGCGTGTATCGTTCGTGTGATGGTCGAGAGGGAGACTTGACACTGATAATATTCCAGTCGGTCGATGTCCTATATTATATTTTAAACTGGGCAAATCTTTTCCCAAATCGGTTGGTGTGCATGTGTGTGCGTATATTTGTGTGTGTTCATTTATGTGCACATGTGTACACGTATATACGTATGTGTGGGAATATGCATATATATGCATTCGTGTATATATACATATATATATATATATATATATATATATATATATATATATATATATATATATATATATATATATATATATATATTATTATCACACTGGCCGATTCCCACCAAGGCAGGGTGGCCCGAAAAAGAAAAACTTTCACCATCATTCGCTCCATCACTGTCTTGCCAGAAGGGTGCTTTACACTACAGTTTTTAAACTGCAACATTAACACCCCTCCTTCAGAGTGCAGGCACTGTACTTCCCATCTCCAGGACTCTAAGTCCGGCCTGCCGGCTTCCCTGAATCCCTTCATAAATGTTACTTTGCTCACACTCCAACAGCACGTCAAGTATTAAAAACCATTTGTCTCCATTCACTCCTATCAAACACGCTCACGCATGCCTGCTGGAAGTCCAAGCCCCTCGCACACAAAACCTCCTTTACCCCCTCCCTCCAACCCTTCCTAGGCCGACCCCTACCCCGCCTTCCTTCCACTACAGACTGATACACTCTTGAAGTCATTCTGTTTCGCTCCATTCTCTCACCTCAACAACCCTTCCTCAGCCCTCTGGACAACAGTTTTGGTAATCCCGCACCTCCTCCTAACTTCCAAACTACGAATTCTCTGCATTATATTCACACCACACATTGCCCTCAGACATGACATCTCCACTGCCTCCAGCCTTCTCCTCGCTGCAACATTCATCACCCACGCTTCACACCCATGTAAGAGCGTTGGTAAAACTATACTCTCATACATTCCCCTCTTTGCCTCCAAGGACAAAGTTCTTTGTCTCCACAGACTCCTAAGTGCACCACTCACTCTTTTTCCCTCATCAATTCTATGATTCACCTCATCTTTCATAGACCCATCCGCTGACACGTCCACTCCCAAATATCTGAATACGTTCACCTCCTCCATACTCTCTCCCTCCAATCTGATATTCAATCTTTCATCACCTAATCTTTTTGTTATCCTCATAACCTTACTCTTTCCTGTATTCACCTTTAATTTTCTTCTTTTGCACACCCTACCAAATTCATCCACCAATCTCTGCAGCTTCTCTTCAGAATCTCCCAAGAGCACAGTGTCATCAGCAAAGAGCAGCTGTGACAACTCCCACTTTGTGTGTGATTCTTTATCTTTTAACTCCACGCCTCTTGCCAAGACCCTCGCATTTACTTCTCTTACAACCCCATCTATAAATATATTAAACAACCACGGTGACATCACACATCCTTGTCTAAGGCCTACTTTTACTGGGAAAAAATTTCCCTCTTTCCTACATACTCTAACTTGAGCCTCACTATCCTTGTAAAAACTCTTCACTGCTTTCAGTAAATTACCTCCTACACCATACACTTGCAACATCTGCCACATTGCCCCCCTATCCACCCTGTCATACGCCTTTTCCAAATCCATAAATGCCACAAAGACCTCTTTAGCCTTATCTAAATACTGTTCACTTATATGTTTCACTGTAAACACCTGGTCCACACACCCCCTACCTTTCCTAAAGCCTCCTTGTTCATCTGCTATCCTATTCTCCGTCTTACTCTTAATTCTTTCAATTATAACTCTACCATACACTTTACCAGGTACACTCAACAGACTTATCCCCCTATAATTTTTGCACTCTCTTTTATCCCCTTTGCCTTTATACAAAGGAACTATGCATGCTCTCTGCCAATCCCTAGGTACCTTACCCTCTTCCATACATTTATTAAATAATTGCACCAACCACTCCAAAACTATATCCCCACCTGCTTTTAACATTTCTATCTTTATCCCATCAATCCCGGCTGCCTTACCCCCTTTCATTTTACCTACTGCCTCACGAACTTCCCCCACACTCACAACTGGCTCTTCCTCACTCCTACAAGATGTTATTCCTCCTTGCCCTATACACGAAATCACAGCTTCCCTATCTTCATCAACATTTAACAATTCCTCAAAATATTCCCTCCATCTTCCCAATACCTCTAACTCTCCATTTAATAACTCTCCTCTCCTATTTTTAACTGACAAATCCATTTGTTCTCTAGGCTTTCTTAACTTGTTAATCTCACTCCAAAACTTTTTCTTATTTTCAACAAAATTTGTTGATAACATCTCACCCACTCTCTCATTTGCTCTCTTTTTACATTGCTTCACCACTCTCTTAACCTCTCTCTTTTTCTCCATATACTCTTCCCTCCTTGCATCACTTCTACTTTGTAAAAACTTCTCATATGCTAACTTTTTCTCCCTTACTACTCTCTTTACATCATCATTCCACCAATCGCTCCTCTTCCCTCCTGCACCCACTTTCCTGTAACCACAAACTTCTGCTGAACACTCTAACACTACATTTTTAAACCTACCCCATACCTCTTCGACCCCATTGCCTATGCTCTCATTAGCCCATCTATCCTCCAATAGCTGTTTATATCTTACCCTAACTGCCTCCTCTTTTAGTTTATAAACCTTCACCTCTCTCTTCCCTGATGCTTCTATTCTCCTTGTATCCCATCTACCTTTTACTCTCAGTGTAGCTACAACTAGAAAGTGATCTGATATATCTGTGGCCCCTCTATAAACATGTACATCCTGAAGTCTACTCAACAGTCTTTTATCTACCAATACATAATCCAACAAACTACTGTCATTTCGCCCTACATCATATCGTGTATACTTATTTATCCTCTTTTTCTTAAAATATGTATTACCTATAACTAAACCCCTTTCTATACAAAGTTCAATCAAAGGGCTCCCATTATCATTTACACCTGGCACCCCAAACTTACCTACCACACCCTCTCTAAAAGTTTCTCCTACTTTAGCATTCAGGTCCCCTACCACAATTACTCTCTCACTTGGTTCAAAGGCTCCTATACATTCACTTAACATCTCCCAAAATCTCTCTCTCTCCTCTGCATTCCTCTCTTCTCCAGGTGCATACACGCTTATTATGACCCACTTCTCGCATCCAACCTTTACTTTAATCCACATAATTCTTGAATTTACACATTCATATTCTCTTTTCTCCTTCCATAACTGATCATTTAACATTACTGCTACCCCTTCCTTTGCTCTAACTCTCTCAGATACTCCAGATTTAATCCCATTTATTCACCCCCACTGAAATTCTACTACCCCCTTCAGCTTTGTTTCGCTTAGAGCCAGGACATCCAACTTCTTTTCATTCATAACATCAGCAATCATCTGTTTCTTGTCATCCGCACTACATCCACGCACATTTAAGCAACCCAGTTTTATAAAGTTTTTCTTCTTCTCTTTTTTAGTAATTGTATACAGGAGAAGGGGTTACTAGCCCATTGCTCCCGGCATTTTAGTCGCCTCATACGACACGCATGGCTTACGGAGGAAAGATTCTTTTCCACTTCCCCATGGACAATAGAAGAAATAAAAAAGAACAAGAGCTATTTAGAAAAAGGAGAAAAACCTAGATGTATGTATATATATATATGCATGTGCGTGTCTGTGAAGTGTGACCAAAGTGTAAGTAGGAGTAGCAAGATATCCCTGTTATCTTAGCGTGTTTATGAGACAGAAAAAGAAAACCAGCAATCCTACCATCATATATATATATATATATATATATATATATATATATATATATATATATATGTGTATATATATCTAGAACAACCACTGTGAAAGAATAGCGAAATTCCAAGCGTTTTCGTGATTTCACACATTATCTCTTTATATCATCAATCCACCAATGGCTCTTCTTCCTCCCGCACCCACTTTCCTGTAACCACAAACTTCTGCCGAACACTCTAACACTATATTCTTAAACATACACAATACATCGACTCCATTGCTTATACTCATACTAGCCCATCTATCCTCTAATAGTTGTTTACATCTTACCTTAACTGCCTCCTCCTTTAGTTTATAAACCTTTACCTCTCTCTTACTTGCTGCTTCTATTTTCCTTGTATCCCATTTACCTTTTACTCTCATTGCAGCTACAACTTAAAAGTGATCTGATTTATATGTGGCCCCTCTATAAACATGTACATCCTGGAGACTACCCAACTGTCTTTTACATACCAATACGTAGTCCAACAAACTACTGTCATTACGCCCTACATCATTTCTTGTATACGTATCCTCGATTTTTTAAAATATTACACACACACACACATACATAAACACACACACACACACACAAACACACACACACACACACACACACACACACATATATATATATATATATATATATATATATATATATATGTGTGTGTGTGTGTGTGTGTGTGTGTGTGTGTGTGTGTGTGTGTGTGTGTGTGTTGAATATTTTCTTCTCCTACCAACCCTATAATTTATAATATATATATATATACTCTATTAATAGAGAGAATACATTGATAGAAAACACAAACGTGAATACATTGGTACAATATATCAAAGGTTATGAATCTCCTCCAGCTCCTCCGAAGCCCGACGCGAGCCCAGTATGCAGCAAGCATTTCCCCTCTGGATGACCACGCTGAGACGCTGGAACATGAAAGTGGCTGCCCTTGGGTCCCTGGTGGTGTCGATGAGCCTGGAACCCAGCTCTTCAAGGAAACGTGTGGCATGTTTTCCCCATGATCCCAAGGTCTCTGATCCCACTGGGACAAATTGATAATGTTGGCTTATGTCCCTGTACTTGCCGATCTTATATATATATATATATATATATATATATATATATATATATATATATATATATATATATATATATATATATATATATATAATTCCTTGACAATGTGAGTAGTCCCAAAAGCGCTTGGAATTTCACTATTCTTTCTCAGTGGTTGTTTTGCATATATATATATATATATATATATATATATATATATATATATATATATATATATATATATATATATATATATATATATATATATAATGTATATATATTGCTTTTAAGTCATATTAATACATTTAAACTGTCTATGATACATTTAGTAGAATTTAGATAAAAGAAATTATGCACTGTGATGCAGTATCACTGACCGGTTATTGTAAACTAGGATTGAAGAAGAATTCTGCATTTCTAAAGCATTTCTTCATCCAATTTTAAAACAGTATTTCTCTTGCTTGTCCAAGGCATCCGCTAAAACACATGGTTAAAGAAAAATATGACAATTCTGAAATAATTCACGTCAGGACAACTGGTGTTACGTAGCTGTGAGGGGCTGAGGTGCTCACTTCGCGGTGTTTGTTCAGTTATGTTGGATCCTCTGGTACAAGATATCTGGTGTTTGTTCTTCATACTACACTCTTTATTCTGAAATAAAATTTACTGATTGAGTTATACTACTACTACTACAAGTGGTAGTACTACTACTACTATTACTACTACTAGTAGTAGTACTGTTACTACTATTATTACTAGTATTAGTAGAAGTCGTAGTATTACTACTACTGCTATTGCTACTACTGTTATTGCTACTACTACTATTACTGTCGCTACTACAACTATCACTACTACAACAACTATCCGTACTACTACTATCGCCAATACTAATACTATCGCTACTACTACTACTACTACCTAGTGCTTTCACCTCTCCGTGTGATCAGTCTGGTGTACTACAAAACTTTTGCTCTCTTGAGTAGAAATTTGACCAAGAGGCGAATGAAAAAGAGGTAAATAAGAGGCAGTCAAATAAGGAAGAGGTAAATAAGAGCCAATCAAGTAAAAAAAGGGGGATAAAAAGAGGAAAACCCGGGAAGAGTGGCGCATTTATGAGCACGTATTTAAATCCTGTAGAACGTCCTTGAAAAAGAGTTGAAATCGACAGTAAATGACAGTTTAATGTTTTCATCTCTTCATTCCTCTTATTCCACGTTCTGTTCCTTACTCCTTCTTACATCTCTTACTTCCTCTTCCTCCACTTCCTCTCCTGGTTCCCGAGAATATCCATTATTAAAGACCGTTGCCCCTCTCTCTCTCTCTCTCTCTCTCTCTCTCTCTCTCTCTCTCTCTCTCTCTACTCTGCTGCCAGTGCGGGTGGGTCGTGGTGGGGCGGGTTGGGCGGGTGGGTCAAGGTGGGGCGGGGTGGAGCCGCTAGTGGGCAGCCATTCTGCAAAAAATTTATCCGCAAAAGAGGTGCTTCAGGGTGAGCATGAGGCTTTAGAGGCTTGATCCTCCCCCGTGTTATAGTGAGAACACGCGCACAATGTTGCTACCATCTCTATATATACTGTGTGTGTGTGTGTGTGTGTGTGTGTGTGTGTGTGTGTGTGTGTGTGTGTGTGTGTGTGTGTGTGTGTGTGTGTGTGTACTCAATTGTACTCACCTAATTGTGGTTGCAGGGGTCGAGACTCAGCTCCTGGCCCCGCCTCTTCACTGAGTGCTACTAGGTGTTCTCTCTCCCTGCTCCATGAGCTTTATCATACCTCATCTTAAAGCTATGTATGGTTCCTGCTTCCACTACCTCACTTACTAGGCTATTCCACTTCGTAACTACTCTATGACTGAAGAAATACTTCCTAACATCCCTTTGATTCATTTGGGTCTTCAGCTTCCAATTGTGACCCCTTGTTTCTGTGTCCCCTCTCTGGAACATTCTGTCTCCGTCCACCTTATCTATTCCTCGCAGTATTTTGTGTGTTGCTATCATGTCTCCCCTAACCCTCCTGTCCTCCAGTGTCATCAGGCCGATTTCCCTTAACCTTTCTTCGTAGGACATTTCCCTTAGCTCTGGAACTAACCTTGTCGCAAACCTTTGCACTCTCTCTAATTTCTTGACGTGCTTGATCAAGTGTGGGTTCCGAACAGGTGCTGCATACTCCAGTATGGGCCTGACGTACACGGTGTACAGTGTCTTGAACGATTCTTTACTAAGGTATCGGAAAGCTATTCTTAGGTTTGCCAGGAGCCCATATGCTGCAGCAGCTATCTGGTTGATGTGTGCTTCCGGAGACATGCTCGGTGTTATACTCACCCAAGATCTTTCTCATTGAGCGAGGTTTGCAGTCTTTGGCCACCTAGCCTATACTCAGTCTGCGGTCTTCTTTGCCCTTCCCCGATCTTCATGACTTTGCATTTGGCGGGGTTAAACTCGAGAAGCCAGTTGCTGGACCAGGTGTCCAGCCTGTCCATGTCCCTTTGAAATCCTGCCTGATCCTCATCTGATTTAATTCTCATTAACTTCATATAATCTGCGAACAGGGACACTTCTGAGTCTATCCCTTCCATCATGTCATTAACATATACCAAAAATAGCACTGGTCATAGGACCGACCCCTGTGGGACCCCGTTCGTCACAGGTGCCCACTGTGATACCTCATCACGTACATTGACTCGTTGCCTCCGTCAGGTATTCTCTGATCCATTGCAGTGCCCTTCCTGTTATACGCACCTGATTCTTTAGCTTTTGCACTAATCTCTCGTGAATAACTGTGTCAAAGGCCTTCTTGCAGTCCAAGAAGATGCAATCAACCCACCCCTCTCTCTCGTGTCTTCTGTTACTTTATCATAAAACTCAAGAAGGTTTTTGACAAAGGATTTGCCTTCCATAAATCCGTGCTGGTTGGCGTTTATACTCTTGTCCGTTCCACGTGCTCCACCATTCTCCTCCTGATAATCTTCTCCATGACTTTGCATACTATATAGTCAGTGACACTGGTCTATAGTTTAGTGTCTCTTTTCGGTCTCCTTTTTTAAAAACTGGAACATTTGCCGTCTTCCATACCTGAGGTAGTTGCCCAGTTTCAAGGGATGTGTTGAAGATTGTGGTTATTGGCACACACAACATTTCTGCTCCCTCTCTAAGGACCCATGGAAAGATGTCCCGTCCTATTGCCTTTGAGGTATCAAGGTCCTTTAGCAGTTTCTTCACCTCCTCCTCATCTGTATGTATGTCATTCAACACTTGGTGGTATATTCCTTGTTGGTGTCCCCCTCTGATCTGTCTTCCCAGAGGCATTCCTGTCTCCACTGTAAGTACTGTGCGCGCGCGCGCGCGAGTGTGTGTGTGTGTGTGTGTGTGTGTGTGTGTGTGTGTGTGTGTGTGTGTGTGTGTGTGTGTGTGTGTGTGTGTGTGTGTGTGTGTGCGTGCGTGTATATACATATATATTTGTTCCTTGATAATGTGAGTAGTCACGAAAGCACTTGGAATTTCATTTTTCTTTCACAGTGGTTGTTTTGGATTATGTATTGGTAGATAAAAGACTGTTGAGTAGACTTCAGGATGTACATGTTTATAGAGGGGCCACAGATATATCAGATCACTTTCTAGTTGTAGCTACACTGAGAGTAAAAGGTAGATGGGATACAAGGAAAATAGAAGCATCAGGGAAGAGAGAGGTGAAGGTTTATAAACTAAAAGAGGAGGCAGTTAGGGAAAGATATAAACAGCTATTGGAGGATAGATGGGCTAATGAGAGCATAGGCAATGGGGTCGAAGAGGTATGGGGTATGTTTAAAAATGTAGTGTTAGAGTGTTCAGCAGAAGTTTGTGGTTACAGGAAAGTGGGTGCGGGAGGGAAGAGGAGCGATTGGTGGAATGATGATGTAGAGAGAGTAGTAAGGGAGAAAAAGTTAGCATATGAGAAGTTTTTACAAAGTAGAAGTGATGCAAGGAGGGAAGAGTATATGGAGAAAAAGAGAGAGGTTAAGAGAGTGGTGAAGCAATGTAAAAAGAGAGCAAATGAGAGAGTGGGTGAGATGTTGTCAACAAATTTTGTTGAAAATAAGAAAAAGTTTTGGAGTGAGATTAACAAGTTAAGGAAGCCTAGAGAACAAATGGATTTGTCAGTTAAAAATAGGAGAGGAGAGTTATTAAATGGAGAGTTAGAGGTATTGGGAAGATGGAGGGAATATTTTGAGGAATTGTTAAATGTTGATGAAGATAGGGAAGCTGTGATTTCGTGTATAGGGCAAGGAGGAATAACATCTTGTAGGAGTGAGGAAGAGCCAGTTGTGAGTGTGGGGGAAGTTCCTGAGGCAGTAGGTAAAATGAAAGGGGGTAAGGCAGCCGGGATTGATGGGATAAAGATAGAAATGTTAAAAGCAGGTGGGGATATAGTTTTGGAGTGGTTGGTGCAATTATTTAATAAATGTATGGAAGAGGGTAAGGTACCTAGGGATTGGCAGAGAGCATGCAAAGTTCCTTTGTATAAAGGCAAAGGGGACAAAAGAGAGTGCAAAAATTATAGGGGGATAAGTCTGTTGAGTATACCTGGTAAAGTGTATGGTAGAGTTATTATTGAAAGAATTAAGAGTAAGACGGAGAATAGGATAGCAGATGAACAAGGAGGCTTTAGGAAAGGTAGGGGGTGTGTGGACCAGGTGTTTACAGTGAAACATATAAGTGAACAGTATTTAGATAAGGCTAAAGAGGTCTTTGTGGCATTTATGGATTTGGAAAAGGCGTATGACAGGGTGGATAGGGGGGCAATGTGGCAGATGTTGCAGGTTTATGGTGTAGGAGGTAGGTTACTGAAAGCAGTGAAGAGTTTTTACGAGGATAGTGAGGCTCAAGTTAGAGTATGTAGGAAAGAGGGAAATTATTTCCCAGTAAAAGTAGGCCTTAGACAAGGATGTGTGATGTCACCGTGGTTGTTTAATATATTTATAGATGGGGTTGTAAGAGAAGTAAATGCGAGGGTCTTGACAAGAGGCGTGGAGTTAAAAGATAAAGAATCAAACATAAAGGGGGAGTTGTCACAGTTGCTCTTTGCTGATGACACTGTGCTCTTGAGAGATTCTGAAGAGAAGTTGCAGAGATTGGTGGATGAATTTGGTAGGGTGTGCAAAAGAAGAAAATTAAAAGTGAATACAGGAAAGAGTAAGGTTATGAGGATAACAAAAATATTAGGTGATGAAAGATTAGATATCAGATTGGAGGGAGAGAGTATGGAGGAGGTGAATGTATTCAGATATTTGGGAGTGGACGTGTCAGCGGATGGGTCTATGAAGGATGAGGTGAATAAGATAAGATAAGATAAGATTTCGTTCGGATTTTTAACCCCGGAGGATTAGCCACCCAGGATAACCCAAGAAAGTCAGTGCGTCATCGAGGACTGTCTAACTTATTTCCATTGGGGTCCTTAATCTTGTCCCCCAGGATGCGACCCACACCAGTCGACTAACACCCAGGTACCTATTTGCTGCTAGGTGAACAGGACAACAGGTGTAAGGAAACGTGTCGAAATGTTTCCACCCGCCGGGAATCGAACCCGGGCCCTCCGTGTGTGAAGCGGGAGCTTTAGCCACCAGGCCACCGGGCCACCCCATCATCATAGAATTGATGAGGGGAAAAGGGTGAGTGGTGCACTTAGGAGTCTGTGGAGACAAAGAACTTTGTCCTTGGAGGCAAAGAGGGGAATGTATGAGAGTATAGTTTTACCAACGCTCTTATATGGGTGTGAAGCATGGGTGATGAATGTTGCAGCGAGGAGGAGGCTGGAGGATGTGGAGATGTCATGTCTGATGGCAATGTGTGGTGTGAATATAATGCAGAGAATTCGTAGTTTGGAAGTTAGGAGGAGATGCGGGATTACCAAAACTGTTGTCCAGAGGGCTGAGGAAGGGTTGTTGAGGTGGTTCGGACATGTAGAGAGAATGGAGCGAAACAGAATGACTTCAAGAGTGTATCAGTCTGTAGTGGAAGGAAGGCGGGGTAGGGGTCGGCCTAGGAAAGGTTGGAGGGAGGGGGTAAAGGAGGTTTTGTGTGCGAGGGGCTTGGACTTCCAGCAGGCGTGCGTGAGCGTGTTTGATAGGAGTGAATGGAGACGAATGGTTTTTAATACTTGACGTGCTGTTGGAGTGTGAGCAAAGTAACATTTATGAAGGGGTTCAGGGAAACCGGCAGGTCGGACTTGAGTCCTGGAGATGGGAAGTACAGTGCCTGCACTCTGAAGGAGGGGTGTTAATGTTGCAGTTTAAAAACTGTAGTGTAAAGCACCCTTCAGGCAAGACAGTGATGGAGTGAATGATGGTGAAAGTTTTTCTTTTTCGGGCCACCCTGCCTTGGTGGGAATCGGCCAGTGTGATAATAAATAAATAAATAAATAAATAAATAAATAAATAAATATATATATATATATATATATATATATATATATATATATATATATATATATATATATGCAATAACAGTAAACAGGTGATTTCAGAATATGTAAAACAACCACTGTGAAAGAATAGTGAAATTCCAAGCACTTTCGTGACTTCTAACAATATCAAGGAACTATATAGTTCCTTGATAATGGATACTGCATCGTCTGAATGCCTTCAAACTTTCAGAGCTCTAATTTGTCAAGTTTATCAGAAAAACAGATACTGGTGTCCCTGCAGTAACTAGAGAATAACTCTTCTGAATAACTTCAGACATTTAAGATTGGTTTATATTGCTCAATGGAAGGTTCGGATTAACTCTAGGCTGTTTTTGTGACAATTTGGTATTTTCAGTGTAAAAAAAAAAGGGGGGATATTAGTTTCTATGTGATAATTGGTGAATGTCTTTTCTGACTGGCTTCAAATCTTCAACGATCGTATTTGACTGTATTAGATAAAGCGACTGGAATATGTCAAACAGGATAATAACAAGGTAGGATAATGGTGCTAATAACCATGCTCTTGCTGTATCGAAGAAGAAGAAGAAGACTGCTGGATTAGAAACTTTTCTTCGGGTTATAAGATGCGGAAGATACCTTTCTCGAAACTCGCAGCGACCGAAATGCATCAATAGTGGTAGTAGTAGTAGTAATAGTAGTAGTGTAGATGAATGGTTCAGAGAACCGACAAGTTGATAAATTAAGACACATGTGCAACACTTGGGTATCTTTATTGGGGAAACGTTTCGCCACACAGTGGCTTCATCAGTCCATACAAAGGAGAACGGGGAAGAACAGGAGGAGTTTGAGGTAATCAGTTCGTCAGCCTTGAGTCGATGTGGTCACTCCATCAATCTTGAACACTTCTTCGCAGATATGCTGTATTCTTTTCAAGATTGATGGACTGACCACATCGACTCAAGGCTGAGGGACTGATTACCTCAAACTCCTCCTGCTCTTCCCCGTTCTCCTTTGTATGGACTGATGAAACCACTGTGTGGCGAAACGTTTCCTCAATAAAGATACCCAAGTGTTGCACATGTGTCTAATTTATCAGTAGTAGTAGTAATAGTAGTAGTAGTAGTTGTATTGTAACAGTGGCAGAAGTAATCCACGTCTTCAAATTCACTAGTGCTCGATGCTTAAAGAGAGAGGCGCCAAATATTTGAGGAAGACAGACTGACAAACTCACAGGGCGTCTATATTCCAAGGTTCACACTACAGCTACATTTGCCATAAGGCAGAACTGTTTATCTTGTACACAGGTGTGTCATATAAATTTGGGAGGATGTCAGTGAGGACTGTCAGCACCTGTGTGCTAACCGGAAGCAACTCGTAATTACCAGGTCGTTTATCTTTATCAAACAACCAACAGAGCCACTGTTTCAGCTCTGCAGGTTAGCGCGAGAATAGCATTCAGAGCTCTAGATAAAGGTGTGTTAAGATACACTATACCTCACATGAGAGACTTATTCCTGAGTAAGCAGCGCCAGTGTGCAACCCCTCACTTAGTCAATCACAAGGTGAAACTCGGGAAGGTTCACATGAGTAGATAGTGTTTTGTACCTGAGTTGTGGGAGATAAACAACGAGTAATTAATGGGAGAGTGGCGTCTTTGGCCTATAGTCTATGAAGGACATAGTGAAGGCATACAGTCATGACATACAAAATACTCTTTGGCACACAAGCAAGAGTCACGGTTACATTAAAAGTCACAGTTTATCACCAGAGTGTTGAAAGAAGTGCAACGACGTAGACAGTGACGCAGTAGGAAGCCACTGCATACACTGGGACGAAGGTAAATACCACAAAGCTAATTCATAAGGCAGTCGAGTGTTTTAGAAGTGAATGAAGGAGAAAGAGTTGGTAACTGCACAACACACACGCACACAGCAACAAAACGCCACTACAAAATTCAGATGAGTCACAAGGATGTTAGGAAGTATTTCTTGTCATAGAGTTGTCAGGAAGTGGAACACTCTGGTGAATGATGTAGTGATGTAGCTTTAAGAAGAGATACGATATAGCTAATGGAGCAGGGAGAAAGTGGACCTAGTATTGACCAGCGAAAAAGCGGAGCCAGGAGCTGTGAATCGACCCCTGCAACCACAAATAGGTGAGCGCACACACACACACACACACACACACACACACACACACACACACACACACACACACACACACACACACACACACACAATAATCTACACATAGGACACCAATCATTCAGTGTACATTGCACTTTTTATTATGTTTAGGAATCTAAACTTAAAAAAAAAAGTTTTTATAGTAAGCTGGTAACGAGGGACACAACTCTTGGAATCGATGAACTTCAGGATTCATCCCTTCATGTTTTTATTTTTTATTGTTTTAGTTCCCAGAAGAATGGCTGGAGATTCTGACTAGTAGTGAGACTTACGAAGTCCTGGAGAGACCAGCAGAAACAACGTATAATGTTGCAGTGAAACTGAGGATGTACGAGGAGACGCAGTGAGACGAGTCATGGAGCAGGTTGTGTGTAGGAGACAGGAAGACACAAGGAGGAAGTGGAGAGGAGGAGGAGGAGGAGGAAGAAGAAGAGATGGAGAAAGAGGAGGAGGAGGAGGAGGAGAAGGAAGAGGAGGAGGAGGTGAAGGGAAAAAAAGGTTAAGCTATGATTGACCACAATTACACTCACCACATAAGTCACTGTGAGAGAGAGAGAGAGAGAGAGAGAGAGAGAGAGAGAGAGAGAGAGATAATCAACTTCCTACCACCATCAATGCATCAATCAAACATCTTCATCACTGCACCAACAAACATCACAGCCCACGCCTCGGCCTCACATCCTCCATCAATGCTCTTATCTCCCTCATCCTTCGGGCTACGGGTGATTTAAGGGCGAAATTAACACCCGAGTTCACAGCTTCTTGACACTTATTGATGTACCTGGATGACGAACTGTCCCGACCACGACAAGCGGTCCATAACTCAGGGTTGTATTATAGTGAAGGCTGTGTTTTGCCGGTTGATGGATGCCTTAATATACGGTGTAAGTGCTGCATTAAGAGGGAATAAACCGCTGAGAAGGAGCGTATCGGTGGTGCTGGACCCGGTGCAAGATACAGATAGCTCCTGTTAATGCTACCTACGCCCGTAACTGCTCCTGCTGTTCTTGCTCCTGCTGCTGCTGCTCCTGCTGCTGAATTTATGCTGCTGCTGTCATTATTAGTGGTAGTATTACGTTGTTGCTGTTCATACTGCTGCTGTTTCTGTTGTTGCTCCTGCTGCTGCTGCTACTACTGCTGCTGTTGCTGAAGTTGTTGTTGTTGCTGCTGCTGTGTCTCTCGCGGGTAGACCCGCTGACGCAGTAACTACCACCGCGAACACTGCCATTATCGCTACCTCTACCGTAATCTAGACGGTCGTAACTATTGCCGACCTCCTGATGTTAACAGAAGCACGCCCCTCTCTTCACATAGCCCTGGAGGGGAGGAAGAGGGTACAACACCCACCCTCACACTGGGTATATCCTCCTATTGTGGGGGAGGGTAGTATATATACACGAAGAGGTGTACATGTCAGCGTATACACACTAACAGCTCCCTCTGATTTTCTATTTTTAGGGCTGGAATTATTCTTGATAACAGTGTACAGCAGCCTTAATGACCCTATTGTAGACGATAGGTTTTAAACCTAACAGACTTAATACTGCACGATACCCATATGCTCCCACCAGTGAGAGGGCGCTATGCCACACCTCCCACCCACTCTACCACTGAGGGAGTGCTATGCTACAATACATAACCAGTGGTACCACTAAGAGGTGTATGTTTCTCAATGTATATACAGTGAGAGACTCTCGTACCGGCGAGAGGACGCTATGCTGCAATCCCCACACTAAATCCACACTATACCCACACTATACCCACACTCCCGTCAAGTGTGTAGTGATCATAATTCTTTACACCCACTTTAAAATTATTGCTACCACCAATCACTACCAGTCACTACACTACTACCAGACACTACACTACTACCAGTCACTACACTACTACCAGTCACTACACTACTACCAGACACTAAACTACTACCAGACACTACACTACTACCAGTCACTACACTACTACCAGTCACTACAATGCTACCAATGACTATACTACTACCCGTCACTACACTACTACCAGTCACTACACTACTACCAGTCACTACACTACTACCAGTCACTACACTACTACCAGTCACTACACTACCACCAGTCACTACACTACTACAAGTCACTACACTGCTACCAATGACTATACTACTACCAGTCACTACACTACTACCAGTCACTACACTACTACCAGTCACTACACTGCTACCAATGACTATACTACTACCAGTCACTACACTACTACCAGTCACTACACTACTACCAGTCACTACACTACCACCAGTCACTACACTACTACCAGTCACTACACTACTACCAGTCACTACACTACTACCAGACACTACACTACCACCAGTCACTAAACTACCACCAGTCACTACACTACTACCAGTCACTACACTACTACCAGTCATTACACTACCACCAGTCACTACACTACTACCAGTCACTACACTACCACCAGTCACTACACTACTACCATTTACTACACTACTACCAGTCACTACACTACTACCAGTCACTACACTACCATCAGTCACTACACTACTACCAGTCACTACACTACCACCAGTCACTACACTACTACCATTTACTACACTACTACCAGTCACTACATTACTACCAATCACTACACTACTACCATTTATTACACTACTACCAGTCACTACACTACTACCAGTCACTACACTACCACCAGTCACTACACTACTACCATTTACTACACTACTACCAGTCACTACACTACTACCAGTCACTACACTACTACCAGTCACTACACTACTACCAGTCACTACACTACTACCAGTCACTACACTACTACCAGTCACTACACTACCACCAGTCACTACACTACTACCAATCACTACACTACTACCAGTCACTACACTACCACCAGTCACTACACTACCACCAGTCACTACACTACCACCAGTCACTACACTACTACCAATCACTACACTACTACCAGTCACTACACTACCACCAGTCACTACACTATTACCAGTCATTACACTACTAGCAGTCACTACATTACCACCAGTCACTACACTACCACCAGTCACTACACTACTACCAGTCACTACACTACTACCAGTCACTACACTACCACCAGTCACTACACTACTACCAGTCACTACACTACTACCAGTCACTACACTACTACCAGTCACTACACTACTACCAGTCACTACACTACCACCAGTCACTACACTACTACCAGTCACTACACTACTACCAGTCACTACACTACTACCAGCCACTACACTACTACCAGTCACTACACTACTACCAGTCACTACACCACCACCAGTCACTACACTACTACCAGTCACTACACTACTACCAGTCACTACACCACTACCATTTACTACACTACTACCACTCACTACACTACTACCAGTCACTACACCACCACCAGTCACTACAGTACTACCAGTCACTACACTACTACCAGTCACTACACTACTACCAGTCACTACACTACTACCATTTACTACACTACTACCAGTCACTACACTACTACCAGTCACTACACTACCAGCAGTCACTACACTACTACCAGTCACTACACTACTACCAGTCACTACACTACCACCAGTCACTACACTACCACCAGTCACTACACTACTACCAGTCACTACACTTCCACCAGTCACTGCACTACTACCAGTCACTACACTACTACCAGTCACTACACTACTACCAGTCACTACACTACCACCAGTCACTACACTACCACCAGTCACTACACTACCACCAGTCACTACACTACCACCAGTCACTACACTACTACCAGTCACTACACTACTACCAGTCACTACACTACTACCAGTCACTACACTACCACCAGTCACTACACTACTACCAGTCACTACACTACCACCAGTCACTACACTACTACCAGTCAATACACTACTACCAGTCACTACACTACCACCAGTCACTACACTACCACCAGTCTCTATACTACTACCAGTCACTACACTACCATCAGTCACTACACTACTACCAGCCACTACACTACTACCAGTCACTACACTACTACCAGTCACTACACTACTACCAGTCACTACACTACTACCAGTCACTACACTACCAGTCACTACACTACTACCAGTCACTACACTACTACCAGTCACTACACTACCACCAGTCACTACACTACCACCAGTCACTACACTACCACCAGTCACTACACTACCACCAGTCACTACACTACTACCAGTCACTACACTACCACCAGTCACTACACTACTACCATTTACTACACTACTACCAGTCACTACACTACCATCAGTCACTACACTACTACCAGTCACTACACTACCACCAGTCACTACACTACTACCATTTACTACACTACTACCAGTCACTACATTACTACCAATCACTACACTACTACCATTTATTACACTTCTACCAGTCACTACACTACTACCAGTCACTACACTACCACCAGTCACTACACTACTACCATTTACTACACTACTACCAGTCACTACACTACTACCAGTCACTACACTACTACCAGTCACTACACTACCACCAGTCACTACACTACCACCAGTCACTACACTACCACCAGTCACTACACTACTACCAGTCACTACACTACTACCAGTCACTACACTACTACCAGTCACTACACTGCTACCAGTCACTACACTACCACCAGTCACTACACTACCACCAGTCACTACACTACCACCAGTCATTACACTACCACCAGTCACTACACTACTACCAGTCATTACACTGCCACCAGTCACTACACTACCACCAGTCACTACACTACTACCAGTCACTACACTACTACCAGTCACTACACTACCACCAGTCACTACACTACCTCCAGTCACTACACCACTACCAGTCACTACACTACTACCAGTCACTACACTACCACCAGTCACTACACTACCACCAGTCACTACACTACCACCAGTCACTACACTACTACCAGTCACTACACTGCCACCAGTCACTACACTACTACCAGTCACTACACTACTACCAGTCACTACACTACTACCAGTCACTACAGTACTACCAGTCACTACACTACCACCAGTCACTATACTACCAGTCACTACACTACCACCAGTCACGACACTACCACCAGTCACTACACTACCACCAGTCACTACACTACCACCAGTCACTACACTACTACCAGTCACTACACTACCATCAGTAACTACACTACTACCAGTCACTACACTACTACCAGTCACTACACTACCACCAGTCACTACACTACTACCAGTCACTACACTACCACCAGTCACTACACTACTACCAGTCACTACACTGCCACCAGTCACTACACTACTACCATTTACTACACTACTACCAGTCACTACACTGCCACCAGTCACTACACTACCACCAGTCATTACACTACTACCAGTCACTACACTACTACCAGTCACTACACTACCACCAGTCACTACACTACCACCAGTCACTACACTACTACCAGTCACTACACTACCACCAGTCACTACACTACCACCAGTCACTACACTGCCACCAGTCACTACACTACTACCAGTCACTACACTACCACCAGTCACTTCACTACTACCAGTCACTACACTACTACCAGTCACTACCAGTCACTACAGTACTACCAGTCACTACACTACCACCAGTCACTATACTACCAGTCACTACACTACCACCAGTCACTACACTAACACCACACACCAGTCACTACACTACCACCAGTCACTACACTAACACCACACACCAGTCACTACACTACCACCAGTCACTACACTGCCACCAGTCACTACACTACCACCAGTCACTACACTACTACCAGTCACTACACTACCACCAGTCACTACACTACCACCAGTCACTACACTACCACCAGTCACTACACTACCACCAGTCACTACACCTCCACCAGTCACTACACTACTACCAGTCACTACACTACCACCAGTCACTACACTGCTACCAGTCACTACACTACTGCCAGTCACTACACTACTGCCAGTCACTACACTACCACCAGTCACTACACTACCACCAGTCACTACACTACCACCAGTCACTACACTACTACCAGTCACTACACTACTACCAGTCACTACACTACCACCAGTCACTACACTACCACCAGTCACTACACTACCACCAGTCACTACACTACTACCAGTCACTACACTACCACCAGTCACTACACTACTACCAGTCACTACACTACCACCAGTCACTACACTACTACCAGTTACTACACTACCACCAGTCACTACACTACCACCAGTCACTACACTACTACCAGTCACTACACTACCACCAGTCACTACACTACTACCAGTCACTACACTACCACCAGTCACTACACTACCACCAGTCACCACACTATTTTAGGGATGAGAGTGTTCTTGACTGATAGTGAACAGGTTATATGCAACCTTAATGAACTTTGTGTAGTCGATAGGCTTTAAACCCAATTACTCAATCTATACTCCCTCCCAGCCTCCTGGGGTTTCCCGAAGCTTGCTGCCGAGAACATTCCACTCACAATCACAAGGTCTTGGGCTCAATTCCCTGGCTCAGAGAAATATATGGGCAATTTTCCTTTCACCCCTGCTGCTCCTGCCCACCTAGCAGTAAAATTAGGTACCCTTGTGATAGCATCCTGATGTGGGTTGGAACCAAATAGGTTAGAATACCCCAGTACCTGCTGTAAGTGTTCAGGTGTTGGGTGCAAGGTGTCAGAGTACCTAGTGAGGTTAATTATAAAAATACTTGCTACCTGACTTCCATCACTCCCTGTCTCTTAGCTTCCTTCTTTCCTCTCTTCCATCCTCTTTCTCTCCCTTCTTCCCTCCCTCTCTCCCTCCTCCAGGAGTGGAGTACCTCCGTGTCCACACCTCAGAAGAGAGTTTGCTTATCGTGGGTCAGCTGATCGTAAGAAGATGGCGGCGATGGTCAGGGACAAAGAGCGGAGACTCGACCCCCCGCCCACCCTGAGAGGTCTTCAAATATTTGCGTTGTCCAGTTGGTGCAGGTGGTGCCTCCATCGGGTTCCCTGCACCCTTGCTTAACCCACTGTCTAGCTGGTGCAGGTGATGCCTCCCTTGAGTTCCCTGTGCCCTTGTTTAACCCTTTGTTTATACCATTTTACGGTTCTTATAATCTCCAGGAGCAATGGTGTGCACACCAGTCGTGTGTACACCAGATTCATGTGCACACCAGCCGTGTGTACATCAGAGTCATGTGCACACAAGCCGTGTGTACACCAGAGTCATTTGCACACCAGTCGTGTGTACACCCCCTGTACGTAAGAGCAAACCAGCTGATTCAAAACAGTTACCCAGAAGAGTGATCAACAAGGGAGTCACTCTTTTGGGAAGGCAGAGGCAACATCACCTGTCAGCTCGATACACCTGCGTATTATGTTATATATTTTCTCTTAATGGTAAGGTGGGAAGGAAGGGAGGAAGCAAGGTGGGCGAGAGAAGGGAAAGAGGAAGAGGGAGTGAGAAGAAGGGAGGGAGGAAGAGGGAAAGAGAGGGGGGGAAAGGAGGAATACGAAGAATAAAACTCAAATACCGTTGGTGGTACAATACCGTGGGAGGCACAATACCGTGGGTGGTACAATACCGTGGGTGGTACAATACCGTGGGTGGTGCAATATCGTGGGTGTTACAATATCGTGGGTGGTACAATACCGTGGGTGGTACAATATCGTGGGTGGTACAATACCGTGGATGGAACAACACCGTGGGTGGAACAATTCTGTAGGTGGGAAACCGTGGGTGGAACAATACCGTTGGTAGACGAATACAGTGGGTGGAACAATACCGTTGGTAGAAGAATACAGTGAGTGGAACAATACCGTTGGTAGAAGAATACAGTGGGTGGAACAATACCGTTGGTAGAAGAATACAGTGGGTGGAACAATACCGTTGGTAGAAGAATACAGTGGGTGGAACAATACCGTTGGTAGAAGAATACAGTGGGTGGAACAATACCGTTGGTAGAAGAATACAGTGGGTGGAACAATACCGTTGGTAGAAGAATACAGTGGGTGGAACAATACCGTTGGTAGAAGAATACAGTGGGTGGAACAATACCGTTGGTAGAAGAATACAGTGGGTGGAACAATACCGTTGGTAGAAGAATACAGTGGGTGGAACAATACCGTTTGTAGAAGAATAAAGTGGGTGGAACAATACCGTTGGTAGAAGAATACAGTGGGTGGAACAATACCGTTGGTAGAAGAATACAGTGGGTGGAACAATACCGTTGGTAGAAGAATACAGTGGGTGGAACAATACCGTTGGTAGAAGAATACAGTGGGTGGAACAATACCGTTGGTAGAAGAATACAGTGGGTGGAACAATACCGTTGGTAGAAGAATATAGTGGGTGGAACAATACCGTTGGTAGAAGAATACAGTGGGTGGAACAATACCGTTGGTAGAAGAATACAGTGGGTGGAACAATACCGTTGGTAGAAGAATACAGTGGGTGGAACAATACCGTTGGTAGAAGAATACAGTGGGTGGAACAATACCGTTGGTAGAAGAATACAGTGGGTGGAACAATACCGTTGGTAGAAGAATACAGTGGGTGGAACAATACCGTTGGTAGAAGAATACAGTGGGTGGAACAATACCGTTGGTAGAAGAATACAGTGGGTGGAACAATACCGTTGGTAGAAGAATACAGTGGGTGGAA
>NC_091300.1:6822958-6915458 GCF_038502225.1 Cherax quadricarinatus | reverse complement strand
AAGATTGTGGAGCAAAATTGTTGAAGAAAAAAATTCGAGTATTGAAAAAAATGTGCCATATACTTTACAATTCTTGGCTCAACCTACCATTGTGAGTCAACATTCTTACACAAGAAAATTATCAAATTGAAATATCCATTCACTGGATGAGATGTTCAGCTGGATGTCTGATGGATGAAGACCAGCATCCAGCATCCACCATGACGCCATGCCATGCAAATCATCACATCAGTAAACCAATCTTTTCTTGCAATAGTATACCTATATTTTTAAGAATAAAATTTAATGAAAAACTTATCCAAGTATTTGTAATATATTTATATTATGGTTTCTCTTAAAATTTTTATTCTCTCCGTCGCTCTCTACCCGTATATTATATATATAATTATACAAAGTTAGTTTAATATGTTTATTATGCACCCCATACCCATCCTGTGGGCGGTAGTCAAAAGATTACAGAGGTACATAATGGGTCCAGGGACTGGGCCTCAATGTTTTGATAGCTGAGCAAGTTACATAGGTAATGAATTCACAATTTACAAAGGTAATGAACTCACAATTTACAAAGGTAATGAACTCCAGGTAGGTCTAGTCACAATCATGACAAGTTACAAAGGTATTTACAGATTACAGAGGTACACAATGGGTCCAGGGACTATACAAAGAATACATAATTTGGAGATCAGAAGGTGTGACGTTACTAAAAATGTTATCCAGAGAGCTGAAGAGGGATTGTAGAGGTGGTATGGACATTTAAAAAGGATGGAGAAAATTGTGGTGACTTGGAGGGTGTATAAATTTGTAGTGGAGGGAAAACGGGGTAGGAGTCGTCCTGGGAAAGGTTGGAGGGAGGGGGTAAAGGAGGCTTTGCATGTAAGAGGCTTAGACATCCAGCAGGCATGTGTTATCGTGTTAGAAGTACTTCAATGACTTGACGTCATCTTGGAGCGTAAGCAAGGTAACTTTTACGACAGAAAACCGGTTAGTCGGACTTGAGTCCTGGAGGTGGGAAAGTACAATGCCTGCACTCTGAAGGGAAGGGAGTGATATTTGTAGTTTGGATAAGCGATCATCTGAACTGTAGTATAAGGGATGGTGACAGAGTTTCTTCTTTTTCGGGTTACCCTACCTCTGTGGGAGACGGCTGGTGTTAAATATATATATATATATATATATATATATATATATATATATATATATATATATATATATATATATATATATATATATATATATATATATATATATGCAATAAGATCACAGTAAACAGGTGATTTCAGAATATGCAAAACAACCACTCTGAAAGAATAGAGAAATTCCAAGCGCTTTCGTGACTACTCACATTATCAAGGAACTGATAATGTGAGTAGCATATATATATATATATATATATATATATATATATATATATATATATATATATATATATATATATATATATATATATATATATATATATCTCGGAAAAGTATATCCCATCTCAGTAAAGTGTGGTTGCCGCCGCTGTGTCAAATATCTACTCACATCATTGTGTTCTTCAATGTACATCTATTACCGTTTCGTAACTACTGTTTGTCAGAGAGTGTAGCTGGTCCGTCAGACAGTAGTTTTAATACACCCATCACCACCACGATCACCAGCACACCCTTCGCCACCACAACCCCCCCCCACCACCAAACACTCATCACCAACACAACCCCCACCACACCCATCACCACCACAACCCCCCACCACACACCCATCACCACCACAACCCCCACAACACACCCATCACCACCACAACCCTCACCACACAACCATCACCACCACAACCCCCACAACACACCCATCACCACCACAACCCCCACAACACACCCATCACCACCACTCACTCATCACCACCACACACCCATCACCACCACACACCCATCACCACCACACACCCCGCACCACCACACCCCCCACCCACACCCATCACCCCATCACCACCACAACCCCCCACCACACACCCATTACCACAACCACACACCCATTACCACCACAACCCCCCACCACATACCCATCACCACCACAACCCCCCACCACACACCCATCACCACCACAACCCCCACCACACACCCATCACCACCACAACCCCTCACCACACACCCATCACCACCACAACCCCCCACCACACACCCATCACCACCACACACCCATCACCACCACACACCCATCACCACCACATACTCATCACCACCACACACCCATCACCACCACAACCCCCCACCACCCACCCATCACCACCACAACCCCCCACCACACACCCATCACCACCACAACCCCGCACCACACACCCATCCCCACCACAACCCCGCACCACACACCCATCACCACCACAACCCCCCACCACACACCCATCACCACCACAACCCCCCACCACACACCCATCACCACCACAACCCCCCACCACACACCCACCCATCACCACCACAACCCCCCACCACACACCCATCACCACCACACACCCCCACCACACACCCATCACCACCACAACCCCCACCACACACCCATCACCACCACACACCCCCACCACACACCCATCACCACCACAACCCCCACAACACACCCATCACCACCACAACCCCCACAACACACCCATCACCACCACAACCCCCCACCACACACCCATCACCACCACAACCCCCACAACACACCCATCACCACCACAACCCCCACAACCACCCCACAACCCCCCACCACACACCCATCACCACCACAACCCCCACAACACACCCATCACCACCACAACCCCCCACCACACACCCATCACCACCACAACCCCCACAACATACAGATCACCACCACAACCCCCCACCACACACCCATCACCACCACAACCCCCACCACACACCCATCACCACCACAACCCCCACCACACACCCATCACCACCACAACCCCCCCACCACACACCCATCACCACCACAACCCCCACAACACACCCATCACCACCACAACCCCCACAACACACCCATCACCACCACAACCCCCACCACACACCCATCACCACCACAACCCCCACAACACACCCATCACCACCACAACCCCCACAACACCCCATCACCACCACAACCCCCACAACACACCCATCACCACCACAACCCCCACAACACACCATCACCACCACAACCCCCACAACACACCCATCACCACCACAACCCCCACAACACACCCATCACCACCACAACCCCCCACCACACACCCATCACCACCACAACCCCCACAACACACCCATCACCACCACAACCCCCCACCACACACCCATCACCACCACAACAACCCCCCACCACAACCCCCCACCACACCCATCACCACCACAACCCCCACCACACACCCATCACCACCACAACCCCCACCACACACCCATCACCACCACACACCCGTTACCACCACACACCCATCACCACCACCACACACCCATCACCACCACACACTCATCACCACCACAACCCCCACAACACACCCATCACCACCACAACCCCCACAACACACCCATCACCACCACAACCCCCACCACACACCCATCACCACCACAACCCCCACAACACACCCATCACCACCACAACCCCCACCCCACACCCATCACCACCACAACCCCCCACCACACACCCATCACCACCACAACCCCCCACCACACACCCATCACCACCACAACCCCCACAACACACCCATCACCACCACAACCCCCACCACACACCCATCACCACCACAACCCCCACAACACACCCATCACCACCACAACCCCCACAACACACCCATCACCACCACAACCCCCACAACACACCCATCACCACCACAACCACAGGAGTGAGGGTCAGGGCCAAGCACGGTCCGGTGAACATTATTAAGGGAATCTGAGCGATAATCACAGGGACTAGCCCATTCCTTCTCCGAAATTAGAGTGAAATTATGTCTGACACGATCATTTTTTTTATTTATTTTCCGATGTCATAACACTTCGCAACAAGATATTAATTTTGAAAAAAAAACACTGAATTATCCTTCATAACATATGACGTGGTTTAATAAGGAAAATTAAAGTTAATGATAATGATAAATATAAATTCTTTATTAAGAACGATAATATTGGGCAGACTCAGCCTGACCTCACGAAGGAAACAGAAAATTTACAGCCATCGGAAAAATATATTTCTCTGGTTCTTGTATTGGTTACATTTATAATAATAATGATATTATATATATATATATATATATATATATATATATATATATATATATATATATATATATATATATATATATATATATATATATTACGTAGATATGCAGTTACGTAATATGGTTAGAGTTGGCAGGTAGGTCATCCAGTACGATTTTAACGACTCCGGGTTCATTAACTTCGGGTTCAATAACGACTCCGGGTTCATTAACTTCGGGTTCAATAACGACTCCGGGTTCATTACGAGTCCGGGTTCATTAACGACTCCAGGTTCAGTAAGAACTTCGGGTTCATTACGACTCCGGGTTCATTAACGTGTCCTGGTTTAATAATGGCTCCTGACTCATTAACAGCTCCGGGTTAAATAACGGCTCCTGTGTGCGACCCATCCTATGCGATGGAATATGACGGGAAAACATCGCTAGCTTTTCTTCCCACTCTTTAACTGTCATATAGAACAGGATAGCAGCACACTGATGTTGTACCAAATTTTAAATAATGTTCAAGCTACATGACATACTCCGCAATTGTGGTTGATTCCATGAGAACATCGAAATTTCCTCTGTTCCTGCACAGTGTAGTCTACTGTGGATGATCAGGTAGACTGTCGGAGGTCGCATCATCAGACATGCGTCGTCAGGAGTTGCCTGCTGAAGGTTCCTGTGTGGTGTTGCTATGATGAACTCAGAAGATTTGGTTTGTGACTGGACTGTTCCCAGTGTCACACCAGCGTGTCACACCAGCGTGTCACACCAGCGTGTCACACCAGCGTGTCACACTAACGTGTCACATCAGCGTGTCACACCAGCGTGTCACACCAGCATGTCACACCAGCGTGTCACACCAGCATGTCACACCAGCATGTCACACCAGCGTGTCACACCAGCATGTCACACCAGCATGTCACACCAGCATGTCACACCAGCATGTCAGAAGGTAATTTTACAGTTAATTTTTTAACATGCAAAAATCACCCGCATGTGTAAGTTAGGGTTATTTACCATCATTTTTTTTTAATTTATGGGGAAAACGCTAAAACCGTAAGGCTCATAGAGCGCCTGGGAGGTATTCATAAGCAATAAAAAAAATAAGTCAAACTCCTCTCTCCTTCCAGGTGTTCCAAGTAAGAAATACTCACCATTTCAATCCATCCTCTCTACATGTCCAAACCACCTCAACAACCCCTCCTCAGCCCTCTGGAACACTCACTAGGTGTCTTGCATAGGTTGAGGTACAGTAAGTAGGTGTAATGCGTGAGATGGGAATAATATTGGAAGAGATACTTGTTGAATAAGCCAAGTCGAGAAAAAGGTAAACTGGCTTAGTTCAGAAGTTTACAATGTTACGGAAGGACTCCACACTGCTGGTTCACCACACTGCTGAGTCTTCACTGACACCACCACACCACTGGTTCACCACACTGCTGGTTCACCACACTGCTGGCTCACCACACTACTGAGTCAACTCGATCACCACCACACTTGCTCACCACATTATTTACTCAACTCATTTCACATTCGGGAACTGTCACGTGATACTTTCACAGCCTCACATAATGTAAGCCAACACACACACACACACACACACACACACACACACACACACACACACACACACACACACACACACACACACACACACACACAAATAAAGAAAAACATACAAAGGCAATGAAAGCCAGATAGATGAATGGAGAGATAAGACAGTCACAAAGAACGACATTTAATTCTGTTATCCAGGAGGAAAATAATATGTACAGTGCAAATGAAAACGATTTGGGCAGTCCCTGGCTGGTTGGCAGGGTGGGCAAGAGAGGAGCAGACCAACCTGTCATTATCGTCTCTCTAAAACTCCCCGGTTCGATCCCCCTTCTCTCACCCCAGACCCACCCACCATTGCCGCCCGCCCGCCCGCTACCCCGATCCCTGCTGCCGGAGTTATACGGCAATTATCTCTTAGTTCGGGTTTATTTATCTCTGCGTATTACTGGCATTATGTGTGGGCAACCTGATGATCTGCTCTCTGTCTCGACACCTTCACTCCTGCCCACTCTGCTCGCTCTCTGAGTGGGTGTTGAGTGCTCACACACACACACATACACAGACATACACACACACACACACACACACACACACACACACACACACACACACACAACGAGTCATGGTACGTACGTAATGATGTATCACAGTGGGCACCTGTGACGAGCGGGGTCCCACAGGGGTCGGTCCTAGGACCAGTGCTATTTTTGGTATATGTGAACGACATGATGGAAGGGTTAGACTCGGAAGTGTCCCTGTTTGCAGATGATGTGAAGTTAATGAGGAGAATTAAATCTGATGAGGACCAGGCAGGACTTCAAAGAGACCTGGACAGACTGGACACCTGGTCCAGCAAATGGCTTCTCGAATTTAATCCTGCCAAATGCAAAGTCATGAAGATAGGGGAAGGGCACAGAAGACCACAGACAGAGTATAGGCTAGGTGGCCAAAGACTGCAAACCTCACTCAAGGAGAAAGATCTTGGGGTGAGTATAACACCGAGCATGTCTCCGGAAGCACACATCAATCAGATAACTGCTGCAGCATATGGGCGCCTGGCAAACCTGAGAACAGTATTCCGATACCTTAGTAAGGAATCGTTCAAGATATTGTACACCGTGTATGTCAGGCCCATACTGGAGTATGCAGCACCTGTTTGGAACCCGCACTTGATAAAGCACGTCAAGAAACTAGAGAATGTACAAAGGTTTGCGACAAGGTTAGTTCCAGAGCTAAGGGGAATGTCCTATGAAGAAAGATTAAGGGAAATCGGCCTGACGACACTGGAGGACAGGAGGGTCAGGGGAGACATGATAACGACATATAAAATACTGCGTGGAATAGACAAGGTGGACAAAGACAGGATGTTCCAGGGAGGGGACACAGAAACAAGAGGCCACAATTGGAAGTTGAAGACACAAATGAGTCAGAGAGGTATTAGGAAGTATTTCTTCCGTCATAGAGTTGTAAGGCAGTGGAATAGCCTAGAAAATGACGTAGTGGAGGCAGGAACCATACACAGTTTTAAGACGAGGTTTGATAAAGCTCATGGAGCGGGGAGAGAGAGGGCCCAGTAGCAACCGGAGAAGAGGCGGGGCCAGGAGCTAAGACTCGACCCCTGCAACCACAAATAGGTGAGTACACACACACACACACACACACTAGACGCGGAGGTGAACGGATGTCACCACAGTCTGGATAAAAAGGCCGTGAAAAAATAGTATGGAGAATTATTGGGATATATATATATATATATATATATATATATATATATATATATATATATATATATATATATATATATATATATATATATATTAATACAGGAGAAGGGGTTACTAGCCCCTTGCTCCCGGCATTTTAGTCGCCTTTTACGACACCTATGACTCTCGGAGAAAGAATTCTCTTCCACTCACTCATGGAGATGAAGGGAAAAAAATAAGAACAAGAACCATTAAGAAAATAAAACTCAGATGGGAGTGTATACACATACGTGCACATGCATTTGTAGTGTAACCTAAATGCAAGTAGAAGTAGCAAGATCTATGCGTCATCTTGCGTAAAACAATTACATGTTTCCGTTTCACACTCACTTGGACGGTAGTACTTCCCTGGGTGGATGCTGTCTACCTAACTTATAGGTTAGACAAGTTTTGAAGAAATCCATTCATTAAGATTCGAAGTTGTTGAAGGGATTTCTTCAGAACTTATTTAACTTATATATACGACCTACTTCCAATAGTGATTTTATCTACTGGTGACTCCGCCTACCACTGCTTCACCTCATCGGTCATCAGTATACAAGCCCCATCTCCGTGAACATGCTGCGCCTTTATCAAGGCTGAGGGACTCATTACATCAAACTTCTCCTCGTCTTCCACCTTTCCCTGCATTGGACTGAAGAAGCCACTGTCGGGCGAAACGTTTCCAGAATAGATACCTAAATGTTGCTGCAAGTGTCTCACTTAACTAGTACACCAAGTGCAGCTAGAACAGTATAGTTCTGAACATATTAACCTAAAGCTAAAAGCTGAAGAGTTTTACTAAAATCACTGAAGATAAAACAGAGACAAACCAGGTGTTGTTGGCAAAGGAATTTACTGCCAGAGACAAAGTTAGACTTGAAATTACAATGGTTATTGCACATAATTTCAGGTTATTGAGATTGTAGACAGAGGGAAAAAAACAGGAAAACAGAAAACCTACCAACAAACAGTAACAACATAGGAGGACCAAAAAAGAATAACGACAGAGGGCCAACAAACAATAACGACAGAGGACCAACAAACAATAACGACAGAGGACCAACAAACAATAACAATAGAGGACCAACAAACAATAGCAACAGAGGACCAACAAATCGCACATAATGAGTCACTAAGTCGTAATATTGTGTTAACACTCAGTATTACTGCACCTCGGTGGTGGTGGTGGTGGTGGCGGCGGCGGCAGTGGTGGCGGCAGTGGTGGTGGCAGTGGTGGTGGCAGTGATGGTGGCAGTGGTGGTGGCAGTGGTAGTGATGGTGGAAGTATTGGTGAGAAAGTAACTTAGAGTTTTGAGTGCTCTCTCAGGCAAATAAGAATGTCCCGTGAGACTGAGATTAAAGGTGTTCTTCGTGCAATTAACAGCCAGGTAGACTGCAACGCAAATGTAAATGGCCCAAGTCGGACCGAAACGTCGGGTAATTTAGGTTGGATAAATACATGAGTGAGAGGGGTTGAATCTGAGTGGGACTTGCACATGAGCAAACAGATTTATTAAAGCTTATTCCTTGGTTAACATTTATTCTGTTAGTGGGTAGGCCAACAGGACTTCTGCACTCGTTCCAAAATCTGGTGAAGTGTCGAGGAAGTCTGGGGAGAGCCAGACATCATGCAAAGTTTCAGTTAGACCTATAAGACTAAGGTCATGGTCGCTTACTCTCTCAGTTGTTTGACTTGTTGACTGACCACACATGTGAAGCATCTCCAACCCCTCTGTCCCAGTACCCATCACCAATCCTTCATTACCCATCACTAACCCTCCAACACCTATCACTAACCCTCCAACACCCATTACCAACCCTCCATCACCGATCATCAACCCTCCATCACCCATCACCAACCCTCCTTCACCCATCACCAACCCTCCATCACCAACCCTCCAACACCCACTACCAACCCTCCATCACCGATCATCAACCCTCCAACATCCATTACCAACCCTCCATCACCGATCAACAACCCTCCAACACCCACCACAAACCCTCCAACATCAATCACCAACCCTCCAACACCCATTACCAACCCTCCATTACCGATCATCAACCCTCCAACACCCATTACCAACCCTCCATCACCGATGATCAAAATCCAACACCTATCACCAACCCTCCATCACCCATCAAAAACCCTCCATCACCGATCATCAACCCTCCAACACCCACCACCAACCCTCCATCACCCATCAACCCTCCAACACCCATTACCAAACCTCCATCACCGATCATCAACCCTCCATCACCCATCACCAACGCTCCAACACCCATTACCAACACTCCATCACCGATCACCAACCCTCCAACACCCACCACCAACCCTCCATCACCCATCATCAACCCTCCAACACCCATTACCAACCCTCCAACACCTATCACTAACCCTCCAACACCCATTACCAACCCTCCATCACAGATCATCAACCCTCCAACACCCATCACCAACCCTCCATCACCATCCCTCCAACACCCACTACCAACCCTCCATCACCGATCATCAACCCTCCAACACCCATTACCAACCCTCCATCACCGATCATCAACCCTCCAACACCCACCATCAACCCTCCATCACCCATCATCAACCCTCCAACACCCATTACCAACCCTCCATCACCGATCATCAACCCTCCATCACCAACCCTCCAACACCCATTACCAACACTCCATCACCGATCACCAACCCTCCAACACCCACCACCAACCCTCCATCACCCATCAACCCTCCAACACCCATTACCAACCCTCCAACACCTATCACTAACCCTCCAACACCCATTACCAACCCTCTATCACCGATCATCAACCCTCCAACACCCATCACCAACCCTCCATCACCAACCCTCCAACACCCACTACCAACCCTCCATCACCGATCATCAACCCTCCAACACCCACTACCAACCCTCCATCACCGATTATCAACCCTCCAACGCCCACCACAAACCCTCCATCACCCATCACCAACCCTCCACCCATCACCAACCCTCCAACACCCACTACCAACCCTCCATCACCGATCATCAACCCTCCAACACCCACCACCAACCCTCCATCATCCATCACCAACCCTCCAACACCCATTATCAACCTTCCATCACCGATCATCAACCCTCCAACACCCATTACCAACCCTCCATCACCGATCATTAACCCTCCAAAACCCACCACCAACCTTCCAACACCTATCACCAACTCTCCAACACCCATTACCAACCCTCCATCACCGATCATCAACTCTCCAACACCCATTACCAACCCTCCATCACCGATCATCAACCTTCCAACACCCATCACCAACACTCCAACACCCATTACTAACCCTTCATCACCGATCATCAACCCTCCAACACCCACCACCAACCCTCCTTCACCCATCACCAACCCTCCAACACCCATTGTCAACCTTCCATCACCGATCATCAACCCTCCAACACCCATTACCAACCCTCCATCACCGATCATCAACCCCCCAACACCCATCACCAACCCTCCAACACCTATCACCAACCCTCCAACACCCATTACCAACCCTCCATCACCGATCATCAACCCTCCAACACCCATTACCAACCCTCCATCACCGATCATCAACCTTCCACCACCCATCACCAACACTCCAACACCCATTACCAACCCTCCATCACCGATCATCAACCCTCCAACACCCACCACCAACCCTCCATCAGCCATCACCAACCCTCCAACACCCATTACCAACCCTTCATCACCGATTATCAACCCTCCAACACCCACCATCAACCCTCCAACACCTATTACCAACCCTCCAACACCCATTACCAATCCTCCATCACCGATCATCAACCGTCCAACACCCATTACCAACCCTCCATCACCGATCATCAACCTTCCAACACCCATCACCAACACTCCAACACCCATTACCAACCCTCCGTCACCGATCATCAACCCTCCAACACCCACCACCAACCCTCCATTACCAACCCTCCAACACCCATTATCAACCTTCCATCACCGATCATCAACCCTCCAACACTCATTACCAACCCTCCATCACCGATCATCAACCCTCCAACACCCACCACCAACCCTCCAACACCTATCACCAACCCTCCAACACCCATTACCAACCCTCGATCATCGATCATCAACCCTCCAACACCCATTACCAACCCTCCATCACCGATCATCAACCTTCCAACACCCATCACCAGCACTCCAACCCCCATTACCAACCCTCCATCACCGATCATCAACCCTCCAACACCCACCACCAACCCTCCATCAGCCATCACCAACCTTCCAACACCCATTACCAACCCTCCATCACCGATCATCAACCCTCCAACACCCACCACCAACCCTCCATCACCTATCACCAACCCTACAACACCCATTACCAACCCTCCACCACCGATCATCAACCTTCCAACACCCACCACCAACCCTCCATCACCCATCACCAATCCTCCAACACCCATTACCAACACTCCATCACCGATCATCAACCCTCCAACACCTATCACCAACCCTCCATCACCGATCATCAACCCTCCAACACCCACCACCAACCCTCCATCACCCATCACCAACCCTCCAACACCCATTACCAACACTCCATCACCGATCATCAACCCTCCAACACCTATCACCAACCCTCCATCACCGATCATCAACCCTCCAACACCCACCACCAACCCTCCATCACCCATCACCAACCCTCAAACACCCATTACCAACCCTCCATCACCGATCATCAACCCTCCAACACCTATCACCAACCCTCCATCACCGATCATCAACCCTCCAACACCCACCACCAACCCTTCATCAGCCATCACCAACCCTCCATCACCCATTACCAACCCTCCATCACCGATCATCACCCCTCCAACACCCACCACCAACCCTCCATCACCCATCACCAACCCTCCAACACCCCCCACCAACCCTCCATCACCGATCATCAACCCTCCAACACCTATCACCAACCCTCCATCACCGATCATCAACTCTCCAACACCCACCACCAACCCTTCATCACCCATCACCAACACTCCAACACCCATTACCAACCCTCCATCACCGATCATCAACCCTCCAAAATCTCTAACTCATCACTTCCAGTAAATTTCTCCCATTATCCATACTGATCCAACACTTCTTGCTGTTGCTCACTCCTTGCCCATCATTACTCACTCCTTGCCCATCATTGCTCACTCCTTGCCCATCATTGCTCACTTCTTGCCCATCATAACTCACTCCTTGCCCATCATCACTCACTCCTTGCCCATCATTACTCACTTCTTGACCATCATAGCTCATTGCTCACTTCTTGCCCATCATTGCTCACTTCTTGACCATCATAGCTCACTCCTTGCCCATCATAACTCACTCCTTGCCCATCATTACTCACTCCTTGCCCATCATTGCTCACTCCTTGCCCATCATTGCTCACTCCTTGCCCATCATTACTCACTTCTTGCCCATCATAACTCACTCCTTGCCCATCATCACTCACTCCTTGCCCATCATTACTCACTTCTTGACCATCATAGCTCACTCCTTGCCCATCATTACTCACTCTTTGCCCATCATTGCTCACTCCTTGCCCATCATTGCTCACTCCTTGCCCATCATTGCTCACTCCTTGCCCATCATTGCTCACTTCTTGCCCATCATAACTCACTCCTTGCCCATCATCACTCACTCCTTGCCCATCATTACTCACTTCTTGACCATCATAGCTCACTCCTTGCCCATCATTACTCACTCCTTGCCCATCATAACTCACTCCTTGCCCATCATTACTCACTCCTTGCCCATCATTACTTCTTGACCATCATAACTCACGCCTTGCCCATCATTACTCACTCCTTGCCCATCATTACTCACTCTTTGCCCATCATTGCTCACTCCTTGCCCATCATTGCTCACTCCTTGCCATCATTGCTCACTTCTTGGTCATCATAACTCACTCCTTGCCCATCATTACTCACTCCTTGACCATCATAACTCACTCCTTGCCCATAATTACTCGCTCTTTGCCTATCATTGCTCATTCCTTGCCCATGATTATTCACTCCTTGCCCATCATTACTCACTCTTTGCCCATCATTGCTCACTCCTTGCCCATCATTGCTCACTCCTTGCCATCATTGCTCACTTCTTGGTCATCATAACTCACTCCTTGCCCATCATTACTCACTCCTTGACCATCATAACTCACTCCTTGCCCATAATTACTCGCTCTTTGCCTATCATTGCTCATTCCTTGCCCATGATTATTCACTCCTTGCTCATCATTACTCTTTGCCCATCAATGCTCACTCCTTGCCCATCATAACTCAATCCTTGCCCATCATTGCTCACTCCTTGTCATCGTTACTCACTCCTTGCCCATGATTATTCACTCCTTGCCCATCATTACTCACTCCTTGCCCATCATTATTCACTCCTTGCCCATCATTGCTCAGTCATTGCCCATCATTACTCACTCCTTGCCCATCATTACTCACTCCTTGCCCATCATTACTCACTCCTTGCCCATCATTGGTCACTCCTTGCCCATCATTACTCACTCCTTGCCCATCATTACTCACTCCTTTCCCATCATTGGTCACTCCTTGCCCATCATTATTCACTCTTTGCCCATCACTGCTCACTCCTTGCCCATCATTACTCACTCCTTGCCCATCATTACTCACTCCTTGCCCATCAATACTCCTTGCCCATCATTATTCACTCCTTTCCCATCATTACTCACTCCTTGCCCATCATTGGTCACTCCTTGCCCATCATTATTCACTCCTTGCCCATCATTACTCACTCCTTGCCCATCATTACTCACTCCTTGCCCATAATTGGTCACTCCTTGTCCATCATTATTCACTCCTTGCCCATCATTACTCACTCCTTGCCCATCATTACTCACTCCTTGCCCATCATTACTCACTCCTTGCCCATTATTACTCACTCCTTGCCCATCATTGCTCACTCCTTGCCCATCATTGCTCACTCCTTGCCCATCATTACTCACTCCTTGCCCATCATTACTCACTCCTTGCCCATCATTGCTCACTCCTTGCCCATGATTACTCACTCCTTGCCCATCATTACTCACTTTTTGCCCATCATTGGTCACTCCTTGCCCATCATTATTCACTCCTTGTCCATCATTACTCACTCCTTGCCCATGATTATTCACTCCTTGCCCATCATTGCTCACTCCTTGCCCATCATTACTCACTCCTTGCCCATCATTACTCACTCCTTGCCCATCATTACTCACTCCTTGCCATCATTGCTCACTCCTTGCCATCACTGCTCACTCCTTGCCCATCATTACTCACTCCTTGCCCATCATAACTCACTCATTGCCCATCATTACTCACTCCTTGCCCATCATTGCTCACTCCTTGCCATCATTGCTCACTCCTTGCCCATCATTGCTCACTCCTTGCCATCATTACTCACTCCTTGCCCATCATTACTCACTCCTTGCCATCACTGCTCACTCCTTGCCCATCATTACTCACTCCTTGCCCATCATTGCTCACTCCTTGCCATCATTGCTCACTCCTTGCCATCATTGCTTACTCATTGCCCATCATAACTCACTCCTTGCCCATCATAACTCATTCCTTGCCCATCATTACTCACTCCTTGCCCAACTTTATTAGCATTTTTAGAATTCACCCCTTAACTAATTTCCCATCATACCCGCCCCCTGAATCTTCTTCCTAAACCATATATGCTCTTAAACCACATATTATCGTACATATCCTCAACAAATTCACACCTCTACATCGTGTTGCCATCCTACTACCCCAATCAGGTTCCTTCCCTATCCTTTTCTGGCCCATCGTTCATCCATCATTACTCAATCACCCCTTCGTGGCCCGAATAAGGATGGGAGGGAGGGAGTGAGAAAGGGAGAGAGGGAGGAGCAATGGGAACGACAGTAAGGTAAATTAAGGTAAAGGGAGAAGAGCGACAGATGTATGTGTGTGTGTGTGTACTCACCTAGTTGTACTCACCTAGTTGAGGTTGCAGGGGTCGAGTCCTAGCTCCTGGCCCTGACTCTTCACTGGTCGCCACTAGGTCACTCTCCCTGAACCGTGAGCTTTATCATACCTCTGCTTAAAGCTATGTATGGATGTTGTCTCCACTACATCGCTTCCCAAACTATTCCACTTACTGACTACTCTGTGGCTGAAGAAATACTTCCTAACATCTCTGTGATTCATCTGTGTCTTCAACTTCCAACTGTGTCCCCTTGTTACTGTGTCCAATCTCTGGAACATCCTGTCTTTGTCCACCTTGTCAATTCCTCTCAGTATTTTGTATGTCGTTATCATGTCCCCCCTATCTCTCCTGTCCTCCAGTGTCGTCAGGTTGATTTCCCTTAACCTCTCCTCGTAAGACATACCTCTTAGCTCTTGGACTAGTCTTGTTGCAAACCTTTGCACTCTCTCTAGTTTCTTTACGTGCTTGGCTAGGTGTGGGTTCCAAACTGGTGCCGCATACTCTAATATGGGCCTAACGTACACGGTGTACAGGGTCCTGCACGATTTCTTATTAAGATGTCGGAATGCTGTTCTGAGGTTTGCTAGGCGCCCATATGCTGCAGCAGTTATTTGGTTGATGTGCTCTTCAGGAGATGTGCCTGGTGTTATACTCACCCCAAGATCTTTTTCCTTGAGTGAGGTTTGTAGTCTCTGGCCCCCTAGACTGTACTCCGTCTGCGGTCTTCTTTGCCCTTCCCCAATCTTCATGACTTTGCACTTGGTGGGATTGTACTCCAGGAGCCAATTGCTGGACCAGGTCTGCAGCCTGTCCAGATCCCTTTGTAGTTCTGCCTGGTCTTCGATCGAGTGAATTCTTCTCATCAACTTCACGTCATCTGCAAACAGGGGCACCTCAGAGTCTATTCCTTCCGTCATGTCGTTCACAAATACCAGAAACAGCACTGGCCCTAGGACTGACCCCTGTGGGACCCCGCTGGTCATAGGTGCCTACTCTGGCACCTCGCCACGTACCATGACTCGCTGCTGTCTTCCTGACAAGTATTCCCTGATCCATTGTAGTGCCTTCCCTGTTATCTCTGCTTGGTCCTCCAGTTTTTGCACCAATCTCTTATGTGGAACTGTGTTAAACGCCTTCCTGCAGTCCAAAAATATGCAATCCACCCACCCCTCTCTCTCTTGTCTTGCTGCTGTCACCATGTCATAGAACTCCAGTAGGTTTGTGACACAGGATTTCCCGTCCCTGAAACCATGTTGGCTGCTGTTGATGAGATCATTCCTTTCTAGGTGTTCCAGCACTCTTCTGATAATCTTCTCCATCATTTTGCATACTACACATGTTAGTGACACTGGTCTGTAGTTTAGTGCTTCATGTCTGTCTCCTTTTTTAAAGATTGGGACTACATTTGCTGTCTTCCATGCCTCAGGCAATCTCCCTGTTTCGATAGATGCATTGAATATTGTTGTTAGGGGTACACATAACATGATAACGACATATAAAATGCTGAAAGGAATTGACAAGGTGGACAGAGACAGAATGTTCCAGAGATGGGACACAGCAACAAGGGGACACAGTTGGAAGTTGAAGACACAGATGAATCACAGGGATGTTAGGAAGTATTTCTTCAGTCACAGAATAGTCATGAAGTGGAATAGTTTGGGAAGCGATGTAGTGGAGGCAGGATCCATACATAGCTTTAAGCAGAGGTATGATAAAGTCCATGGTGCGGGGAGTGATCCAGTAGCGGCCAGTGAAGAGGCGGGGCCAGGAGCTATGAATCGACCCCTGCAACCACAACTAGGTGAGTACAACTAGGTGAGTGTACACACACACAATTAACAGTACTCTCCCAACCCTTCAGTCGTATCACCCATATTAATCTTTATCCATATTTCTCCTTTTTCCTCTTCTTTCACCCCTCCTTACAAACTCTTTCCCCTCTTACTTCAATTTGTAATTTCTCTTTTCCTCCCATCCCTCCCCCTTTCTCATTTAACTTCCCCTATTTTATATCTTCTGCCTTTTCCATCCTAATTCTTCACTCTGTATTTCCTTAATAGTCCCAATCCTTCCTCAGCCCTTCTCACAGCTTATCCTCATTCCCCTCTTTCCCTCTTCTCTCTCCTTACTTATTTCTCTTCTACTCACCTCTCTCACATCCAAAACTCACCTTCTTTCCTATTCTCTCTCTCTCTCTCTGACTGAGCCTCACTGTCTTTACCACTACTACACCATGATTAGTGGACAGAGGAGTGAACCTCCATCACTCCATATTCTGAATGACTGACGCGGACGGGGGACTGATATAATCCAACACAATTCAAGTAACCAACTCACGACCTGAAAATTCTTTACACTCTAGTAGAGCTGCGATCGGGCCTCTTGATTCAAGGTACTTGGGGTTTTTTAAGATATTTACCTAGGAAACGTTTCACCCACCACGAGAGTAAGGTACTGTGAGAGAGAAACTTTTGGGGTCATTTATGCCAGGTTGTGCTTGAATACAGTGTCCTTTGCGGGATGCGTCCCACAACAGTCGACCAACTCCCAGGTACCTACTTCCTGCTAGGTAAACAGGGGCAACAGGTGAAAGGAAACATGACCAACGTTTCCACCCGTGACGGGCATCGAACTACGGACCCCTCAGTGTGTGTGAACCGAGGGCGCTACCGACTGAGCCACGTGATACCCTCCTCTGCCAGGATTTCTGAGAAGATGAAAATCCAAATTTTCCGAACTGCCACCAACACCATACATCTAATGTTTTCTAAATCCCGTCAGGGTTTAGTGTTACCAAGTTACCTCGAAGTTCATTGTTTTCTGCACCTGAATAAATGTTATTTTCTAAGGTGTGTCCTGTAGCTTGACTGCTTGCGCATTCAGCTCACACAATGAGGTCCGTGGTTCGATCCCCGGTATGGGTAGAAACATTAGGACATGTTTCCCTGTTCGCCTATTAGTAAAATATGTACCTGGGTGTTAGATGACTGGTGTGGGTCGCATCCTGGGGGGGATAAAAGTAACCTAATTTGCCCGAAATGCTCTGCATAACAAGGGGCTTTCTATATAGTAGCATACCATTGATGTCAGCTAGGCTTGTATACCTTGTTCTCGTAGAAATAAAGATAACTAATATGTTTTCTTTACCTGATTAAAGGTTAGTCTTTTCTAAGCCTGGTCAAGTGGGTGTTGTACGAGGTGTTTATATCACGCCTGGAACAGCGTGTGAGGAGAGTACGTTGATTTGTCACAGTGTAAACACAGTGTTGTCTCGTAGCAGTGTAATAAGGTGGGTGATGGGGCGCAGGAGGGAACTGGCAGAGTGGGAGAGGAGAAGAGGGGAGGAGGTTGAGGGAGATTAAGAGGAAAGGGGGAGGAGAAGAAAATAATGGATTGAGTGAACCAGGGGAAGAGTAGATTGAGATGAGGAAAATGGAAGAATTATAAGGATGAGGGAGAGGAAGAGTGGGTGAGGAGGAGAGAATGGGGAGGATGAAGGTAAGGGAGACAATTACTGGGGAGAGATGGAATAGAGTGAGCGGGGCAGAAGGGATAGAGGGAGGTGAATTAGTTGAATAGAGAAAGGGGTACGAGTTGGTGGGAAGAATGAGGATAATGAAGGAGATGAAGGGATGGGGAGGAGGAGGAGGAGAAAGGGGAGGAGAGGATCGGAGAGAGCTAGTGTAGCTTGGGAGGGGTAGGGGTAGGGGAGAGAGAGAGGAGGTTGTTTATAGTGGCGTTGGCGTACCTCGATGCTCATTTGTTCTTATCGAAAATGGTATATGAAGTGGTTGTATGTAATTACGGTATATAACTGGGCGCCTCGGGTCACCTCAACACTATTTGTAAAAGGAGGTGACTTGATTACTACCTATTATTATGATTATTTTGCTTTACCCTTCTCCTCTTCCTCCTCTTCCTCCTCTTCCACTCCTCTTGACCGACACAGCTACGGCTACTATATTAAAAAGTGTTTCCCCTCTTCCTCTCGCTCGAGGTTACTGCTCGCTAAATTATTGAATGATTGCCTAATATTTTGTATCCAGACATTCAGGATTTCCATAACACAGGACTGTTTCCCTGTGTGTGTGTGTGTGTGTGTGTACTCACCTATTTGTGGTTGCAAGGGTCGATTCGTAGCTCCTGGGCCCGCCTCTTCGCTCGTCGTTACTAGGTTCATTCGTTCTCCCCTTGCTCCAAGAGCTTTATCGTTTGTGTGTGTGTGTGTGTGTGTGTGTGTGTGTGTGTGTGTGTGTGTGTGTGTGTAGTTTCATGCCGTCTGACCTTTTATCTGTGTGTGGTATTAATCAAAACATTTGCGCGCGAACCGGTTTAACATCTGGTGAAAATTGTGCGAATGATTATGAAAACCGTCGGCGGAATATCGCTCCCGACACCTCCTCCATTACTACTCGGCGCGGATTCCTGCCGTTCCTGATATTAAAACCACGACTCAATCACATGCACCCGATCCCACTTCCAAACGACCGGGAATCGAGTCAGTGGGATCCAACACCTTTTAGGAGCATGTGACCTTTTATTACACACATTACGTTGATGCTCACGCGGTAGCCACGGGGAAGGGAAAATAATGGCGCTTATACACCCTGTCTCTGTTTACCGGAGCAGCCAAAACAATATTTCCTCCGTGTGCTTTAGTAGGCTAGAATGGCTAGGAGGGAGAAATAAACGGGGTTCCGTCCTGGCTAGATCATGAATGAGAATCGACGGGACACCGATCACCGCCCTGGTCCAGGCTGACTCCAAAGCACTCTGCAGGCAGGGTAAAAGGCTTAACCCGCACCCCTCAGCTGCGATTAACATGGAGCCGTATAATCTTGCCCGTTTCTGCACATAACTTTCCATCCGCTTGATGACCAGAGACTCAAGCGGCTGAAGGTGGAAAAAAAAGACAGTGTAATTGGAAATCTGAACTAACACTCGGGTTGGAGGGGGGGAGGGGGGGAGGGGGGAGGCAGACACGTCGCTGTATATCTCTATAGTTTAAAACTGCAGAGGTAAAGGGCTTTGAGAGTAATGAAAAGAGGGTTGATATATGCTCTCAGACTTTACACAGGCTCTCAAAGGTCAAAGGGAATCCAGGAGTCCTAAAGGGTAGGATTGAAATCCTGCCAGCGAGGCTGACAGAAGGATAGACTCCCTGATTCGACTCTCTCTTCACATTCATCACAGGAACCTATATCGTGGGGGAATCCCAGACGCCCCTCCCATTTTCCCACATGGATTCATAGAGGATAGGACTACTACTAAGAGGTAACGCAAAGGATAGTCAGGATAGGCTGTGCAGGGTAACTATCCCTGCCTGGAAGGGCGTGTGGGATACGCCGTGATGCCAGGTTAAACTCCCCGCCTGTGTAACCCAAGCTGTCAGTACCAGCCGCTCAGGTCACGCTGGCCTGTTACGAGGGGGACGCTGTGGGCGTGTGGGCGTGGTTCCATACTAGCTGTGGGCGTGTGGCACCATATTAGCTGTGGGCGTGGCTCCATACTAGCTGTGGGCGTGTGGCCCCATACTAGCTGTGGGCGTGGCTCCATACTAGATGTGGGCGTGGCTCCATACTAGCTGTGGACGTGTGGCCCCATACTAGCTGTGGGCGTGGTTCCATACTAGCTGTGGGCGTGTTGCCCCATACTAGCTGTGGGCGTGTTGCCCCATACTAGCTGTGGGCGTGGCTCCATACTAGCTGTGGGCGTGGCTCCATACTAGCTGTAGACGTGTGGCCCCATACTAGCTGTGGGCGTGGCTCCATACTAGCTGTGGGCGTGTGACCCCATACTAGCTGTGGGCGTGTGGGCGTGGTTCCATACTAGCTGTGGGCGTGTGGCCCCATACTAGCTGTGGGCGTGGTTCCATTCTAGCTGTGGGCGTGGGTCCTTACTAGCTGTGGGCGTGTGGCACCATACTAGCTGTGGGCGTGGCTCCATACTAGATGTGGACGTGTGGCCCCATACTAGCTGTGGGCGTGGTTCCATACTAGCTGTGGGCGTGTGGCCCCATACTAGCTGTGGGCGTGGCTCCATACTAGCTGTGGGCGTGGCTCCATACTAGCTGTGGGACTGGCTCCATACTAGCTGTGCGAGTGGCTCTATACTAGCTGTGGGCGTGGCTCCATACTAACTGAGGAGGATCCATACTAGCTATGGGCGTGTGAGCGTGGTTCCATACTAGCTGTTGGCGTGTGGGCTTGGCTCCATACTAACGTGCGAGTGGCTCTATACTAGCTGTGGGCGTGGCCCCATACAAGCAGTGAGCGTGGCTACATAATAGGCGTGGGCGTAGCTCCATGCTTACTGTGGCGTGGCTACATACTAGCTATGGGCGTGGCTCCATATCAGCTATGGGCGTGGCTCCAGATCAGCTATGGGCGTGGCTCCATACTAGCTGTGGGCGTGGTTCCATACTAGCTGTGAGCGTGACTCCATACCAGTTGTGGGCGTGGCTCCATACTAGCTTTGGGTGTGGCTCCATATTAGCTGTGAGCGTGACTCCATACTAGCTGCGGGCTTGGCTCCATACCAGCAATGGGCGTAGCTTTATACTACCCATGCGCGTGACTCCATACTAGCTGTGGGTGTGACTCCATACTGTGGACGTGGCTCCATACCAGCAATGGGCGTGGCTTCATACTAGCTGTGGGACTGGCGCTATAGTAGCTATGGGCGTGGCACTATACTAGTTATGGGAGGAGCACTATACTAGCTATGGGTGTGGCATTATAATAGCTATGGGCGTGGCACTATAATAGCTATGGGCGTGGTACTATACTATGGGCGTGGCTTCATTCTAGCTATGGACGTGACACTATACTAGCTATAGGCGTGGTAATATACTAGCTGCGGGTGTGGTACTTTACTAGCTATGGGCGTGACACTATACTAGCTGTGAGCGTTGCTACATATTAGCCATGGATGTGGCTTAATACTAGCTCTGTGTGTGTGTGTGTGTGTGTGTGTGTGTGTGTGTGTGTGTGTGTGTGTGTGTGTGTGTGTGTGTGTGTGTGTGTGTGTGTGTGTGTGTGTGTGTGTGTGCATGAACTACCACACACCAGGTCACTGAGCAGTGAGAGGCGCTCTGTGTTAACCACCTTAACGGTAGTTAGGACTGTCAACCAATCGCACCTGTAACATGATTGGTCAAGGCAACAATCTGATTATCGAATCGTGATGCCATTACTTCCTTCCCCTTCCCCCCATCCTTTAACCCCCCTCCCTCCCTCCATTCCCTCCTTCCCCCTCCCCTTATTTTCGCCTCTCCCTCCTCCTCCCGTCCCTGTCTTTCCTGGTCACCCCATGTTATGTTGACAGAAACTCTTTATTCTTTCTTATTTAGTGTAGCAACACTGTGTGTGTGTGTGTGTGTGTGTGTGTGTGTGTGTGTGTGTGTGTACTCACCTAATTGTGGTTGCAGGGGTCGAGACTCAGCTCCTGGCCCCGCCTCTTCACTGAGTGCTACTAGGTCCTCTCCCTGCTCCATGCACTTTTTCATACCTTATCTTAAAGCTATGTATGGTTCCTGCCTCCACTACCTCACTTTTGCTAGGCTCTTCCACTTTCAGACTAATCTATGACTGAAGAAATACTTCCTAACATCCCTCTGACTCATCTGGGCCTTCAACTTCCAACTGTGACCCCTTGTTTCTGTGTCCCTTCTCTGAAACATCCTGTCTCTGTCCACCTTGTCTATTCCACGCAGTATTTTGTATGTCGTTATCATGTCTTCCCTAACCCGCCTGTCCTCCAGTGTCGTCAGGCCGATTTCCCTTAACCTTTCTTCGTAGGACATTCCCCTTAGCTCTGGAACCAACCTTGTCGCAAACCTTTGCACTTTATCTAATTTCTTGACGTGCTTGACCAAGTGTGGGTTCCAAACAGGTGCTGCATACTCCAGTATGGGCCTGACGTACACGGTGTATAGTGTCCTGAACGATTCCTTACTAAGGTATCGGAACGCTGTTCTTAGGATTGCCAGGCGCCCATATGCTGCAGCAGTTATCTGGTTGATGTATGCTTCTGGAGACGTGCTCGGTGTTATACTCACCCCAAGATCTTTCTCCTTGAGCGAGGTTTGCAGTCTATGGCCACCTAGCCTATACTCCGTCTGCGGTCTTCTTTGCCCTTCCCCGATCTTCATGACTTTGCATTTGACCAGTTGCTGAACCAGGTGTCCAGCCTGTCCAGGTCTCTTTAAAGTCCTACCTGATCTTCATCTGATTTGATTCTCCTCATTAACTTCACATCGTCTGCGAACAGGGACACTGCTGAGTCTAACCCTTCCTTCATGTCATTCAAATATACCAAAAGTAGCACTGGTCCTGGGACCGACCCCTGTGGGACCCCGCTCGTCACAGGTGCCCACTGTGATACCTCATCACGTACCATGACTCGTTGTTGCCTCCCTGTCAGGTATTCTCTGATCCACTGCAGTGCCCTTCCTGTTATACTCGCCTGATCCTCTAGCTTCTGCACTAATCTCTCGTGAGGAACTGTGTCGAAGGCCTTCTTGCAGTTCAAGAAGATGAAATCAACCCACCTCTCTCTCTCTCTCTCGTGTCTTACTTCTGTTACTTTATCATAAAACTCCAGAAGGTTTGTGACACAGGATTTGCCTTCCATAAATCCGCGCTGGTTGGCGTTTATACTCTTGTTCCATTCCAGGTTCTCCACCACTCTCCTGATAATCTCCATGACTTTGCATACTATACACGTCAGTGACACTGGTCTATTGTTTAGTATCTCTTTTCTGTCTCCTTTTTTAAAAATCGGAACTACAGTTGCCGTCTTCCATACCTCAGGTAGTTGCCCAGTTTCAAGGGATGTATTGAAGATTGTGGTTAGTGGCACACACAGCATTTCTGCTCCCTCTCTAAGGACCCATGGGGAGATGTCCGGTCTTATTGCCTCTGAGGTATCAAGGTTCCTTAGCAGCTTCTTCACCTCCTCCTCAGTTGTGTATATGTCATCCAACACTTGTTGGTATATTCCTTGTTGGTGTCCCCCTCTGTTCTGTCCTCCCAGAGGCCTTCATGTCTCCACTGTAAATACTTCATTAAATCTCATGGTGAGCTCCTCACATAACTCTTGATCGTTTCTTGTGAGTTATCCACCTTCTTTCCTCAGCCTGATCACCTAGTCTTTGACTGTTGTCTTCCTCCTAATGTGGCTATACAACAGTTTCTGGTCAGACTTTCGATGCTATGTCGTTTTCGTACTGTCGTTTGGCCTCCTTCCTTATCTGTGCATACTCGTTTCTGGCTCTTCGACTAGTCTCTTTATTTTCCTGGGTCCCTTGCCTCCTGTACCTTTTCCAGTCTCTAGTACACTTAGTTTTTGCCTCCCTACACCTTCGGGTAAACCAAGGACTCGCTTTTGTCTTCCCATTATTTTTATTGCCCTTGGGAGCAAACCTTTCCTCTGCCTCCTTGCATTTTGTTGTTACATATTCCATCACTTTGTTTACATATTCCATTACTTTGTTTTGTGTGTGTGTGTGTGTGTGTATCTGTGAGTCTGTGCATGTCTGTCTGTGTGTCTGTTTGTGTCATTGTAATTACTTTTTTATACCTACAGCAGGACAGCTCACATGGTGGAGTCTCGTCTCCATTATTCGTCACATAATTATCTAAAATTTTCCAGTGGTTTTTAACACTAACTTCCTCCTCTTGTAAATTATTCCATCGTTTGCCACTGAAGAAGTTGTGTCTCCCTGGCATGTCGTCCGTCTTGGTTTATAGCTTTGGTGTCTGTTTCTCCTTGTTGATAGTTCTGGCAAATCTTTAGAGATTCCTGTGTATTCTTTGGTAATCTTATATATGGTTGTGTCACCACTGGCCAGTAGGCCTTCTACAGTGTTCCTCCTTTCTTATGTTAACTTGTCGGTATTATACCTTTCATCTAATGATGACAATCTGTGCCAGAACTAAAAGATGTGAGTTACGAGGAAAGATGAATAAGACAGAGGTTGCAACAACTGAGTATCTTTGAGAGACGTTTCGCCCGTACGGAAGCCTCTAGCACTTATACAGAAGCGAGAGGCAGGAGACCTATATTTGAGCCAGTGGAAGACGTGGTGAGATACAGCAGTTAAAGACGTGGTCACATATGGGCCGGGGCCCGATAGTAGAAGTAGGTCAGGTCTATAAGTCAAGGCAGAGATATAACAATGTTTTTTAGTTAGTAATTATTACTCTTCAAGTGGCTTATCCAATTTTCTCTTACAACTTTTAAGAATAATTTCACAACAATGTATGCTGGCAACACCGCCCTGTACAGCACCTGAAGGGAAGCACGCACTCAAATGTTTACATATATCGACACGTGTGCGCCATCTTCATTTCTATTGCCCGATTCGAATTGCGGCTTCTTAACCTCCTCTTCGGATACGTTTGGTGGTTTAAATCCTCAAATCATCACAGTGTAGTCTTCTGTAAAGACTGTCAGGAAGTTTATATTTAGCTACTCACACATATCCTCCCCAAGATCAGTGATTATATCATCGCCCTTAATACTTTTTAATTCGTCTTTTTCACTTTTTTTTTTCAAACATAAAAGATTAAGTTCTGTGTTGTTCCTCTCAACAGTTCCTTTCTGCTAATAACATATATATTCATTTAAGGGTTGTCTGAATCTCTGTTAAGTCCCTGCCTGGGTTGCCAGGTTTCTGCTACTGGTTGATAGCCAGCCAGCCAGCCAGCCAGCCAGCCAGCTAGCCAGCCAGCCAGCCAGCTAGCTAGCCAGCCAGCCAGCCAGCTAGCCAGCCAGCCCGCCAGCCAGCCTGTCAGCCAGCCAGCCAGTCAGCCAGCCAGCCAGTCAGCCAGTCAGCCAGCCAGCCAGCCAGCCAGTCAGCCAGCCAGCCAGCCAGCCAGCTAGCCAGCCAGCCAGCTAGCTAGCCAGCTCGCCAGCCAGCCTGTCAGCCAGCCAGCCAGCCAGCCAGCCAGCCAGCCAGTCAGCCAGCCAGTCAGCCAGCCAGCCAGCCAGTCAGCCAGCCAGTCAGCCAGCCAGCCAGCCAGCCAGTCAGCCAGTCAGCCAGCCAGCCAGTCAGCCAGTCAGCCAGCCAGCCAGCCAGCCAGCCAGCCAGCCAGCCAGCCAGCCAGCCAGCTAGCCAGTCAGCCAGCCAGCCAGCCAGCCAGCCAGCCAGCCAGCCAGCCAGCCAGCCAGCCAGCCAGTCAGCCAGCCAGCCAGCCAGCCAGCCAGCCAGCCAGCCAGCCAGCCAGCCAGCCAACCAACCAGCCTTTCTTACCTTCTCGTGGTTCTCCAACACCTTCCATTAAATCATTCATCGTTGGTGAGTCATTTGCACATCTTTTAAATCAAGTTTCATAACTTTTCATATAAGTTGTTTATATCTACCTCTTGTAGTATCTCAAATATGTTACTCTGAATCACTCTCTTTGATCATCACATTTTCCTCTCTTATGATAATCATGCGGGTTGCCTGCCATTTTCTTTTTCCTCATCCAGGGCGTATTAAGCAACATATATATATAATCTTTCAAATAAAATATAGCCACTCTTTTCTAGCCTTTTTAAAAAGTTTATGTAGAGAATTTCTTCTCTTTAACAGTGAATACAAAGTGTAGTATCGAGGGTGGGTTGTCTTCTCTCACTCTCGTTGTTTCTTTAACTTGGTGATGTATATAAAATATTCATAACATTGAGGTCATTGACTGGCTATTATTTGCCACTCCAGCCTCATAAACTAACCAGTATATTTCGTGACTCACGAAATCGTAAAAAGACGATTGCAAACAAACCAGGGAACGGGTGGAGTTAGAACCCACGGCGGGTGAGTCGTAAGACTCCAGGCCAGTGCGTAAGCCACTGGGCCAACTGGCTACAATAAGATTAATCCAACTAGGTACATTTATACACCATAGGAAGGTCAGCATGGGCCACTACTGTGACCACAAATGCAAGTTTTTACAGATGAATCTCCCGCCAGCGTGGCCGTGACAAACTCTACAACTCGACTCCCCTCATGACTCACGATATCGTAATGACACGATTCTAACCCCGTCCGTACCGTGGTTAGCATATTTCGTTATTGATAAAATCCCCTCATCAGAGTTACTTTTGTCCCTGCACCGTCTCTCTCCATCAATAGTGCCGTCATTATACAAGTAGTTCCTCGTGCAGCAATGTCTCGTTAAAATGCTTACATTCAGTCATAAACTCTCTCCATACTTGTTCTGAATTTCCACTACTGATTTCTTCCGAATTTCAGATTCAGTAGATTGCAGTGATGAGTGCTGCCAAAGCTGTCGAACTTTCTCCCAATTTCTCTCCTGAGCTGCCTTGTTTCTAAACGAAATAGCCTCTCTCACATACCATATAATTTATATATATTTTAACCTGGTTACTGACTCACTGTGTTCGGTTACTTTCCGCATCGGTTGTCTGTTGAATTTGCCTCCTTGATGCTCCTTTGTTTTATAATTGTTTCGGTTTGATTATAAATACAGTACTCTGTTGCTAGCTACAGTACTCTGTTGCTAGCTACAGTACTCTGTTGCTAGCTACAGTACTCTCTTTATAGCTACAGTACTCTGTTGCTAGCTACAGTACTCTGTTGCTAGCTACAGTACTCTGTTGCTAGCTACAGTACTCTGTTGCTAGCTACAGTACTCTGACGCTAGCTACAGTACTCTGTTGCTAGCTACAGTACTCTGTTGCTAGCTACAGTACTCTGACGCTAGCTACAGTACTCTGTTGCTAGCTATAGTACTTTGTTGCTAGCTACAGTACTATGTTGCTAGCTACAGTACTCTGTTGCTAGCTACAGTACTCTGACGCTAGCTACAGTACTCTGATGCTAGCTACAGTACTCGCTACAGTACTCTCTCTAGCTACAGTAGCTACAGTACTCTGACGCTCTGTTGCTAGCTACAGTACTCTGTTGCTAGCTACAGTACTCTGTTGCTAGCTACAGTACTATGTTGCTAGCTACAGTACTCTGACGCTAGCTACAGTACTCTGTTGCTAGCTACAGTACTATGTTGCTAGCTACAGTACTCTGACGCTAGCTACAGTACTCTGTTGCTAGCTACAGTACTCTGTTGCTAGCTACAGTACTCTGACGCTAGCTACAGTACTCTGTTGCTAGCTACAGTACTATGTTGCTAGCTACAGTACGCTGACGCTAGCTACAGTACTCTGTTGCTAGCTACAGTACTATGTTGCTAGCTACAGTACTCTGACGCTAGCTACAGTACTCTGTTGCTAGCTACAGTACTTTGTTGCTAGCTACAGTACTATGTTCCTAGCTACAGTACTCTGTTGCTAGCTACAGTACTTTGTTGCTAGCTACAGTACTATGTTCCTAGCTACAGTACTCTGTTGCTAGCTACAGTCCTCTGACGCTAGCTACAGTACTCTGACGCTAGCTACAGTGCTCTGACGCTAGCTACAGTACTCTGTTGCTAGCTACAGTACTCTGTTGCTAGCTACAGTACTCTGTTGCTAGCTACAGTACTCTGTTGCTAGCTACAGTACTCTGTTGCTAGCTACAGTACTCTGACGCTAGCTACAGTACTCTGTTGCTAGCTACAGTACTCTGTTGCTAGCTACAGTACTCTGTTGCTAGCTACAGTACTCTGACGCTAGCTACAGTACTCTGACGCTAGCTACAGTACTCTGTTGCTAGCTACAGTACTATGTTGCTAGCTACAGTATTCTGACGCTAGCTAGAGTACTCTGACGCTAGCTACAGTACTCTTACGCTAGCTACAGTACTCTGATGCTAACTACAGTACTCTGTTGCTAGCTACAGCATTCTGACGCTAGCTACAGCACTCTGTTGCTAGCTACAGGACGCTGACGCTAGCTACAGTACTCTGACGCTAGCTACAGTACTCTGTTGCTAGCTACAGTACTCTGACGCTAGCTACAGTACTCTGTTGCTAGCTACAGTACTCTGTTGCTAGCTACAGTACTCTGTTGCTAGCTATAGTACTCTGACGCTAGCTGCAGAACTCTGTTGCTAGCTACAGTACTCTGTTGCTAGCTAGAGTACTCCGACGCTAGCTACAGTACTCTGGCGCTAGCTACAGTACTCTGGCGCTAGCTACAGTACTCTGATGCTAGTTACAGTACTCTGACGCTAGCTACAGTACTCTGATGCTAGTTACAGTACTCTGACGCTAGCTACAGTACTCTCTTACTAGCTAGAGTACTCTGACGCTAGCTACAGTACTCTGACGCTAGCTACAGTACTCTGACGCTAGCTACAGTACTCTGACGCTAGCTACAGTACTCTGATGCTAGCTACAGCACTCTGATGCTAGCTACAGCACTCTGACGCTAGCTACAGTGCTCTGACGCTAGCTACAGTACTCTGACGCTAGCTACAGTACTCTGACGCTAGCTACAGTACTCTGACGCTAGCTACAGTACTCTGTTGCTAGCTACAGTACTCTGACGCTAGCTACAGTACTCTGTTGCTAGCTACAGTACTCTGACGCTAGCTATAGTACTCTGACGCTAGCTACAGTACTCTGACGCTAGCTACAGCACTCTGACGCTAGTTACAGTACTCTGATGCTAACTACAGTACTCTGATACTAGCTACTGTACTCTGATGCTAGCTACAGTACTCTGACGCTAGCTACAGTACTGTTGCTAGCTACAGTACTCTCTTGCTAGCTACAGTACTCTCTTGCTATCTACAGTACTCTGTTGCTATCTACAGTACTCTGTTGCTATCTACAGTACTCTATTGCTATCTACAGTACTTTGTTGCTATCTACAGTACTCTCTGCTATCTACAATATTCTGATGCTATGTACAGTACTCTGGTGCTATTTACAGTACTCTGTTGGTATCTACAGTACTCCGATACTAGCTACAATACTCTGATGCCAGCTATAGTACTCTGATGCTATCTACAGTACTCTGAAGCTCGCTACAGTACTCTGATGCTATCTACAGTACTCTGATGCTATCTACAGTACTCTGATGCTATCTACAGTACTCTGAAGCTCGCTACAGTACTCTGATGCTATCTACAGTACTCTGGTGCTATCTACAGTACTCTGATGCTATCTACAGTACTCTGATGATATCTACAGTACTCTGAAGCTCGCTACAGTACTCTGATGCTATCTACAGTACTCTGGTGCTATCTACAGTACTCTGATCCTATCTACAGTACTCTGATGCTATCTACAGTACTCTGATGCTATCTACAGTACTCTGATGCTATCTACAGTACTCTGAAGCTCGCTACAGTACTCTGATGCTATCTACAGCACTCTGGTGCTATCTACAGTACTCTGCTGCTATCTACAGTACTCTGTTGCTATCTAAAGTACTCTGTTGCTATCTACAGTACTCTTTTGCTATCTACAGTATTCTGATGCTATCCACAGTACTCTGAAGCTAGCTACAGTACTCTGATGCTATCTACAGTATTCTGATGCTATCTTCGGTACTCTGATGCTATCTACAGTACTCTGATGCTATTTACAGTACTCTGAAGCTAGCTACGGTACTCTGTTGCTATCTACAGTACTCTGTTGCTATCTACAGTATTCTGATGCTATCTACGGTACTCTGATGCTATCTACAGTATTCTGATGCTATCTACGGTACTCTGTTGCTATCTACAGTACTCTGTTGCTATCTACAGTGCTCTCATTCTATCTACAGTATTCTCATGCTATCTACAGTACTCTTTTGCTATCTACAGTATTCTGATGCTATCCACAGTACTCTGATGTTATCCACAGTACTCTGAAGCTATCTACAGTACTCTGTAGTCAAGGCAACACCATCATCCAGGATGATACAACACAAAGGAACACTATCATACTATCATACAGTTTGAATATTTTTTGAGATTCCATTTTCCGTATTATTTTTCTCATTCTTCCTCTTAACAGAGTCAGTAACTTCTGTTATTTTTTACGAATCTCCTAATTTTCTTCTTGTTTTCCATTCCTCTCGGTTCTCAAATGTTCATAAAATTTCGATTCCCCATTATGTTTACTGGAAAAAAATGGTAACTACTGGAGTGGATAGTAAAGAGGAGATAAGAGAGTAAGATGAGGGGAAATAGGTGGTTGGAAGGGGTGAGGGAGAAGTGGAGGGAGGGGGAAAAAGAGAGGTAGGGGATAGAGGTCGAAGAACAGGCAGGGACGGGAAGGATTGTGGAAGAGGATGAAATAATTAAAAGGGAAGGGAGGCTGGAGGGGAGGGAAAAGGGGGTTGGTGAAGGAGGGGGAGGGGGTTGGGGTACGGGAGGGAGAGTGTTGGGGGAGGGGTGTTAAAGGGAAGGCGGCACTTGACAGTCGCATCTCCAAGTAATTAGCACAACTGCTATTTAATTAAAGATCAATTAAGAAGAGGCGCAGATTCATTAGTTACCTGCTAACTACAAGTGCCAACAGTCCTCGCCTCACCCTGGCACCCCCCACCCTGGCACTCTCACCCTGGCACCCCTACCCTGGTGCTCTCACCCTGGCACCCCCAATCTGGTACTCTTACCCTGGCACCCCCACCATAGTCCCCTCACTCTGCCACCACCACTCTGGTGCCCATACCCTGCCACCCCCACGCTGACACCCTTAACCTGCCACCACAACCCTGGCACCTCCACCACGGCATTTCCACTCTGGCACCATCACTCTCACTCTGGCACCATCACTCTCACTGGCACCATCACCCCCATTCTGGCATCTTCACCCCACCCTGGCACCATCCCTCCCACTCTGGCACCATCCCTCCCACTCTGGCACCATCCCTCCCACCCTGGCACCATCCCTCCCACTCTGGCACCATCCCTCCCACTCTGGCACCATTACCCCCATTCTGGCACCATCACCCCCACGCTGGAACCATCACCCCCACTCTGGCACTATCACCCTCACTCCGGCACCATCAACCCCACTCTGGCACCATCACCCCCACTCTGGCACCATCACCCCCACTCTGGCACCGTCACCCCCCCTCTGGCACCATCACCCCCACTCTGGCACCATCACCCCCACTCTGGCACCAACACCCCCCATTCTGACGCCATCACCCTCACTCTGGCACCATCACCCCCGCTCTGGCACCATCACCCCCACTCTGGCACCTTCACCCCCCTTTGGCACCATCACCCCCACTCTGGCACCATCACCCCCACTCTGGCACCATCACCTCCCCTCTGGCACCTTCACCCCCACTCTGGCACCATCACCCCCACTCTGGCACCATCACCCCCACTCTGGCACCATCACCTCCCATCTGGCACCTTCACCCCCCTCTGGCACCATCACCTCCACTCTGGCACCATCACCTCCCCTTTGGCACCATCACCCCCACTCTGGCACCATCATCCCCACTCTGGCACCATCACCCCCACTCTGGCACCATCACCCCCACTCTGGCACCATCACCCCCACTCTGGCACCATCATCCCCACTCTGGCACCATCACCCCCACTCTGGCACCTTCACCCCCCTTTGGCACCATCACCCCCACTCTGGCACCATCACCCCCACTCTGGCACCATCACCTCCCCTCTGGCACCTTCACCCCCACTCTGGCACCATCACCCCCACTCTGGCACCATCACCCCCACTCTGGCACCATCACCTCTCCTCTGGCACCTTCACCCCCCTCTGGCACCATCACCTCCACTCTGGCACCATCACCTCCCCTTTGGCACCATCACCCCCACTCTGGCACCATCACCCCCACTCTGGCACCATCACCCCCACTCTGGCACCATCAACCCCACTCAGGCACCATCACCCCCACTCTGGCACCATCACCCCCACTCTGGCACTATCACCCTCACTCTGGCACCATCATCCCCACTCTGGCACCATCACCCCCACTCTGGCACCATCACCCCCACTCTGGCACCATCAACCCCACTCTGGCACCATCAACCCCACTCTGGCACCATCATCCCCACTCTGGCACCATCACCCCCACTCTGGCACCATCATCCCCACTCTGGCACCATCACCCCCACTCTGGCACCATCACCCCCACTCTGGCACCATCACCCCCGCTCTGGCACCATCACCCCCACTCTGGCACCATCAACCCCACCCAGGCACCCTCACCCCCACCCTGGCACCATCCCTCCCACCCTGGCACCATCCCTCCCACCCTGGCACCATCAGCCCCACCCTGGCACCATCACCCCCACTCTGGCACCATCACCCCCACTCTGGCACCATCAGCCCCACCCTGGCACCATCACCCCCACTCTGGCACCATCACCCCCACTCTGGCACCATCGCCCCCACTCTGGCACCATCGCCCCCACTCTGGCACCATCACCCCCACTCTGGCACCATCACCCCCACTCTGGCACCATCACCCCCACTCTGGCACCATCACCCCCACTCTGGCACCATCACCCCCACTCTGGCACCATCACCCCCACTCTGGCACCATCACCCCCACTCTGGCACCATCACCCCCACTCTGGCACCATCACCCCCACTCTGGCACCATCACCCCCACTCTGGCACCATCACCCCCACTCTGGCACCATCACCCCCACTCTGGCACCATCACCCCCACTCTGGCACCATCACCCCCACTCTGGCACCATCACCCCCACTCTGGCACCATCACCCCCACTCTGGCACCATCACCCCCACTCTGGCACCATCACCCCCACTCTGGCACCATCACCCCCACTCTGGCACCATCACCCCCACTCTGGCACCATCACCCCCACTCTGGCACCATCACCCCCACTCTGGCACCATCACCCCCACTCTGGCACCATCACCCCCACTCTGGCACCTTCACCCCCACTCTGGCACCATCACCCCCACTCTGGCACTGGCACCATCATCATCACCCCCACTCTGGCACCATCACCCCCACTCTGGCACCTTCTCACCCACTATGTCACCATCACCCCCACTCTGGCACCATCACCCCCACTCTGGCACCATCACCCCCACTCTGGCACCATCACCCCCACTCTGGCACCTTCACCCCCACTCTGGCACCATCACCCCCACTCTGGCACCATCACCCCCACTCTGGCACCATCACCCCCACTCTGGCACCTTCACCCCCACTCTGGCACCATTACCCCCATTCTGGCACCATCACCCCCACTCTGGCACCATCGCCCCCACTCTGGCACCAGCACCCCCACTCTGGCACCATCACCCCCACTCTGGCACCTTCACCCCCACTCTGGCACCATCACCCCCACTCTGGCACCATCACCCCCACTCTGGCACCATCAGCCCCACTCTGGCACCATCACCCCCACTCTGGCACCATCACCCCCACTCTGGCACCTTCACCCCCACTCTGGCACCATCACCCCCACACTGGCACCATCACCCCCACTCTGGCACCATCACCCCCACTCTGGCACCATCACCCCCACTCTGGCACCATCACCCCCACTCTGGCACCTTCACCCCCACTCTGGCACCATCACCCCCACTCTGGCACCATCACCCCCCCGCTGGCACCCTCACCCCCACTCTGGCACCATCACCCCCACTCTGGCACCTTCACCCCCACTCTGGCACCATCACCCCCACTCTGGCACCATCACCCCCACTCTGGCACCTTCACCCCCACTCTGGCACCATCACCCCCACTCTGGCACCATCACCCCCACTCTGGCACCATCACCCCCACTCTGGCACCATCACCCCCACTCTGGCACCATCACCCCCACTCTGGCACCATCACCCCCACTCTGGCACCTTCACCCCCACTCTGGCACCATCACCCCCACTCTGGCACCATCACCCCCACTCTGGCACCATCACCCTCACTCTGACACCATCACCCCCACTCTGGCACCATCACCCCCACTCTGGCACCATCACCCCCACTCTGGCACCATCACCCCCACTCTGGCACCTTCACCCCCACTCTGGCACCATCACCCCCACTCTGGCACCATCACCCCCACTCTGGCACCATCACCCCCACTCTGGCACCATCACCCCCACTCTGGCACCTTCACCCCCACTCTGGCACCATCACCCCCACTCTGGCACCATCACCCCCACTCTGGCACCATCACCCTCACTCTGACACCATCACCCCCACTCTGGCACCATCACCCTCACTCTGACACCATCACCCCCACTCTGGCACCATCACCCTCACTCTGGCACCATCACCCTCACTCTGACACCATCACCCCCACTCTGGCACCATCACCTCCACTCTGGCACCATCACCCCCACTCTGGCACCATCACCCCCACTCTGGCACCATCACCCCCACTCTGGCACCATCACCCCCACTCTCACTCCATCTTATCATCGCCAACATGTCTGCATCCTAATTGTTACAAATATATTTATATATATTTTCGTAAAGGTTACTGTGTAATTCGAGGCTATTGGTGTGTGTGTGTGTGTGTGTGTGTGTACTCACCTATTTGTACTCACCTATTTGTGGTTGCAGGGGTCGAGTCCTAGCTCCTGGCCCCGCCTCTTCACCGGTTGCTACTAGACCCTCTCTCTCCCCGCTCCATGAGCTTTATCAAACCTCGTCTTAAAACTGTGTATGGTTCCTGCCTCCACTACGTCATTTTCTAGGCTATTCCACTGCCTTACAACTCTATGACTGAAGAAATACTTCCTACTATCTCTCTGACTCATTTGTGTCTTCAACTTCCAATTGTGGCCTCTTGTTTCTGTGTCCCCTCCCTGGAACATCCTGTCCTTGTCCACCTTGTCTATTCCACGCAGTATTTTATATGTCGTTATCATGTCTCCCCTGACCCTCCTGTCCTCCAGTGTCGTCAGGCCGATTTCCCTTAATCTTTCTTCATAGGACATTCCCCTTAGCTCTGGAACTAACCTTGTTGCAAACCTTTGTACTTTCTCTAGTTTCTTGACGTGCTTTATCAAGTGCGGGTTCCAGACAGGTGCTGCATACTCCAGTATGGGCCTGACATACACGGTGTACAGTGTGTGTGTGTGTGTGTGTGTGTGTGTGTGTGTGTGTGTGTGTGTATGTGTGTGTGTGTGTGTGTGTGTGTGTGTGTGTGTGTGTGTGTGTATGTGTGTGTGTGTGTGTGTGTGTGTGTGTGTGTGTGTGTGTGTGTGTGTGTGTGTGTGTGTGTGTGTGTGTGTGTGTATGTGTGTGTGTGTGTGTGTATATGTGTGTGTGTGTAAGCGCCAATTTGCCAATTTTCTTGACGAAATTGTGAGACATGAAACATTGATTTTCACGAGATTTGTGAACACCTCATCCGATCGGCTTCAAACCTTCAATGTTGATATATCTGACTTAAAGGAAATTATCTGAGCAGATGCCGTCCTGTCTGATAGCTGATATGTATGGAAATTTCAGTCCTTTAAAAAAAATTAATATGACGATAGAAAATTGGAAATAGATAACCGAAAAAAACAGAGAAATATTAAAAACTCGTGCTAAGACGTTTTTAATTTTCATGAGTTTACTCAGCTCTCAAATGTCACATTGTCTACAACCTGAGAACGGTTCATCCGGTAGGCTTCAAATTAGCTGGTATACCTGGAGTGCACCTGGAGGGTGTTCTGGGGGGGGGGAGGAGGTTGGTGTCAACGACCCCTCGACCCGGTGGTCAATGACCAGGGATAAAGTTCATGGTACTAACTGACATGCGCAGTAACCTCTAGTTTGTCCCATATATCTCAGCCCCGGGTTTCAGTTTCCGTGGAATAACTTGAAAGTTTCTCAAGACGGGTTTCAGTGTTCCTGTAGCGATGTATGTGACTTAGAAGACTGATGTTGTTATTAGAGTGAGTGCCAAGGTTCCAGTTTTAATATGTTTTGGTATTTTTACATATAAAACGACATGAACATTTTATACATATGTAACTTGTGCCAGAATGTTACACATCACCGACAAGATGAAGAATTAGACACACGTGCAACATCTGAGTATATTGTAGACGTTTCGCCATTCAGTGGCTTTATCAGTACAAATTCAAGAACACAAAATATCAAGTAATCAGTCCCTCAGCCAATTCCAAGGTTTGGGACTGATTACCTCGTTTTGTTATAGTTCTACAGTCTTCCTATAATACATGTCAGTTTTGGGTTGTGTACTTGCCAAATTTATTATTTTTTAAATAAACTGTAATATTAGTTTCCATGTGATAACTTGCGAATGTGTCTTTTAATTGGCTTCAAATCTTGAACGCTGATGTACAACTACATTAGAAACTCACACCGCACTCTGTGCTATTCCTTTTGCGTTCAGTCAGGTAGAAGGAGCTGGGCTTATGAAATACGTGGATGCTTTTCTTGGATGGAGCAGCGACTGAAGCACATATAGTTTAATTCGCCTACCATAACAAGCATATTGGAAACCTTAGAACGACAACTTCCACTCTCTTGTAAGACAATCATTAGCATCTGCCAGAGCAAGGATGCCCCCAGTACGATAACTGCCGTTCACTACCTGCTCTTCCTTCTGTATTCTAATGCCGTTATATTGCTAATCTCATTTTTCTTAACCCACAAGAAAAGCCTCGTGATTATTTAGTCAAACCTTAGGAAATTAGATGAAAAAGCAAGATTTACCTGATTTTTCTTAGGGTGGAGATGGGGGCGATGATTGGTGCTGGCAGCGCAGCGACTTTGTCAACACACTGCTATTGTAAGTACAACTCATTAGAAACATTAAGAACAAACTCAGTCTTCTCACTTGGAAATGTTGAGGAGGGGGACCAGGGATGGAGAAAGAGGGAGGGAGGAAGGGAGAGGGAGGGAAGGAATAAAGCAGGGAAGCAGTGAGGGAATGAGGGAGAGGGAGGGAGGGCAGACGTAAGGAAGAGAGTGTATATGAGAAGTAGGGGAAGAGGAAATGGAAGGCATTGAAGAAGTAAATAAAGATGAGGCATTAAGAGAGAGAGAGAGAGAGAGAGAGAGAGAGAGAGAGAGCAGAATTTAGCTATAAAAAATTGCACTAAGTTAGGTTAAGTGAGCTTTCTAAGTTACGGGTGATCCAAAAATATTTTTATGACATTGTCAATGAAAAAATATATATCTATAAATTTGTAAAAAGTTTTTTGGGAAAAGCTTAATTTCTAAGGGCTTTCAGCCTATTTGGCAAGTTAGGCTTATTAGGCACGACACATACATGCATATTTATGTTCGTCCGTGATATTATTCATAGGCTCTTCAAAGATCAAGACTCCTGAAAGCTTCTTTCCCTCTTGTATCCTTTACTGACTCACTCTCACGTGCCAGAACATATTCACCACCTTCATACACCTTGATTCTAATCTTACCTTTAATCATTCATTCACTTTCATTTCCCTTCATACTCTCATCAACTTGCTCCTTTTTTCTTTGTTTACCTTGGACTTCCTTCTTTAAGTGCTTTTCCAAACTCCTGTACCATCCTCTGCAACTTCTTTGTTCCAAAAGCACTGTGTCATCAGCAAACAGCAACCGTGACAACTCGCACTCCAACTCAGATTTTTTTCTCTCTTTCAAGACGGCACCTCTCTCCGACACTCGAGTATTCACACATTTACAACTTCATCTATAAAGATATTAAACAATCATGGCAACATAATACAGCCTTCTTATAAAAATGTTTTAGGCTTTCTTAATATATTATCACCTATTCCACACATTTGAAACACCATTTTTAACCCATTTTACGTCTATTTAACTCATTTTACGTCTTTACCCAAGTGTTGCACATAGCGCAACACTTGGGAATCTTTACTGTGGGAGCGTTTTGGCAAACAGTGGCTTTATCAGTCCAATACAAAGAATAGTGAAGATCAGAAGGAGATTGAGGTAATCAGTCCCTCAGCCTGGAGTCGATGCAATTAATCCATCAGAATTGAAGCATATGCTGTATTCTTTTCAAGACTGATGGACTGGTCACATCGACTCCAGGCTGAGGGACTGATTACTTCAATCTCCTTCTGATCTTCAATATTCTACTTTGTATTGGACTGATGAAGCCACTGTGTGGCGAAACGTTTCCACAACAAATATACCCAAGTGTTGCACATGTGTCCAATTTATCAACTTGCCGGTACTTTGAACCATTTATCTACAAGCACGAATGTAATAAAAAGTACCTTTGTATATCCAAATATGCTCATAAATGTTCTTGAATTAGGACACGTGATCCACATATCCCCCATTCAATCTCAAATTATTATTATTATTATTATTATTATTATTATGGGGAGCGCTGAACCCGTAAATATTATACAGCGTCTGTGGGGGGGGGGGATGGAAGGCATTCAGGCTTAACTCAGGGAACTGGAGCACAGATCCAATTCCCTAGATCAAGAGCACTTTACTAGCATCAAGAAACCTCTAATCTCAAAGCCACTTTGCTCATCTGCAATCCAACTTTCTGCAATTACCTTCACTCTATAGCAAATCTATTATTCACTTCACCCGACACATTCAATACACTTATTCCTACGTGTTTCTTGCGCTCTTCTGCCCCGTTCCCCTACCCATGCCCTGCCAAGCTTCACCTTCCTTCACCAGTCAACAATGACATTATGAACTATAACGTCGTCTAAAGTTCATTTAGTAAGTCAGGGTTATTTGTGAACGGTTACAGCTATGAAACCTTGAATTTTTTAGTCTTTTGCGCCTTTATACACTAAACAAATACATTAATCACCTGGGTTGGTACAGTCATCTGGGTCTCCTGACACTCACTGCCTCTGTCTACCTCCAGTAAAAAGGTACCTGGGCGTTAGTCGACCGTTGATGGGACACATCCTACAAACTACTGAACAACTCTAATGTCTCTCAAATAACCTAATGCAGCACCATCTGTGTCCATGAAACAAAGTACAGGATAAAAATGGATTGAACAAAGTACCCTAACACTTTATCCTCACTTTCAGTGTTTCCATCCTCATCCTAACTCATCAAATTACTTCCTGATGATTCCATCATCTATATTCCACAGCTTTTCAGAAGATTCTCTTTTTCTAACATTCATATATTCCAATCCTTCATCTCACTACTTCCACGCTTAACAAACAAATTTATCTAATCAATAATCTTTCTCATCTTATATATCTCTCAAAAAAAAAGAGCTTTTCGTTCTCGATAAAATTACTGGTAATCCTGTTTGAGATGTGAGGAGACGGATCCAGGGAAGGTAAGTGACATAAATGGCGATAAATGGTATGAAATACCGACACTTTGGAAGATAAATGGTATGAAATACCGACACGTTGGAAGACAAATGGAATGAAATACCGACACATTGGAAGATAAATGGCATGAAATACCAACACATTGGAAGATAAATGGAATGAAATACCGACACACTGGAAGATGAATGGTATGAAATACCGACACGATGGAAAAATAAATACAAACGCAGCATAATGCGGTCCTGTCCATAGAGAATTACAGACAGCTAAATACACAGATGAGCCAAAGGGATGCTGCGAGACTTATTTTTTTGGTTTCAGGCTAATGAGTAAATATAACGCACTAGACGATAAAGGCAAACACCAAACATAGTTTCAAGAGTGGGCATGATTGGGTCCTGGAGGCCAGAAATAAAAAAAAAGTGCCCTCCAATTTTTTTAAGAAAGGCCAGGAGCTAGGGCACGACCTCTGCAGGAACACATACATAGGTACACACGCGTTTTAGGCTTACCTCCCCTAGCGTCACATTTTTCAATAGAACACAAACAAAACTCAAAGATTTAAAAAATGGTCGACATAACGCTGAAACACTTGAATTTCAACAACGCTGTTAGTTTTGATAACACGTGTTTGGTCAACGCCCTGTGAATGACAAGCAGAGGGAGGTGTGTGTGTGTGTGTGTGTGTGTGTGTGTGTGTGTGTGTGTGTGTGTGTGTGTGTGTGTGTGTGTGTGTGTGTGTGTGTGTGTGTGTGTGTGTGTGTGCGTGTGCGTGCGCCCTCCTCCCTCCATCACAAAATCTAGTTTTACTGGATTACGCTCCGCTGTGAGTCAATAAAGAAATGGGTTTAAACTCCCTCCACCCCAGCAGTTTGGCGCCTGTTAAATATATCGCGTCGGGAGAGGTGGAGGTGGCAGCGGCTCTGTGGAAAGGTGGAGAGACAGACAGATAAGCAGGCAGATATGTCAACTGGTAGAAATATAATAAACAGACACACAGACCGGTAAGCAAGGAAACAAGAAAATGTAGGCAGAAATAGGCTGGTAGGTAAATATTAAAGAGATAGACAGGTAGTCAGATTAATAAAAAGGGAGTTATTAATGTGATAGAAAGACTGGTATCACCTTTATCCTCCCGTTTTTGACCGAGCCAAGTATTTTACGTATTCATTACTTCAAAATCTTTTGGTTCCTTAAAAATATCAGGAAAAATGTTACTGCCATTTCCCTAAAAAAATGTAAACAGTCTTAGTTTCTAGATCTGCTTCTTACACTACTCCGACTGCAGTTCTTGTTTTCAAGGCAGTGGGACTCTATCCTTCTTTTCAATTCGATCTCATTCGATAGGTCATCTACAATGTCAGAAACAAAATTAACCCTGATACTAATCCTTGAGGAACCCGACGTGTCATCCTCGCTCATTCTGATACTTGTTCCACACTGTCAATCCATCTTCCGTCAGGTTCTCCTTGATCCACTGAAACAGTCTTTCGTCCACTACTTTCCCATGTAGCTTGTGGATCAGTCTTTTGTGAAAAACCGTGCAAAACGTTTTCCTGCAGTCCAGGAGACACTTTCTGTCAATATCTCTCATTCTCTATCTTAGCAGCTAAGATGATAATATAATCAAATTAAGCGATAAACCCTAGAGGGTCATACAGCGTTGTGTGCAACTCTAAAAAATGTAGTAGGTAGGTAGGTCAGACACAATCTCTCACCTCTGAGTCCATGGTAGTCACTGATGAAGTTCCTCTCCAGGTGTTCCAGATCATCATCAGGACCATATCCTTACATGGGTATTAATCAGATGATAACACATCTGGCTTCCGAAGGAGGATCTATGTGCACTGGGGTAATAGCACCATCTCTGGTGCGGGATGGATGATTGAAATCAGTCTAATGTTGAAGTTCTATGGAGAGGGCGAAGCAAGTCGTCGTGTGGTCGATGTTATTTGAGACGAACCCCAGCAAAGCCCACACGGGGTTTGATGGGAACTCAACTGTTGACCGCTGTGTCCCATCCGCCTGACGACTGCTCTTCAAGAATCCTTTTCCTGATAATCTCCTCCATTTTACTGTGCAGCAAGCATGATGCTGAATCAGACATACGTGCAATATCTGGGTATCTTTACTTGTAGACGCTTCGCCATCCAGTGGCTTTATCAATACATTACATAGACGTATTATGAAGACTGTAAAAGTATATACAGCAGACAGTGGAAGAGGAGGTAATCCGTCCCTCAGTCTAGGATGTGTGTGTGTGTGTGTGTGTGTGTGTGTGTGTGTGTGTGTGTGTGTGTGCGTGTGTGTGTGTGTGTGTGTGTGTGTTTGTGTGTGTGTGTTTGTGTATTTTTGTGTGTGTGTTTATCGCATATAAACACTTGCCCCACTGTATATAACACACAGAGCAACAAACAGTATTAATTTATTCAACTAAAGACACTAAACCCATATGGGCCGTTCGGCTCTGCAAAACCGATAATAAAATCTGAAAATTCAGCAAAACAAGAAGACAAACAGACATACCACCACTCTGTGATTGGGAGTCCGGAAAGCCTCGCCAAAATATGTTACTCCCATTCTCAAAAGCCGGAGGGCGGGCTGGCCGCATCAAAATACAGAACGAGGGATACAAATGACACTAGCTGTTGTTTCAGCTCTGCGGTGCGCGGGGCGCCGCCACCCACCTTGTTTTGACTAGTGAGCGCCAACGACAGATTTTGGCGGGAATCGGGTTTTGCTTTCCGTCCGTTTCCGTCGCAAAAACTTTATAACTGTTGCCGTTCACTGCAACCAGCTGGTATGGTTTGTTTATTATTTGTTTTATGGAGTACCTTTATGCTTTATTTTGATGGGTAGTGGCGAGGAGCGCTATCGGTTATAGAGGACCGAAAGAGACGAGAGAAATTTTCAATTGGAATGGCTGCCACGGAATCGAACGCGTCCAATAGACTCTGCGGGAATCATTGGGAGTGGGTCGTGAGATCCTCCACCTGAAACAACTGACGATCAGCCGGGCACAGTGTGTGATCCGATCCCCTATACACAAACCCACAAATGGTGTCCCGGAATGGAATTGTAATTCTCCTTCAAAATCATCACATTCTCTCACAACGGGAGTTAAAATTACAAAAGCCTGACACTGGCATTACACAAAAGCTGAAATATTTACAGAGGGAGAAAATTACCCGCCAGACAAGTGAACACACTTGCTTTCTGAGAGGAAAAGTCTGAGAAGAAACGAGGAAGAGTTCGTCAGAGATAAGAATAAACAATTAAGCCCTGACCATTGTTGGGATTACGCTCGTTTCTTCAGGTGGGAGACTGAAAAAAAGGTGAAATACGCGGCAAAACACTTTTAGAAAAATCTAATTCCTTCCGCCGTCAGGAGGAGTTTTTGGCCCGGCGTCCGCGAGACAATGGTGGGGGGACAAAGGGGAATAATTTGTGTCCTGCTCATAATAAAGTTACGAGAATGGCAAAAGGAAACTTGTCTAATTTCTGCATTTTAAAAAGTTTCCCCCCGACAAGCTTCCTGTTTTTTTCCACGCCATTTGAGGTGAAAAATGGAACAGATTGGTATTTGTGTTTCCAATGAGCGCAGAGGGACACTTTTCCACTTTGACTCATGGGATATTTTCTTTTTCCTTCGGAGAGAGAGAAAAGATTCTCCTGCTCTTACTCTCATTGCTGCTGCTGCTGCTGTTGCTGCTGCTGCTGCTGCTGATGCTGCTGTTGTTGTTGCTGCTGTTGTTGTTGCTGCTGTTGTTGTTGTTGTTGCTGCTGCTGCTGCTGATGCTGTTGATGCTGCTGCTGTTTCTGCTGATGCTGCTGATGCTGCTGCTGCTGCTGCTGCTGCTTCTTCTGTTCCTGCTGCTGCTGCCGTTGGTGCTGCTATTATTCCTAATGCTGCTTTTGCTGTTCCTACTATTGTGGTCGCTGTTTTTAGTGCTGCTGGAGCTGCTACTGTTGTTGTCGAAAGCATACTTGGTGCTGGATGTTGGTGATCTCTCACGTCAATATATTCTTTTAGTGCTGATACTCCTCCTCCTCTTTCTCCTTCTCCTCTCCCTTTCATCATCGTTAACACATATTGTTCAACATTTATGGAAAGGCGTAATCAGTCTCAAAATCTTACACTGAATCAATGCGAATCTGAAAGAATTTCGTTGTGGCTGAAAACAAGGAGACACCCGGGGCTGCTACTAGAGGCTCATGACTCGAATGTGGCTACACACACAAAAAACAATAACAACGCCAGGATGAAGTTTCACAATTCCACAACAGTTCCAGCATCAGTGCCCATAAGTAAAGTTCAACGAGGGTAATGTAGATACACAAGTCGGAGCATCAGAGGAGGGAGGCCCCTGGCTCCAATGCATTTATGTAAAACTCTTTGTTTGGTCGTCTTCAACCCCCCCTCACCATCCCTCCCTTCAGTTTTTATTTGTTCTCTCTTTCGATATTTGCATTTATGATGACTCGAAGACGCGGGGTCGTCAGGCCTAATTTTTTTCTGGGGGGGTATTTTTTATTTTTTTTTTGTTTTTTACTATTTTTAAGACTGAATAAATAAAGTAAACTTTTCTCTCTCTCTTTACGACAAGTCGTTGGATTATTTTATCCTAAGAATCTTTGTAAAAAATTTGTTACCAAAAAAAAAATATTTTTTGTGACGAAAATACAGAAAAATTCACCCAGTCAAGTTTACGAATACTCTGACTTCAAAGTAATTCAAAATTATATTTTAGTGTAACATTTCACGCATAGATATTTAACGTACTTTTTTTTTGCAATGATTACTTATTGTAAACACAAGCGATTATTGTTCGTTGCAATAAATTTATTCCGAAGTCGATTTATTTAACGAACTGACCTGGACTGATTTATTTATACTTTTGTGAATGTAGGCTAATAATGCAGATGTATTCTTAAGCTTACAGAATAAAGTCAAAATACCAAGGATAAAACAATTCTTAAGTAACCCACAATACCGTGGATGAAACAAGTCGCAGTACCATGGTTGAAATAATTACAACAATACCCATGATACAGCATTTCATAACTCACCCAGAATATTGGAGATGAAATTCTCTCAATTCGGTCCGTCTTGGTCGTGGTCCAGGATGGATCGAAACGCAGTCTAGTCCCGGTTCCAATGTGAAGGCGTTGTGACTTGTCCAGGTCCGTAGTTACTGCTTTCATATATATATATATATATATATATATATATATATATATATATATATATATATATATATATATATATATATATATATATATATATATATATATATATATATATATATATATATATATTATATTTATATTTAAATCCTTGTAATTATAAGCATACATGTATGATAAGCGTCATTAGCCGCCTCGTCTCCCTATCATCCCACAAATTAACACTAACATCAAAACATCAGAGGAGGAAGAGCATCATGATGGATCTTAATGACTTTCATATTGGGAAGGTAATTAACTGTTCGGGGCGACGCTGTGAACACCTGGGAGGTTAGGGCGACGATCCCCCAGTCAACCCAGACATTGTGGGCCTTACAGCCAGGCAAGGGGCTGTAAGACTCTCTTGTCTGTGTGTATTATATAATTCAGCTGGATTACATTCGTTTATTAAGTTTCAACAGTTGTGTGTGATACTCGGGTGTCCGACTCTCCACACTCCCTCCATTACTGTTTACATTTTATACTCGTAATATAACTTTCTAATTAATGTTATTACTGTTATTTTCGTTTCAATAATAATAATAATATTATTATTATTATTATTAAATAATATTATTGATAATAATAATAATAATAATAATAATAATAATAATAATAATAATAATAATAGTATTATTAATGATGTGATGATACTGCTACTACTACTAATAACAGTAATAATAATAGTAATTTTCTGTTATTGTTGGTAAACAAACATTTGGGTAAGCAATTTCAGTACAGCAACTTAATATTAACACACACTCATATGCCAACAACAGACCTACGTTGCTTGCAACAACCAGCTCAACAACAGACCTACGTTGCTTGCAACAACCAGCTCAACAACAGACCTACGTTGCCTGCAAGAACCAACTCAACAACAGACCTACGTTGCCTGCAAGAACCAACTCAACAACAGACCTACGTTGCTTGCAACAACCAGCTCAACAACAGACCTACGTTGCCTGCAAGAACCAACTCAACAACAGACCTACGTTGCCTGCAAGAACCAACTCAACAACAGACCTACGTTGCTTGCAACAACCAGCTCAACAACAGACCTACGTTGCCTGCAAGAACCAACTCAACAACAGACCTACGTTGTAATAATGTTGGTAGAATTACCGACAATGTGTTAAGTAAAAGGACACAAGTGCAACTAATGTGACATTTTATTGTGGCAACGTTTCGCTCTCCAGGAGTTTTGTCAAGCCGATACAAACAGTATATGGACACAGAGGGTATATAAAGGCTCAGAGTGAGGTGCAATACTAGTAGTAGTAGTAATACAATATGGTAGAACAATTAATTCGTACATAAGTAAAAGGATATAAAAGCTATTACTTGAGTAACATAAAAATAGGTTGGACAAATATTGACTGGATAGAGAAGGCAGCTTCACCATCTCTGAAGTCTTAGCAAGAATCCTCCTGAAAACAGTAAACCCTGCCATCACATAGTCTCTCCTGTTATACTACACACAGCACATTACAGAGAGTGAACACTGAAACAAGCTGCCTCTTTCCAGTCTATATTTGTCCAACCTATTTTTATGTTACCCAAGTAATAGCTTTTATATCCTTTTACTCATGTACGAATTAATTGTGATGAATGGTTTGAAAAGATTGATGTACTGAACACATCGACTCCAGGTTGAGGGACTGATTACCTCATTCTCCTCCTCTCCTTACGCCTTCCTCTTTGTATTGGACTGATGAAGCCACTGTGTGGCGAAACGTTTCCTGAATAAAGATTCCCATATGCTGCATAAGTGTCTCAATCTTCAACGAATTAATTGCTCTACCATATTGTATTACTACTACCACTAGTGAACATTAAAATGGTATAAAATACCGTCAGGTTGTTAGGTAAGACACATATGCAACAGTTAGGTATCTTTATTATGAAACGTTTCGCCTACACAGTAGGCTTCTTCAGTCAAGTACAGAAAAGTTGATAGAAGCAGAAGATACTTGAAGACGATGTAATCAGTCCATCACCCTTAAAGTTTTGAGGTGGTCAGTCCCTCAGTCTGGAGAAGAGCATTGTTCCATAGTATGAAACATACTATGGAACAATGCTCTTCTCCAGACTGAGGGACTGACCACCTCAAAACTTTAAGGGTGATGGACTGATTACATCGTCTTCAAGTATCTTCTGCTTCTATCAACTTTTCTGTACTTGACTGAAGAAGCCTACTGTGTAGGCGAAACGTTTCATAATAAAGATACCTAACTGTTGCATATGTGTCTTACCTCACTACCACTAGTATTGCACCTCACTCTGAGCCTTTATATACCCTATGTGTCCATATACTGTTTGTATCGGCTTGACAAAGCTCCTGGAGAGCGAAACGTTGCCACAATAAAATGTCACATTAGTTGCACTTGTGTCCTTTTACTTTATAGACCTACGTTGCTTGCAACAACCAGCTCAACAACAGACGTACGTTGCCTGCAAGAACCAACTCAACAACAGACCTACTTTGCCTGTAAGAACCAACTCAACAACAGACCTACGTTGCTTGCAACAACCAGCTCAACAACAGACCTACTTTGCCTGTAAGAACCAGCTCAACAACAGACCTACGTTGCTTGCAAGAACCAGCTCAACAACAGACCCACGTTGCTTGCAAGAACCAACACAACAACAGACCTACTTTGCCTGTAAGAACCAACTCAATAACAGACCTACGTTGCTTGCAACAACCAGCTCAACAGATCAATGGTTAAGAGAACCGACACGTTGCTAAATTAGACACATGTGCAACTCTTGGGTATCTTTATTGAGGAAACGATTCGCCACACGTTCGCCACTGTGTGGCGAAACGTTTCCTCAATAAAGATACCCAAGAGTTGCACATGTGTCTAATTTATCAACCAGCTCAACAACAGACCTACGTTGCCTGCAAGAACCAACTCAACAACAAACCTACGTTGCCTGCAAGAACCAACTCAACAACAGACCCACGTTGCTTGCAAGAACCAGCTCAACAACAGACCTACGTTGCCTGCAAGAACCAGCTGAATAACAGACCTACGTTGCCTGCAAGAACCAACTCAACAACAGACCCACGTTGCCTGCAAGAACCAGCTCAACAACAGACCTACGTTGCCTGCAAGAACCAGCTCAACAACAGACCCACGTTGCCTGCAAGAACCAGCTCAACAACAGACCCACGTTGCCTGCAAGAACCAGCTCAACAACAGACCCACGTTGCCTGCAAGAACCAACTCAACAACAGACCCACGTTGCCTGCAAGAACCAGCTCAACAACAGATCTACGTTGCCTGCAAGAACCAGCTCAACAACAGACCCACGTTGCCTGCAAGAACCAGGTCAACAACAGACCTACGTTGCCTGCAAGAACCAGCTGAATAACAGACCTACGTTGCCTGTAAGAACCAACTCAACAACAGACCCACGTTGCCTGCAAGAACCAACTCAACAACAGACCCATGTTGCCTGCAAGAACCAGCTCAACAACAGACCTACGTTTCCTGCAAGAACCAGCTCAACAACAGACCCACGTTGCCTGCAAGAACCAACTCAACAACAAACCCACGTTGCCTGCAAGAACCAGCTCAACAACAGACCCACGTTGCCTGCAAGAACCAACTCAACAACAGACCCACGTTGCCTGCAAGAACCAGCTCAACAACAGATCTACGTTGCCTGTAAGAACCAGCTCAACAACAGACCCACGTTGCCTGCAAGAACCAGCTCAACAACAGACCTACTTTGCCTGCAAGAACCAGCTGAATAACAGACCTACGTTGCCTGTAAAAACCAACTCAACAACAGACCCACGTTGCCTGCAAGAACCAACTCAACAACAGACCCACGTTGCCTGCAAGAACCAGCTCAACAACAGACCTACGTTGCCTGCAAGAACCAGCTCAACAACAGATCCACGTTGCCTGCAAGAACCAACTCAACAACAGACCCACGTTGCCTGCAAGAACCAACTCAACAACAGACCCACGTTGCCTGCAAGAACCAACTCATCAACAGACATACGTTGCCTGCAAGAACCAACTCAACAACAGACCCACGTTGCCTGCAAGAACCAACTCAACAACAGACCTACGTTGCTTGCAAGAACCAGCTCAACAACAGACCTACGTTGCCTGCAAGAACCAACTCAACAACAGACCCACGTTGCCTGCAAGAACCAACTCAACAACAGACCCACGTTGCCTGCAAGAACCAACTCAACAACAGATCCACGTTGCTTGCAAGAACCAACTCAACAACAGATCTACGTTGCCTGCAAGAACCAACTCAACAACAGACCCACGTTGCTTGCAAGAACCAACTCAACAACAGACCTACGTTGCCTGCAAGAACCAACTCAACAAGAGACCCACGTTGCCTGCAAGAACCAACTCAACAACAGACCCACGTTGCCTGGAAGAACCAACTCAACAACAGACCCACGTTGCCTGCAAGAACCAACTCAACAACAGACCTACGTTGCCTGCAAGAACCAATTCAACAACAGACCTACGTTGCCTGCAAGAACCAACTCAACAACAGACCCACGTTGCCTGCAAGAACCAACTCAACAACAGACCTACGTTGCCTATAAGAACCAACTCAACAACAGACCTACGTTGCCTAAAAGAATGCATCATTGTCCGAGACAATGCCAGTTCAAGCCCCCTTCGCGCTCCCCCCCCCCCCCACGCTCTCCCGTGTCTCCCCCCCCCCCGTGTCTCCCAGGGACACGGGAAAGCGAATTAATGAACACTAGACAAGATAATAAAAGAAGGAAGATACAAGGAAAATCAGAGAATACTAACAAGTGAACATTTTACTAGGACAAGCAAAAATGGGTTATAATTGCTTTGTTTCATCTAAAGGGTCATAAAATGTTAATTGACCAATTTAAATGGGTTTACGGCAGATCCAAAACTTAAACAGCTAAGCCAGTGCCCAATAAATATATATATATATATATATATATATATATATATATATATACATATATATATATATATATATATATATATATATATATATATATATATATATATATATATATATATATATATATATATATATATATATATATATACATAACTATAGGGAGGTAGCACATCTGGAACTTGACTGGGGATCCTCATCCTCAAAGAAAAAAATTAACTTACTTCAAGGAAAACTCGTGATTCTCCCCGGAGTTGTTTGAATATTTTCTTCTACCACCCCTTATATTTTATATTCTATGTAAACTTTATTTAAAGACGAAATACATTAACAAAAATACAATTGGAAGTAGAACAACATACATGACATGTTAGAGCCTACATCTCAAATGTTTCATCCAGCTCCCTGGCAGTCTGCAGCGTGCCCAGAATGCTGTAGGCGTTTTCCCTCTGAATCACGACACTGAGTCTCTGAAAGAGGAAACTGGCCGCTCCGTGATCCTTGGTTTGTGTGATGAGTTTTTCTACCAGCTCTTTTAAGGACTTTAGAGCACACTTGCTCCATGCTCCAAGGTTCTCCGACCCTACTGGAATGAAGTTATAGCAACTGGGTAGGCCGTCATATTTGCGGATCTTCTGGGTCTCCCTGTAACTGGTGGCTCCACCGTGGCAGCACAGATGTAGTTCCAGGCAATCTGCTTACCATCCTTCCAGGGTAGCACAGTGGCTCCATCTGGACGCTTTTGACTTCCGTCGGACCTCCATACTTGGGGTTCCCGTTCAGCTGGGCAATGGGCTGTGGTGAGACTTCTCTATGATTTCGTTGACCTCATGTCTATCATACTTCCCTTCTGATGTATGACACACCAGACCATGAAGTCCGAATTGATCATCCGACGCCCTGCCGCACATACACCTATGTTCGGTGAGAGTGGGGGTGGCTAGGCGAAGAGCAACACCAATCCGACTGGCCTGTGGGTCAAGTCGGGTGCCCAGGGAGGAGTTGGCAATGACTAAAAGGAAATTTCCTGAATATGGTGCCTTTACCGCTAGGAGACGAGCTTTGTCCATTCCTGAAGCGCTGCTGAACATTGTGATGGCAATATTTTCCATGATCATTTTTTCCCAGTGGGACTGTTTGTGCTCTTTGGGCGGAGCTGGTCTATTGGATTAGTCTGCAAGGGTGTCCCACAGCACGGCTGCTTCAATGAACCTGGGGTCTTGAGCTCATATCGCACCTCTCAAGCGTTCGCGGAAAATATCCTTGACTAGTCCACTGGAAGCCATGCACGAGAACAGAAATACAGATAAAGCTACCTGCGTTGCCTTGCGCACCCCTATACCTCCCAGACACATTGGGAGAGTTGCTTGATCCCATTGCTGATCTTCCAGTGACAGATTCAGTACCTTTCAAAGACAGATCTCAGGAGTAAGTCATATTCGCTAAGTGTTGGGTTGTCATAAGAGGGTGCGCACCTCAGGAAGTAAGTGAGTCTTGGCACAGTAAGACACCTTGTGAGGAGATACAGGGTATTATGGGCATCAAGATCACTTATTCTCTCCTCCATTCTCTTCAGGCGCTAAAATCGTATAAGTAACTTAGCTGCATCCGCGAACATTTTAGTCATATTGTCGCTCTCCCTTTCTCTCTCTCTCTCTCTCTCTCTCTCTCTCTCTCTCTCTCTCTCTCTCTCTCTCTCTCTCTCTCTCTCTCTCTTTCATTTCGTCTCTCATCACAAAATTAAATAAAAATAAGTATACATATATAAAGGATCAGACACTGGAAATTGACTCGTCTCAGATGCAAGTTAGTACGATTCGAACCCCCAACACCTGAGAATTGGTCTGACAGTAGGATTCGAACCCCCAACACCTAAGAATGGGTCTGACAGTGGGATTCGAACCCCCAACACCTGAGAATAGGTCTGACAGATGAAAGGTGTCTACCTGAGCACACGTAACCACATAATTACGCACTAATGAGGGCTAGGTTATTAGCGGGAGTGGTGGGGGAGTGGGAGGATGAGAACGAGGGAGGATTTAAAGAGGAAGAAGGGGATAGGGAGAAAGGGGGCGTTGGGGAAGGGGAAATAAGAGGAGGGAGGGAGGAGAGATAAGGGTTCTTCTCTCCTTCCTCCTCTGCCTCTCTCTCTTCTACCCCTCTCTCTTCTACTTCTCCTACCCTCTCTTCACCTCTTCCACCCTCTCTCTCGTGCCCTCAATTCCACCTCTCCTACCTTTTTTCTTCTACCTCTCTCTCTCACTCTCTCTTTCTTCCACCTCTCTTCTACACTTTCAGTTTTCCCTCTATCTACTCTTCCAAAATTCCCTTCCATCCTGTAGTATATTCTTATTGCCTTCCTCCTCCTCCTCCCTTCTTAGCTTTTCTCTCCCTCTCTTCCTTCCTCCATCCTTCCATCTCTCCCTCCTTCCTTCCTCTCTCCTTCTATCTCTTCCTCCTCCATATCTACACCCAAATAAAAAACATTAAAACTCTTAAATAAAAAACAAACTATTTTTCCCCTCACATGGTGACACTATTACCAAAATTCTGACCACCTTTAAAATATACATAAAAAATCATTGTCAATCCACTAATGTCGGACACAATTTTTTGATTATTTTCCTCTGGAAAAAAAATACAGCTCTGTGTAATTATACATTTGATATCCGTCTACAATATATAAAAGGACTGACCATTGGCCAGGTTTTTCAAAGCCTTTGATATGAGGTTATTTAATTTGGGCAGTGTAATAGTATAAGCTTCGCCGGAATTCCATTTTAGTTGTAATTTATATATATATATATATATATATATATATATATATATATATATATATATATATATATATATATATATATATATATATATATATAAGGAAAAATATTTTTGGCCAGAGAAAAGGTTGTGTTTACTGTGTGTTTGTGTTTGTTTGTTTGTCTGTGTGTGTGTGTGTGTGTGCGTGTGTTGTGTGTGTGTGTTGTTTGTGTGTGTGTGTGCGTGTGTTGTGTGTGTGTGTTGTGTGTGTGTGTGTGTGTGTGTGTGTGTGTGTGTGTGTGTGTGTGTGTGTGTGTGTGTGTGTGTGTGTGTGTGTGTGTGTTGTGTGTGTGTGTGTGTGTGTGTGTGTTTGTGTGCGTATGTGTGTGTGTGTGTGTGTGTACTCACCTGGTTGTACTCACCTAGCTGTGGTTGCAGGGGTCGATTCATAGCTCCTGGCTCCGCCTCTTCATTGGCCACTACTGGGTCACTCTCCCTTCACAGTGAGCTTTATCATACCTCTGCTTAAAGCTATGTATGGATCCTGCCTTCACTACATCGCTTCCTAAACTATTCCACTTCCTGACTACTCTGTGACTTAAGAAATACTTCCTAACATCCCTGTGATTCATCAGTGTCAACTTCCAACTGTGTCCCCTTGTTGCTGTGTCCCATCTCTGGAACATTCTGTCTCTGTCCACCTTGTCAATTCCTCTCAGTATTTTATATGTCATTATCATATCCCCCTATCTCTCCTGTCCTCCAGTGTCGTCAGGTCGATTTCCCTTACTCTCTCCTCGTAGGACTAATCTTGTTGCAAACCTTTGTACTTTCTCTAGTTTCTTTACGTGCTTGGCTAGGTGTGGGTTCCAAACTGGTGCCGCATACTCCAATATAGGCCTAACGTACACGGTGTACAGGGTCCTGAACGATTCCTTATTAAGATGGCGGAATGCTGTTCGTATGTTTGCTAGGCGCCCATATGCTGCAGCAATTATTTGGTTGATGTGGGTCTCAGGAGATGTGCCTGGTGTTATACTCACCCCAAGATCTTTTTCCTTGAGTGAGGTTTGTAGTCTCTGTCCCCCTAGACTGTACTTCGTCTGCAGTCTTCTTTGCCGTTCCCTAAACTTCATTACTTTGCACTTGGTGGGGTTGAACTCTAGGAGCCAATTGCTGGACCAGGCTTGCAGCCTGTCCGGATTCCTCTGTAGTTGTGCCTGGTCCTCGTCCGATTGAATTCTCATCAACTTTACATCATGTGCAAACAGGGACAATGCGGAGTTTATTCCTTCCGTCATGTCGTTCACAAATACCAGAAACAGCACCGGTCCTAGGACTGACCCCTGTGGAACCCCACTCGTCACAGGTGCCCACTCTGACACCTCGCCGCGTACGTGTGTGTGTATGTGTGTGTGTATGTGTGTACTCACCTATTTGTGGTTGCAGGGGTCGAGTCTTAGCTCCTGGCCCCGTGTGTGTGTATGTGTGAGTGTGTGTGTGTGTGTATGTGTGTACTCACCTATTTGTGGTTGCAGGGGTCGAGTCCTAGCTCCTGGCCCCGCCTCTTCACCGGTTGCTACTAGGCCCTCTCTCTCCCTGCTCCATGAGCTTTATCAAACCTCGTCTTAAAACTGTGTATGGTTCCTGCCTCTACTACGTCATTTTCTAGGCTATTCCACTGCCTTACAACTCTATGAATGAAGAAATACTTCCTACTATCTCTCTGACTCATTTGTGTCTTCAACTTCCAATTGTGGCCTCTTGTTTCTGTGTCCCCTCCCTGGAACATCCTGTCTTTGTCCACCTTGTCTATTCCACGCAGTATTTTATATGTCGTTATCATGTCTCCCCTGACCCTCCTGTCCTCCAGTGTCGTCAGGCCGATTTCCCTTAATCTTTCTTCATAGGACATTCCCCTTAGCTCTGGAACTAACCTTGTCGCAAACCTTTGTACTTTCTCTAGTTTCTTGACGTGCTTTATCAAGTGCGGGTTCCAAACAGGTGCTGCATACTCCAGTATGGGCCTGACATACACGGTGTACAGTGTCTTGAGTGATTCCTTACTAAGGTATCGGAATGCTGTTCTCAGGTTTGCCAGGCGCCCATATGCTGCAGCAGTTATCTGATTGATGTGTGCTTCCGGAGACATGCTCGGTGTTATACTCACCCCAAGATCTTTCTCCTTGAGTGAGGTTTGCAGTCTTTGGCCACCTAGCCTATACTCTGTCTGTGGTCTTCTGTGCCCTTCCCCTATCTTCATGACTTTGCATTTGGCAGGATTAAATTCGAGAAGCCATTTGCTGGACCAGGTGTCCAGTCTGTCCAGTCTGTGTGTGTGTGTGTATGTGTGCGTGTAACAAACAGAGGGTAATTTAAAAAAAAAACAATAACTGAAAAAAGTGTCAGCGTCTTATCGAAATTATTGTAATAATAATGAAAAAGAAGCGCTAAATAACAAAGGCCACACAGCATCTTATCCAAAGAGACAAATAATAATAATAATAATAATAATAATAATAATAATAATAATAATAATAATAATAATAGGGAAAGCTGTCTTGCGCTCAAGGGACGGAGGATGGAGCCTCCACCACCACCTGGTGTTGAGAATGACCAATACGGGTTTAACGCTTCATACCAAATAAAAAAAATTAACCCCGGTAACACCAGCATTTTCTTAAATTGATAATTATTATTATTATTATTATTATTATTATTATTATTATTATTATTATTATTATTATTATTATTATTCGCAAATAAACCTCAGGGATTCCCGTAAATAATTCACTGATTTTATCGTAAGCAACTACCGGGTTTTACTTACAAATGTTTTATATAAAACAACCGTTGTTTTACCGTGAACAAGTCGCGGGGTTTATCATATATAAATTTAGAAAGACACAAGAGCAAATACTATGACATTAAATAAACGTTTCGGTCCTGGGATCCTGATCACGGTGATCAAGGTCACAGGACCGAAACGTTTTCTTGTATGTCCTAGTGTTCACACACGTGTCTTTCCAAACCAATTTCTGGGTAACTATTACTAACATTTATACCACCGTCAATAAGACACAGCTGGAAAAATCAACACAGAAGCAGTATAATGTGATCCTTTATTGACAACGTTTCGCCCACACAGTGGGCTTTTTCAAGTCACAAACAGATCGAAACGTCAATAGAGGATCACATTATACTGCTTCTATGGATATTTTTCCACTTTGTCCGTATTTTATACCATTTATCTTCTCTTCAATTAGGAACATAAGAAAGAAGGAGCACTGCGGCAGGCCTACTGGCCCATGCAAGGCAGGTCCAATTCTCCCACCGGCTTAAACCAATGCCTTAACCTAGTCAGGTCAGGGGGGGTCAGATGGAAGGCATTTAGGCTCAGTTCAGGGAACTGGTGCATAAATCCAATTCCCTAAATCAAGAGCCCCTCACCAGCGTCAAGGAATCTTAATTGAGGGGGAGCTTTGGGAAAAGGTGGGTGGGAATGGGTGGTTTTGAGAAAGACCTGCCTACTATGGGCCAGTAAGCCTGCTGTAGTGTTCCTCCATTCTTATGTTCTTATAGGGAGTGGATGGAAGGGGATGGAAGCGGATGCGAGTGGATACCAGCGAACGGAAGCGAATGCGGGCGGATGGAAGCGAACTCCCTTATAGTATTACTTATAATTTCAAGCAGGTGAGGCACCCAGAGTGACGGAGACGAGGGTGGACTGACGTAAATAACTCCAGCAATGAGCAGAAGCGCTGCGAGGATAATGAAGGCATTTTGTCATACATGTCTGCGCTCCTCGGGAGGTCTGCGCCGCGGGTGTCAGGTGTTTGCGTCCTCCAGCTGCAGCTACGTCATGCGCTCCCTGGATCCGTGAACACTTACACGAACGACAAAAACTAATCACTCTTACACGAACGCCAAAATGAGGTACTGAATCCTCTAACAATGTATGGTAGGATTGCAAACAGCTGCTCAGGTGACAGATAAAAGCAGCTGATCACAAACAGCTGATCACAAACAGCTAATCACAAACAGCTGGTCACAAACAGATGATCACAAACAGCTGGTCACAAACAGATGATCACAAACAGCTGGTCACAAACAGATGATCACAAACAGCTGATCACAAACAGCTGGTCACAAACAGATGATCACAAACAGCTGGTCACAAACAGCTGATCACAAACAGCTGGTCACAAACAGCTGATCACAAACAGCTGGTCACAAACAGCTGATCACAAACAGCTGATCACAAACAGCTGGTCACAAACAGCTGATCACAAACAGCTGGTCACAAACAGCTGATCACAAACAGCTGGTCACAAACAGCTGGTCACAAGCAGCTGATCACAAACAGCTGGTCACAAGCAGCTGATCACAAACAGATGATCACAAACAGCTGGTCACAAACAGCTGATCACAAACAGCTGGTCACAAACAGCTGGTCACAAACAGCTGGTCACAAGCAGCTGATCACAAACAGATGATCACAAACAGCTGATCACAAACAGCTGATCACAAACAGCTGATCACAAACAGCTGATCACAAACAGTTGGTCACAAACAGCTGATCACAAACAGCTGATCACAAGCAGCTGATCACAAATAGCTGATCACAAACAGCTGATCACAAACAGCTGGTCACAAACAGCTGATCACAAACAGCTGATCACAAACAGCTGATCACAAACAGCTGATCACAAACAGCTGATCACAAACAGCTGATCACAAGCAGCTGATCACAAACAGCTGATCACAAGCAGCTGGTCACGAACAGCTGATCACAAACAGCTAGTCACAAACAGCTGATCACAAGCAGCTGATCACAAACAGCTGATCACAAACAGCTGGTCACAAACAGCTGATCACAAACAGCTGGTCACGAACAGCTGATCACAAACAGCTGATCACAAACAGCTGGTCACGAATAGCTGATCACAAACAGATGATCACAAACAGCTGATCACAATCAGCTGGTCACAAACAGCTGGTCACAAACAGCTGATCACAAGCAGCTGGTCACGAACAGCTGATCACAAACAGCTGGTCACAAACAGATGATCACAAACAGCTGATCACAAACAGCTGATCACAAACAGCTGGTCACAAACAGCTGGTCACAAACAGCTGATCACAAACAGCTGGTCACAAACAGCTGATCACAAACAGCTGATCACAAACAGCTGGTCACAAACAGCTGATCACAAGCAGCTGGTCACAAACAGCTGATCACAAACAGCTGGTCACAAACAGATGGTCACAAACAGCTGATCACAAACAGCTGGTCACAAACAGCTGGTCACAAACAGCTGATCACAAGCAGCTGGTCACAAGCAGCTGATCACAAACAGCTGATCACAAACAGCTGATCACAAACAGCTGGTCACAAACAGATGATCACGAACAGCTGATCACAAACAGCTGATCACAAACAGCTGATCACAAGCAGCTGGTCACAAGCAGCTGATCACAAACAGCTGATCACAAACAGCTGATCACAAACAGCTGATCACAAACAGCTGGTCACAAACAGCTGGTCACAAACAGCTGATCACAAGCAGCTGGTCACAAGCAGCTGATCACAAACAGCTGATCACAAACAGCTGATCACAAACAGCTGATCACAAACAGATGATCACAAACAGCTGATCACAAACAGCTGATCACAAACAGCTGGTCACAAACAGCTGATCACAAACAGATGATCACAAACAGCTGGTCACAAACAGCTGGTCACAAACAGCTGATCACAAGCAGCTGGTCACGAATAGCTGATCACAAACAGATGATCACAAACAGCTGATCACAAACAGCTGGTCACAAACAGCTGGTCACAAATAGCTGGTCACAAACAGCTGATCACAAGCAGCTGGTCACGAACAGCTGATCACAAACAGATGATCACAAACAGCTGATCACAAACAGCTGGTCACAAACAGATGATCACAAACAGCTGGTCACAAACAGATGATCACAAACAGCTGGTCACAAACAGCTGGTCACAAACAGCTGGTCACAAACAGCTGATCACAAGCAGCTGGTCACGAACAGCTGATCACAAAGAGATGATCACATACAGCTGGTCACAAACAGATGATCATAAACAGCTGATCACAAACAGCTGATCACAAGCAGCTGATCACAAGCAGCTGATCACAAGCAGCTGATCACAAACAGCTGATCAGTCATGAACATCATAATATCACGTGACTTAACCTACCCTGCCCAGGGTCAGTTAGATGGATATTTAAATGCCAATGTTCTGTATATTCTTAAATTTATAACCTAAGAAAAGCTAGTATTTTTATCGTGAAAAAAAATCACATTACTTTACCTCCATGTTACATTCGGTGATTTTTTTTTTTACGATGTAACTGATGACACCCGAATCTGGATGACAGTGTCTTCCATTGCAGACACTGCAAGGCTCCAGGCGGACATCAACCAAATCTTTCAGTGGGCTGTAGAAAACAATATGAAGTTCAACGATGAGAAATTTCAATTACTCAGATATGGTAAACATGAGGAAATTAAATATTCCTCAGAGTACAAAACAAATTCTGGCCACAAAATAGAGCGAAACACCAACGTCAAAGACCTGGGAGTGATCATGTCGGAGGATCTCACCTTCAAGGACCATAACATTGTATCAATCGCATCTGCTAGAAAAATGACAGGATGGATAATGAGAACCTTCAAAACTAGGGAGGCCAAGCCCATGATGACACTCTTCAGGTCACTTGTTCTATCTAGGCTGGAATATTGCTGCACACTAACAGCACCTTTCAAGGCAGGTGAAATTGCCGACCTAGAAAATGTACAGAGAACTTTCACGGCGCGCATAACGGAGATAAAACACCTCAATTATTGGGAGCGCTTGAGGTTCCTAAACCTGTATTCCCTGGAACGCAGGAGGGAGAGATACATGATTATATACACCTGGAAAATCCTAGAGGGACTAGTACCGAACTTGCACACGAAAATCACTCACTACGAAAGCAAAAGACTTGGCAGACGATGCAACATCCCCCCAATGAAAAGCAGAGGTGTCACTAGCACGTTAAGAGACCATACAATAAGTGTCAGGGGCCCGAGACTGTTCAACTGCCTCCCAGCACACATAAGGGGGATTACCAACAGACCCCTGGCAGTCTTCAAGCTGGCACTGGACAAGCACCTAAAGTCAGTTCCTGATCAGCCGGGCTGTGGCTCGTACGTTGGTTTGCGTGCAGCCAGCAGCAACAGCCTGGTTGATCAGGCTCTGATCCACCAGGAGGCCTGGTCACAGACCGGGCCGCGGGGGCGTTGACCCCCGGAACTCTCTCCAGGTAAACTCCAGGTATATGTCACATGAAATTACATTTATATAATTAATGTGTTTCCTGATAGACGACACAACTCGGCCGCTCTTACACGCAAAAATAAAAACGATATCCCCTTAATAATACTAATACTACTACTACTACTACTACTACTACTAATAATAATAATAATAATAATAATAATCTTTATTTCTACAGGTATATGTACGAGGTATACAGGCCTAGCTGACATCAGTGATATAGTACTATATAGAAAGCCACTTGTTATGCAGAACATTTCGTGCAAATTAGGTCAGTTTTGTCCCCAGGATTGTACATGAATGGTTCAGAGAACCGACACGTTGATAAATTAGACACATGTGCAACTCTTGGGTATCTTTATTGAAGAAACGTTTCGCAACACAGTGGCTTCATCAGTCCATACATAGGAGAGGGACTGATTACCTCATTCTCCTCCTGTTCTTCAAGATTCTCCTCTGTATGGACTGATGAAGACACTGTGTTGCGGAACGTTTCCTCAAAAAAGATACCCAAGAGTTGCACATGTGTCTAATTTATCAATTTGTCCCCAGGATGTGACCCACACTAGTCGACTAACACCCAGGTACCTATTTTACTGATGGGTGAACAGGGACGGCAGATGTCTTAAGGAAACACGTCCTAAAGTTTCCACCCGTACCGGGGATCGAACCACGGACCTCAGTGTGAGATGAGTGCGCTACCAACCGAGCTACGGGACACTTTAAAATATGTAATAATATGATGAATGGAGTTGAATGATAGCTCTAGGCCTTTCTTGTTGCAATCAACACATCATCAGGAACTTGCAATGTTGCAGAAATGCGTAGGAAGTCCAGGCAGATTAGCTCAGGGGAACAATTTATAGCTCGAATCGAACTCAAGATAGAACATTCCCCTGAACTAATCTACCTGCACTTCCTACTCATTTTTGCAACAGTGCAAGCTCCTGAGGATGTGTCGATTGCAACACGAAAGGCCTAGAGCTATCATTCAACTCCCCTTGTGGTTGTTTTGCATATAATATAATGAATATGTACATAATGAGGTCATTTTTCATGTAATATAATCTATGTGCATAATTATACCCTTTCATTTACAATATACTGAATCTGCATAATGATGTTGTTATATATGTATAATGAATCTGTGCATGATGAGGTCATTACTGACAGGTGTTGTTATTAACGAGTGTCATCTCTGGCCTCTAGCCAGTGTAACATGCGTCTGTAACGACAGTAACGCCGCCTAGCTTCTGTTGACACTAATATTCTACTTTCAGTCTTTATGAAATCACGATACCAGTTTTGATGACTGGTTTATCTCTACCCTGTAATTCAGGACCACAGACATCCCCCCTTCTCCCAGTAATTCAGGACCACAGACATCCCCCCTTCTCCCAGTAATTCAGGACCACAGACATCCCCCCTTCTCCCAGTAATTCAGGACCACAGACATCCCCCCTTCTCCCAGTAATTCAGGACCACAAATTTCTCACCCACTGTAACTCACGAATACAGAATCTTTACTCCTCCCCCCGTTCCTGTAATTCAGGACAACACCTCCCCCCACCCCTTCCCCCACAACTCAAAACATCAACCCACCCTTTCTTACCCCCTCCTCCAGTAACTAAGGATCACAGCCTACTCTTACCTACCTACCTTCCTCCCTTCTCTATTCTGAAATATCACAACATCAGATGCAGGCCCGTCAATATGCAATGGATATTTCAGCAATAAATAAATTTAATTACCAGAACTATGTTGGTCGTCATGGATTATAGTAATTAATGAGTGTATACGAATGTGAAGTGTCACTAATCACAGACATCATGTCACTGTCGTAAAGACAGTCAAATGGGTGACTGATGAAGGCATCTAACAGATTTAATAAAGCCATTGGTTAACCAAATGCCTTCAAAATAAAATAGCCAGGTGTTGCACACGTGTCTTATTCATCCCCAGGTGTTGCACACGTGTCTTATTCATCCCCAGGTGTTGCACACGTGTCTTATTCATCCCCAGGTGTTGCACACGTATCTTATTCAACCCCGAGGTGTTGCACACGTGTCTTATTCATCCCCAGGTGTTGCACACGTGTCTTATTCATCCCCCAGGTGTTGCTCGTGTCTTATTCATCCGCCAGGTATTGCACGTGTTTTATTCATCCTCCAGGTGGAGATAAAAGGTATAAAATACCAACACGATGGACAAATAAACACAAATGCAATATAATGTGATCCTTTATTGACTACGTTTCGCCCACACAGTGGATTTTATCAAGTCACAAACAGATCTACCTGGGTAAGTATGTATAATGTTCGCCAAGACCGTGGTTCTAGCACGGGTTTTAATCTTACGATGATCCGTCTAAAGTTGATCTACCTGGTGGAGAGTCAGGTGGAAAAATAATCCTCAGGTGTTGTATGACCCTTACAGGATATCATAATATAGCCTATAAGAATCCCTACAGTGAAAATCCGATGTAATTATGTACCACGATCAGCGGCTTTGTGTTTTTTTTCTCGCGGCTTAACATTTTATCGCTATTACCTTGTATTTACGTGACGCTGTTGTAGTGTATGTTATTATTTTTATGGATAGACAACAACCTGGCCTTTGCTAACCTAGGCGAAAAATTCGCTGTAAATCGTAAGTGAGAAATTCACTTAGATGTTTATGGAAGTTAAGAGGCTAGGTTGGACTGTATTAACCACCGAATACTGATCTACATCCTCTCGACGCTACCTCCCACCATGTATCTGCTACATTAACCATATACTGTACGTGTTATTAACATGTAACTATAGCATAGAGTAGCATCACACTGCTGATATATACAATTAAATTTAATAAAAAAAATTCGATACGACAGATGGTATTACTTGAGTGTCTGGGAGACACCGATACCAAGAGAGGGAGAGAGAGACAGAGACAGAGAGACAGAGACAGACGCAGAGAGAGGGTTATCATTTGAGAGTCTAGGATTGGGTGATACCAAGAAGCCAGCTACAGCCTCTGCTAACATTAGGAGGATTACTACATTGTCTAACACGACCCAACATTGCTTAGTTCCTTCCACTAGTAACAGGAGGCAGGACCAGCACAGGGGTGGTACAGCAGGAGCAGCAGCAGCAGGGGGAGGATGGGGAGGAGTATCAAGCAGAGGCGGAGCAAGAGTCTCCTAGTCCCCTGTTCCAACCAGAGGAAGAAAGAAAGAAGATGGGAAGAGGAGAGAAAGATAGTGGTAGGTAGCAGAGCAAATCAAAGACTCACTATTAAGGTAATTTACTTTACAGAATATTATTATTATATAATCATGGGGGAGCGCTAAATTTACAGAATATTGCTTTGCTGAGGAAAGCAAGTTGAAATCAAACAATTTACCTCTCCTGTCAAGCATCACGCATGAGAAGTAACTTCATCATACCTATTTTGCCGTATATTAATAATAATACTAATATTACTACTACTACTACTACTAGTACTACTACTACTACTACTAATATTATTATTATTATTATTATAATTATTATATCCATGGGAAAGCACTGGTATTCTTATATTTATGTGAAGCGCTAGATCCGTATGGGTTATTTAGCGTAAGGAGTAATGGAGGCCGGATCCTTCTGCTAATCGCTAGACGGACGCAGCCTGTCAGGCTAAGGGAAGAATGTCAGGAGAGCGCTAAGCCGGTAAGATTACAATGTCTTGTTAAAGGAGGTAATAAGGTTTGATCCAGGGAAGGGGAATGTTGCGCCAGTTCTAGAATACAGCTAAAATAAATGGAAACAGATATTGATCAAATGGAAAGATACAATGTCTTTTCTGATGTTCATTTAACTTGGAATATTCAATTAGCTTTACCTAGGACATTTACATTAAGTATAAGAGCGGTAAATGCCTATACCCGAAACTCTGTGACGTTTTTGGGCCTCGAGGAACCAAGCGAGTACGTGATTGAGAGTCATGATTCCATGGTCAAGCCCAGAGTTTTCGACCTAGGAGTCGTGTCCAGCGTAACACTTTCTGCGTCCAGCGACGACACAAGTGTAACACGAAACCATCTTTCTGTCTTGGCAGGAAAAATTCGTCGACTCACGTTCGAACCCACCCCCCTCCCACTCTCCCCCCTCCCACTCTCCCCCCTCCCACTCTCCCCCCTCCCACTCTCCCCCTCCCACTCTCCCCCCTCCCACTCTCCCCCCTCCCCCTCTCCCCCTCCCACTCTCCCCCCTCCCACTCTCCCCCCTCCCACTCTCCCCCCTCCCACTCTCCCCCCTCCCACTCTCCCCCTCCCACTCTCCCCCCTCCCACTCTCCCCCCTCCCACTCCCCCCTCCCACTCCCCCCTCCCACTCTCCCCACACCCACTCTCCCCCTCCCACTCTCCCCCTCCCACTCTCCCCCTCCCACTCTCCCCCTCCCACTCTCCCCCCTCCCACTCTCCCCCTCCCACTCTCCCCCACCCACTCTCCCCCTCCCACTCTCCCCCCTCCCACTCTCCCCCCTCCTACTCTATCCCCTCCCACTCACCCCCCTCCCACTCACCCCCCTCCCACTCTCCCTCCCCCCTCCACCCCCACCCCGGTGAAGACCTCAGCTTGGCTGAGACACAGCACCTCCTTCCTCAGCAGTACAGGTGAAAAATGAGACATTTGTGCAGCATCTGGGAATCTTTATTGAGGAGACGTTTCGCCACACAGTGGCTTCATCAGTCCAATAACGGTGGGGAAAAAGAGGAGGAGTTTGAGGTAATCAGTCCCTCAGCCTGGAGTCGATATGTTCGGTCCATCAGTCTTGAAGTATAGGATATGCTGTACTTTCTTTAAGACTGATCGACTCCAAGCTGAGGGACTGATTACCTCAAACTCTTCCTCTTTTTCCCATTGTTCTTCTCTGTATTAGACTGAAGAAGTCACTGGCTGGCGAAACGTTTCTTCAATAAAGATTCCCAAATATTGCATAAGTATCTCATTCTTCAACTTGTCGGTTTTCTGAACCATTTATCACATCAGTAGCACAATGGTGGGTTCACAACCAAGGATCCCGGGTTCAGTCTCGGGCGGGTCGTATGAGCAAATCTAATAACATAGTTACCATAGTGACCATGGTTACCATAGTGACCATGGTTACCATAGTGACCATGGTTACCATAGTGACCATGGTTACCATAGTGACCATGGTTACCATAGTGACCATGGTTACCGTAGTGACCATGGTTACCATAGTGACCATGGTTACCATAGTGACCATGGTTACCATAGTGACCATGGTTACCATAGTGACCATGGTTACCATAGTGACCATGGTTACCATAGTGACCATGGTTACCATAGTGACCATGGTTACCATAGTGACCATGGTTACCATAGTGACCATGGTTACCAGCAAGTTTTCTAATCACTTGTAATGTTATATTATTCATGGTTAAGCACTAAACCCATAAGGATCCTACAACGTATGTAGTCAGCACATCAGATAGGTAAACTAAATTGGTGCTAACCTAGCCAAGCTTATGAATCTTATCCTAACTTGGAATTTAGAGCTTAGTTTTGATAATAATAATAATAATAATAATAATAATAATAATAATAATATTATTATTATTATTATTATTATTATTATTATTATTATTATTATTATTATTATTATTATTATTATCTTATCATGAACTTGAGGTTTTTAGCACCTGAAGAGAGTCCGATCGAGTCATTCAGAAAAAAGGAGTACTAGAGGCTCGATACTACGTCTACTCCGTATGTATATACTGTACAGACTCTCTCTCTTTTTGTCTAGCTCTTAAATGCATTGCAGACTAAGAAAACGCAGTCCATCCATCCCTCTCTCTCCTGTCTCTCTTCCATTACTTTATCATCGAATGTCAACAGGATGGTTAGACAAGATTCGCCATCTCTGTTCTATGGAAACACTTCTTTTCAGATGTTCTGCCGCTCTCCTGATCATCATCTTCATTAGTGTAATGCTTCCAGTCCGTCTTTCTTAAATATAGTTATTACATTTGCTGTCTTCCAGATCTCTGGTAACAGTTCCGTGTCCACTGAGTTGGTACATCTCTTAGCTAGTGTTTCTGACAGTGCTTCTGCTCCCTCTAGCAGACTCCACGGTGACGCCTTGTCCAGCTCCGTTGCCTTTAAAGTATCCAGCTCCATCAAAAAATTTTACTCTCTTTCCCAGTTGTGTGTATGATGTTCTGTACCCATCGGTGTACTCTTTTACCTAGTCTGTTTTGATATTGCTCCTGTTTCCTCTGGGAAGACCTATAAAACGTTCATTCAACACTTAGCACATTTGTCATTTATCGTGAGCTGTCCTCCATCCTTCAGTAGAATAACCCGGTTTTTGACTTGTCTTCTAATGTGGCTGCGAAGCAGTTTTGGTTCTGACTTGGCTTTTGTTGTTATGTCATTCTCGAATCATCACGCAGCCTCTCTTCTGTCTTCGCTTTCTAAATTGTGTCCTCGCTCTTTAGAATCTCTTTTGCCTCTCAGGTTCAACCAAGGGCTTTCTTTATTTTTGCTATTTCGTCTTCTGATTTATTTAAACGTTTAGCGTAAAGTGAATTCAAAAGTTAAAACCGTACAACAATATAAGGTAAAGCAACAATGATAAATATATATTAATATTTGAAAACTAATATGAAAAATAAACTTGTTTCATAAATGCAGGTGGGCTGAGTAGCTCCAGTCATGTACACTTAGGTTAGGTTAGGCTTGTCAGGAAATAGGACAAGTATTTCCTGACGCGGGTCTTAGATAATGATCCGCAGCTGGAGCTTTCGGTCATCTGACCGAGGTCTTCCTCTGGCTTACCGATTCACCCTTTCAAAAATTATGGCTATAATCTGATACACTCTCACATAAACAGTTCCAGGCCTCATTGATGAAAAAAAATGACGGAGTGACCAGGTCAGCTGATGGGCGGTCATGCCACCCACAGCTGATAGACTCTGACCCACAAAAACTCTGAGCCCTGCATTATAACAAACAATGAAGCATTTGTGCAATCCTCAAGCCACGGTTTAAGTTACGTTTTATAAAGCTATAATGATAAAAACGATGAAATATGTAAATTACATACCAAGTCATATTGAAGATCATTCCCACACATAATCACTAGCCAAATCAGCCTAATCACCATATTTTTAATTACAAAAAAAAGCACATACAATCTATGTTTTGATTTACCGAAGATACAGCAACAAGAGAGTGTTGTTCATGATTCTGTGTGTGTGTGTGTGTGTGTGCGTGTGTGTGTGTGTGTGTGTGTGTGTGTGTGTGTGTGTGTGTGTGTGTGTGTGTGTGTACCGTCTCTCACACGACCACCATACTTCACCAACCTTCTTGTCGACCATTTGCATATTCTGTAGTGGAAAGCGTATTTACTATTTGTTCATGTCGGATTAGAATCAGCCGAGCTTTACGAGGTGTCAACACTGACGTCACTGGTGTCAACAGTGACGTCACCGGTGTCATCAGTGACGTCGCTGATTTTAACAGTGACGTCAGAAGGCTCCACACCTGGGTTGCTCCTTGACGAGTGCTGAAGGAGTACTTTAAGACGTCCTCAGTTCCAGAGTTTATGGGAATGACCCGGGGTAAGCTACAGTCTGGGTGGCGCTCTCTGTATTAGTGTATCCAGTAACAGAGAGAGAGAGAGAGAGAGAGAGAGAGAGAGAGAGAGAGAGAGAGAGAGAGAGAGAGAGAGAGAGAGAGAGAGAGAGAGAGATTTATCACCTGGTCCCGTGTCTTTCGATTCACTGACGTTAGTAAATTAAAAGTAATGCAGTTCCCTATGTGTGTGTGTGTGTGTGTTTCATGCAAAAGTTCACAAGATCCTTGAACCATGAAGGATAATTTGTACTCTATTATCCATATGTCCTCTTTCTTCTACGCTTTCTTTTACGTGCTTCCATTTCTATCAACACGTTTGATTTACCACCAAGCGCAGGTGCGCACGTTCTAATAATGCTTTGCTTCCACGAGACTGGCATTCCAGATGACAGTCACAGGCAAGCAGCCTCAAGAGAGAGATATAGGAAACAGACTCGAGTGTAGTGAGAGTAAGTAGCTCATGTGCCGACCCGCGGGTCTTACTGCCCCTCGCGATGGCGTCGTTGGGCTACCCAGGAAACGGATCTGCTTCCAGGCTTCTGTTGAGACCAACAGGTGTCCTGCTCTAAGGGTTCTGTTGAAACCAATAGATATCCTTCTCCCAGGGTTTGGTTGAAATCAGTTGATGTCTTGCTCCCAGGGTTCTATTAAAACCAACAGATGTCCTGCACCCCAAATTCTCTTACGTCCACGAGACATCATGTTTTTTTAGTTAAGACCACAAAGGTCTATTTGTTAGACTACGAAAAATTAAGTCTAACAGAAGGGCTTATTCTTAAAGTCTATTTGGTACCCTAGAAGTCATTAGCTTGAGTTTTAACGGGGCCTTCCCAGGCTTGTTCCCGGAGTTCTATTGTGTATTCCAGAAGTACTATTCCCGGGTCTCTATGAAGGCTGCCAGAAGGTTCTGGTGACGCAAGCACTAGTTCTGCTCCCGAGATTATGTTAAGACCACCACTAGTTCTGCTTCTGGAGTTCTTTTACGTCTAGAAGTACTGAAGCCTAAGTTGTGTTAATAAGGCCAACAGACCTCTTCTTTATGGGCTCTGTTGACGTCAACTAGAGATTCTCTTCCATCTACACGAAATCCTGTTCTTGTGGGATTCTAAGTAGACCACCAAAACTGATATTTTTGATGCATTAAGGTCACTTGTGTCCCTCTTTCTATGAATATACTGAACATGAACTGATAACGTTTATTTTTTTGAGGCGAAATTGCTTGCTTGTCAGACCTCGTATTTCTCAGAGTCCTTGTGATCAATTATTATTTTACTTCACGGAGTCACTGGAGCTCATCAACAAGGATTTTGCGTTTAAGAAATCTACACTCGATAGGTTGCCATTATTAACGAAGACAGAACCAGTATCATTACACCGTGTCACATTGCCTCTTCAGCTGGAGCCATGTGACAGGCGTTTTCTATCATTTTTTTTCAGTCTATTGTGAAGTTATAAAGAGAAATAATTTCTCTTATGTTTATATAAATATATAAAGAGAAGCGTGACTGGACGTTACACAGGTTTCCAAACACTGCCACCTGATGAAGGTACAAAGACACCAAGAAAAGCCCTAATGTATATTTTTCACGCTCTGTCAGATTTCCCTCTGAAGATATTTTCAAGAAGGCACACAAAAAAAGACAAAAAAAAGTAAAGTAAAAAGCTAAGATGTTGTTAATAGCGAAAATCAATAAGATATACCACAAATACAATTTAATCTCGGGGCTCTTGAAGTTCTTCAGTCCATTAGAGACAAGAAAGGTTCGATGGTGGCACGGCAAGGCTTGGCTCGGCCTGCCCGCCTTCACACACGACGCGGCTTGCCACTCCACCGCCGGGATACCTCCATTAATGAACCAACAAGCTATATCCATTAACGAGAGCGAGCAATAGCTACCGTCCGCACTTCAGCTGAACTGCCAGTACCAACACATTAACATCTAGCTTCAGATTACACCCGACCTCCGTTTAGTCGATCTTAAGTTTCCAGGCTTTGTCCTTCGGGTGATGGCGTCCATTTCTTAGCCGCGATATTGTGTTGAGGATTCACTTAGTTAGAGACTCCTATTGAAGGATGCTGAAGGATGTAGTACTACATAGAGACGCTGAAGGAGGTACTGTGCTCGGGGGCTGTAGGTTAGTCTGTGTATAATTAATTTGCTTCTTTACAATGCATTATCATGGTTCGAGACGGGTTTGGTCACCACTGTTGCCAATCGTTGGTTAACTGAAGGACCTTCCATTCCAATATTTTTTTTATTTACCTTTTGTTTAATGCTTGAATGTACAAGAGACATCTTCTATTTTGTCATGTTATATATTCACTGACATGCTGAACAGCACTTGAACGAATATGACTTAGATTTGCTGTGTAAAATTCCACTGTTCGTGGTTTATGGTGTTTGGAACAAGTTTTTGCATCGTGATTCGAGCCATTCGCGACAAGAGTGTGCTATCCTGTGCCACGCTCAAACGGTCGATGCTCCCGACACTAATCGCCCTGGAAATGGTCCCTGGGGTGCGGGGCGGCGAGCAGGACAGTCTTGGCCCGATAGCTTCTTTCTTGGTGTGTGTTTGGTCGGGTGTTTCCTGGAGTGGGGAGGTGTTGGCTCAGGGTAGACTAATGATGTTTGGAGAGCGCCCGAGTGTTTGCACCTGTCTCCAAGCCACTTCTCCAGGCGCCTCCCTCTTGTGTGTTGAGAGCCAAGCGCTGCAGGAGCAGCCACGGGCAGCAGCAGCAGCAGCAGCAGCAGGTAAAGGAACAGGAGTAGAAAGAAGAGTAGCAGGAGGTGGAGGAACAGCAGCAACGGCAGTTAGAGGAAAAGCCAAAAAAAAAAAAAAATAGAAGGAACAGAACATGGAGCAGAGGCTGAGGCACGAGAAGGAACAGCAACCACATGCAGCAGAAGCAGAAACAGCCACAAACAACGATTGCAGGTGGAAGATGAGTAGCAGCAGCAGCAACAACAACGGCCACAGATAGCATCAACAAGTAAAGGAGGAGCAACAGAAACAGCCACAAACAGAAGCAGCAGGTGGAGGAAAAGGAGCAACAGGTGAATAAAGATGCAGCCCCAAAAAATGGAAACAATAAGTGGATCATGTAAAGGAGAGAAGAAGGAAGAATATGAGGACATGAAGAAAGTAAAATGAAACTGTAAGAAACATAAAGACAATATATAAAGATAAGAGGAATAAGATATGCTTAGAGAGAGAGAGAGAGAGAGAGAGAGAGAGAGAGAGAGAGAGAGAGAGAGAGAGAGAGAGAGAGAGAGAGAGAGAGAGAGAGAGAGAGAGAGAGAGAGAGAGAGAGCACAACCGCGTCACTGGACCTTGGTGTGGGTAAACTTAACCATTTACCAAACTACCGCACGAATCACCACAGACGAAATAATGGAAAAAAATACATAATCCACTCAGGAGAGTTGAACATAATCCACCAAGGTCAATAACGTCAAGAAGACAATGTAAATGACATTATAATGAGGATGGTGGAAGGCATTTTCAATAGAAGACATACGGACACACTGATTTTTGTTCGAATGGAGAAGGCAAAGCTTTTTTCCCTCTTTGGTTTTAGTCATTTCCTCCTCGCTCTTCAACACCCCCAGAAAAGTAATAGATGTATTTTGGTTGCTGCTCGATCCGGGGAAGAATATATATCCCCGTGTCCCATAGGCCCAGTTTATGTAATGGTTTAGATAAGAACATAAGAACATAAGAACATAAGAACGAAGGAACACTGCAGAAGGCCTACTGGCCCATGCGAGGCGAGGCTGTGAACACTAACTCCAAGGCCGAGGGACTGATTACCTCATCTTTTGTATATAGTTCTACTGTCTTCCTATTATGTCCTAGAATCTGTATTGATAAAGCCACTGGATGGCGAAACGTCTACTACAATAAAGATATCCAGATGTTGCACATGTGTCTTAACTTTCATACCGGCTTAAGCCAATGCACCCAACCTAGTCAGGTCAGGTCAGATAAACCGACAAGATGAAGAATGAGACACCTGTGCAGCATCTGGAAATCTTGGTTGAGGCAACGTTTCGCCATCCAGTGACTTCCTCAGCCGAATACTCAGAAAAGTGGTTAAAGATGATAAGGAGAATGAGGTAATCAGTCCCTCAACCTGGAGTCGATGTGTTCAGTCTATCAGTCCCTCAACCTGGAGTCGATGTGTTCACGCCATCAATCATTGACTCCAAATTGACTCCAGGCTGAGGGACTGATTACCTCATTCTCCTCCTCATCTTTCACCGTTTTTCTCTGCACTGGACTGAAGAAGCCACTGGCTGGCGAAACGTTTCCTCAATAAAGATTTGGAAATGCTACACAGGTGTGAGAGTCTTCAACCAGTCTCACGCTACCTCAGTGTTCTCAGAATGTAGGTTAGGTTATGTAAGGTTCGTCAGGAATCAGGACAAATGTTTCCTGACGCGGGTCTTAGTCAGATGATGACCCGCCTTTGGAGCTTTTGGTCATCCGACCGAGGCCTTCCGCTGGCTTACCGGTCCACCCCTTTAAAAATTATGGTCTCAGAATGTATAACAGAATGCGGTATAAGATTCCAATGCAGTTAAATATAAGCGTTAAAGATCTGAAGCCAATCTGAAGAGTCATTCAGAAGACAATGCATGTTAGTTATACCAATTTCTTCAATAAAAATGAAAAATTTGTACCTAGACAGTCCAACATCAACTCGAACCTTCCACTAATTATAACAGCTTCAGAGGTTTCAAGCCAGTCGAATGAGGCATTCTTTAGTGATTACACAAAGACCAATGCAGAACAATCCATACAATAATGAAATTTTTTAGCTCAAGATCTTTTGCACTCTCCGTGCGTCATCAGGAGCAATGCAATGTTGCAAGGCTAGCAATAGATAGTATGAGAAACAGTGTGTATGCGATAGTATGAGACTCAACCAGACTAAAAATAAAGGAAAGAAAAATAAAGACAATCTGAAAAGGAAGAGTAGACAAGAGAAAGGTAGAATTATATTTTTTAAGCTTGTAAAAAAAAGTAAGCTAAATATTAAAGACAAAATACAAAGAACAAATTATGAAAGCTAAAAATCACTGAGGTAGAGGAAGAAATTTGTGAGGTATTAAATATAGGGCTTCAGAGTGTGCTTACGAAAGATATTTTTCACGTAGTAGAAGATTTTAACCCCAGACAGACAGCTGTATTAGAGGATAGTGAAATGACTAAAGAGGAAGTAAAAAAAATTACTACAAGTTGCTGATAAGAAAGAACTACAGGACCAGACAGAATATGTAAATTAGCAGACATGGAAGATGCCACATATTGCCACAATATTTGAAAAAGGTGACCAGAGAAAGAACCTCAAAGCTCTTTCGTGCCCAACGATTTTGTTAGAAGTAAAATATACTTTGTGCGTGTACTGAATAAGAAAAATTAAACGAATTTCAATTAGAAATTGAAATATATAGGGATCCTAGTAAGGAATCCTCTCTGCTGGTACTTTTAGTAACATTCTCCGGCGCATGAGTCGTAGGTCGGTTATATTGAATGTAATGGGGAAAAAACATTAAAATGGAATCAGCTCTCAGAGAATAATATATTAACTGGGAATCAATTTGGCTTTTGGTCTCCACGTTTATGGATATCAAATTTGTTAAGTTTTTATGATAAAGTTATGGGGAAAACACATAAATCAATTAGAAAATGTCCAAAAAAGAGGTACGAAATGGTTTCTAGATTTGAGAGACATGAACTATGATAAGAGACTGAAAACATTAAAGATATCTATGTTGAGTGATACCAGGAAAAGATATCTATGTTGAGTGATAGCAGGAAAAGATATCCATGTTGAGTGATAGCAGGAAAAGATATCCATGTTGAGTGATAGCAGGAAAAGATATCCATGTTGAGTGATAGCAGGAAAAGATATCCATGTTGAGTGATAGCAGGAAAAGATATCCATGTTGAGTGATAGCAGGAAAAGATATCCATGTTGAGCGATAGCAGGAAAAGATATCCATGTTGAGTGATAGCAGGAAAAGATATCCATGTTGAGTGATAGCAGGAAAAGATATCCATGTTGAGTGATAGCAGGAAAAGATATCCATGTTGAGCGATAGCAGGAAAAGATATCCATGTTGACCGATAGCAGGAAAAGAGGAGACATGATAACCACATATAAGGACTTGTAGATGAATGGTTCAAAGAACCGAAATGTTGTAAAATTAGACACATGTGCAACTCTTGGGTATCTTTATTGAGGAAACGTTTCGCCATACAGTGGCTTCATCAGTCCATACATAGGAGAAACTTGAAGAACAAGGTTGAGGGACTAATTACCTCATTCTCCTCCTGTTCTTCAAGTTTCTCCTATGTATGGACTGATGAAGCCACTGTGTGGCGAAACGTTTCCTCAATAAAGATACCCAAGAGTTGTACATGTGTCTAATTTATCAACATAAGGACTTGAAAGAGTATATAAAGAAGATTTTCGAGTGCTTGCAACAGGGTTAACAACAGACCACAGTTGCAAACTGAGAAAAAAAAATAGAGCGGGAAGGGCAGAAACGCAATAAAATAGGAATTAGTAAAGAACAATAAGGGACAGTACCGTGACTGGAACAATACACGAATGGTGTTGTCCAAGTCGTGCGGGTTATTGGTATAGGAAGGAGTATGTACTCCAACCATTAACACTGATTTTTTATGATAAACGTAAGAAGGGACACCACTACAATAGGCCTACTCATGTAGCTACAAAACGGCAATTACACACACACACACACACACACACACACACACACACACACACACACACACACACACACACACACACACACACACACACACACACACACACCAGGATCAGGATTGGACAGTCTGCCGGTTCTGTTAGGACCAAATTCGGCTGAGGGACAAGAAAATGGCGGAGAACTCCAAGAAATGATAAATATTATGGGAACTTGTGATAAAAGGCGGGGGAGCGCTGAAGAAAGTCAGGTGTTCTTAGAACACTGGTCAGGTGTTCTTATTATTATTATTATTATTATAATAATCAAGGGGAAGCGCTAAACCCGGAGGATTATACAGCGCCTGGGGGGGATGTGGAAGGCATTCAGGCTTAACTCGGGGAACTGGAGCACAGATCCAATTCCCTAAATCAAGAGCCCCTCACCAACATCAAGGAACCTTCCTTGAGGGGTCAGGTGTTCTTAGAACACTGGTCAGGTGTTCTCAGAACACTGGTCAGGTGTTCTCAGAACACTGGTCAGGTGTTCTCAGAACACTGGTCAGGTGTTCTCAGAACACTGGTCAGGTGTTCTCAGAACACTGGTCAGGTGTTCTCAGAACACTGGTCAGGTGTTCTCAGAACACTGGTCAGGTGTTCTCAGAACACTGGTCAGGTGTTCTCAGAACACTGGTCAGGTGTTCTCAGAACACTGATCAGGTGTTCTCAGAACACTGGTCAGGTGTTCTCAGAACTCTGGTCAGGTGTTCTCAGAACACTGGTCAGGTGTTCTCAGAACACTGGTCAGGTGTTCTCAGAACACTGGTCAGGTGTTCTCAGAACACTGGTCATGTGTTCTTAGAACACTGGTCAGGTGTTCTCAGAACACAGGTCAGGTGTTCTCAGAACACTGGTCAGGTGTTCTCAGAACACTGGTCAGGTGTTCTCAGAACACTGGTCAGGTGTTCTCAGAACACTGGTCAGGTGTTCTCAGAACACAGGTCAGGTGTTCTCAGAACACTGGTCAGGTGTTCTCAGAACACTGGTCAGGTGTTCTCAGAACACTGGTCAGGTGTTCTCAGAACACAGGTCAGGTGTTCTCAGAACACTGGTCAGGTGTTCTCAGAACACAGGTCAGGTGTTCTCAGAACACAGGTCAGGTGTTCTCAGAACACTGGTCAGGTGTTCTCAGAACACAGGTCAGGTGTTCTCAGAACACAGGTCAGGTGTTCTCAGAACACAGGTCAGGTGTTCTCAGAACACAGGTCAGGTGTTCTCAGAACACTGGTCAGGTGTTCTCAGAACTCTGGTCAGGTGTTCTCAGAACACTGGTCAGGTGTTCTCAGAACACTGGTCAGGTGTTCTCAGAACACAGGTCAGGTGTTCTCAGAACACAGGTCAGGTGTTCTCAGAACACTGGTCAGGTGTTCTCAGAACACAGGTCAGGTGTTCTCAGAACACAGGTCAGGTGTTCTCAGAACACAGGTCAGGTGTTCTCAGAACACTGGTCAGGTGTTCTCAGAACACTGGTCAGGTGTTCTCAGAACACTGGTCAGGTGTTCTCAGAACACTGGTCAGGTGTTCTCAGAACACTGGTCAGGTGTTCTCAGAACACTGGTCATGTGTTCTTAGAACACTGGTCAGGTGTTCTCAGAACACAGGTCAGGTGTTCTCAGAACACTGGTCAGGTGTTCTCAGAACACTGGTCATGTGTTCTCAGAACACAGGTCAGGTGTTCTCAGAACACAGGTCAGGTGTTCTCAGAACACAGGTCAGGTGTTCTCAGAACACTGGTCAGGTGTTCTCAGAACTCTGGTCAGGTGTTCTCAGAACACAGGTCAGGTGTTCTCAGAACACTGGTCAGGTGTTCTCAGAACACTGGTCAGGTGTTCTCAGAACACTGGTCAGGTGTTCTCAGAACACTGGTCAGGTGTTCTCAGAACACAGGTCAGGTGTTCTCAGAACACTGGTCAGGTGTTCTCAGAACACTGGTCAGGTGTTCTCAGAACACTGGTCAGGTGTTCTCAGAACACTGGTCAGGTGTTCTCAGAACACAGGTCAGGTGTTCTCAGAACACAGGTCAGGTGTTCTCAGAACACTGGTCAGGTGTTCTCAGAACACAGGTCAGGTGTTCTCAGAACACAGGTCAGGTGTTCTCAGAACACTGGTCAGGTGTTCTCAGAACACTGGTCAGGTGTTCTCAGAACACGGGTCAGGTGTTCTCAGAACACTCAGAACACAGGTCAGGTGTTCTCAGAACACAGGTCAGGTGTTCTCAGAACACTAGTCAGGTGTTCTCAGAACACTGGTCAGGTGTTCTCAGAACACAGGTCAGGTGTTCTCAGAACACAGGTCAGGTGTTCTCAGAACACTAGTCAGGTGTTCTCAGAACACTAGTCAGGTGTTCTCAGAACACTAGTCAGGTGTTCTCAGAACACTAGTCAGGTGTTCTCAGAACACTAGTCAGGTGTTCTCAGAACACTGGTCAGATGTTCTTACGAACTTAGAGGATTATCGTCAAGTTATCCCAGGTTATCCCAGGTTATCCCAGGTAATCTACACATATGCTACTACGTGAAGATTATATAACTGTATTTACGTGTACCTGAACAAACTTGTATAAATGTTGGTAAAATTACCGACAATATGTTAGGTAAAAGGACACAAGTGCAACTAATGTGACATTTTATTATGGCAACGTTTCGCTCTCCAGGAACTTTATCAAGCCGTTGCAACTTAATAAAGCTCCTGGAGAGCGAAACATTGCCACAATAAAATGTCACATTAGATGTGTCGTATTCTTTCTTTCAACACACTGGCTGTATCCCACCAAGGCAGGGTGGCCCAAAAAGAAAAACGAAAGTTTCTCGTTTTAAATTTAGTAATTTATACGGTCCTATTATCTGAATAAATTTACTATTGCGATTATCAACACGGTGTTTGTTACCCCAATGGCCGTACTTCACTGTACGGCATCCGTGGTGTACAACACCATGGTTTCTTTATGGTATCTTAGTGTCCAAACATTTCACCTGCTGTGCTAGCAAGTGTAACTGAGAAAGTGGTACCGACAAGAAGTGGAAAAAAGATACTTATACGCTTACACTATCGCAGTGGAAGGCGTAGCGAGGACTCACCCCAGCGTAATATTAACAAATGAAAGCAAATAGGGAGGAAAATGAGGCCTGGTCACAGACCCGGCCGCGGGGGTGATGCTGCCATAAACCTTGTCCAGGTATAATCCAGGTATACACGTCACTAGACCAGTTACCCAGCGAGTTATACAGCCCTTCCTTACTCATGCGATGTGTGGCCACAGCCAGGTTGGTCAGGTACTGACTTTAGGTGCCTGTTCAGCGCCTTCTTGAAGACCGCCAGGGGTCTATTGGTAATCCCCCTTATGTATGCTGGGAGGCAGTTGAACAGTCTTGGGCCCCTGACACTTATTGATAGAACAGAGGAAAGTAACAATAAATTAGAGGAGAGTAGCAATAGACTAAAGTAACAATAGACTAAAGTAACAATAGACTAAAGTAACAATAAACTAAAGTAACAGTAGGCTAAATTAACAATAGACGAAAGTAATAATAAACTAGAGGACAGTAACAACAGACTAGAGGAAAGTAACAACAGACTAGAGGAAAGTAACAACAGACTAAAGTAACAACAGACTAGAGGAAAGTAACAACAGACTAGAGGAAAGTAACAACAGACTAGAGGAAAGTAACAACAGACTAGAGGAAAGTAACAACAGACTAGAGGAAAGTAACAACAGGCTAGAGGAAAGTAACAACAGGCTAGAGGAAAGTAACAACAGACTAGAGGAAAGTAACAACAGACTAGAGGAAAGTAACAACAGACTAGAGGAAAGCAACAACAGACTAGAGGAAAGTAACAACAGACTAGAGGAAAGCAACAACAGACTAGAGGAAAGTAACAACAGACTAGAGGAAAGCAACAACAGACTAGAGGAAAGTAACAACAGACTAGAGGAAAGCAACAACAGACTAGAGGAAAGTAACAACAGACTAGAGGAAAGCAACAACAGACTAGAGGAAAGTAACAACAGACTAGAGGAAAGCAACAACAGGCTAGAGGAAAGTAACAACAGACTAGAGGAAAGTAACAACAGACTAAAGTAACAACAGACTAGAGGAAAGTAACAACAGGCTAGAGGAAAGTAACAACAGACTAGAGGAAAGTTACAACAGACTAGAGGAAAGTAACAACAGACTAGAGGAAAGTAACAACAGACTAGAGGAAAGTAACAACAGACTAGAGGAAAGTAACAACAGACTAGAGGAAAGTAACAACAGACTAGAGGAAAGTAACAACAGACTAGAGGAAAGTTACAACAGACTAGAGGAAAGTAACAACAGACTAGAGGAAAGTTACAACAGACTAGAGGAAAGTAACAACAGACTAGAGGAAAGTAACAACAGACTAGAGGAAAGCAACAACAGACTAGAGGAAAGTAACAACAGACTAGAGGAAAGTAACAACAGGCTAGAGGAAAGTAACAACAGACTAGAGGAAAGTTACAACAGACTAGAGGAAAGTAACAACAGACTAGAGGAAAGTAACAACAGACTAGAGGAAAGTAACAACAGACTAGAGGAAAGTTACAACAGACTAGAGGAAAGCAACAACAGACTAGAGGAAAGTTACAACAGACTAGAGGAAAGTAACAACAGACTAGAGGAAAGTAACAACAGACTAGAGGAAAGTAACAACAGACTAGAGGAAAGTAACAACAGACTAGAGGAAAGTAACAACAGACTAAAGTAACAACAGACTAGAGGAAAGTAACAACAGACTAGAGGAAAGTAACAACAGACTAAAGTAACAACAGACTAGAGGAAAGTAACAACAGACTAGAGGAAAGTAACAACAGACTAGAGGAAAGTAACAACAGACTAGAGGAAAGTAACAACAGACTAGAGGAAAGTAACAACAGACTAGAGGAAAGTAACAACAGACTAGAGGAAAGTTACAACAGACTAGAGGAAAGTAACAACAGACTAGAGGAAAGTAACAACAGACTAGAGGAAAGTAACAACAGACTAGAGGAAAGTAACAACAGACTAGAGGAAAGTAACAACAGACCACAACCACTAGGGTTTATCTTAATATAAACATTAAGACCTTATATCAAAACTTTCCCTCACACTAACTTAACCTATTTTATCCGGCCCTAACATAACCTAACTCCACCTATAATATAATATAATATAAACATAAAGGTCTAACCTTGAACAGATGACAGATAACTGTTGTCGATATTTAAAACGTGCAGAAACTGACGGATTATAAAACATGCGCAAACGAACGTGTTATCTGGACAGACTGGACATGCACAAACTTCTGTTTTATAGATTTTAGCTCCGAATATGAATACTCAACACTTGCAACTGCAGCTCCACTTGAAATATAATTCCCTATAATACTCACAACTCTGAGAAAATAAATCTTTAATATATATATATATTATTGTACCCACGGAACAAGTGGTATTCATCAATAACACTCCACTAGCCAAGGAGTCGAACCTATGCTGTTTTGGCCCGCCTCATGGTGAGAGAAAACGCATTACGCTTTAGACCACTAGACCACACAACCCTTAGCAATGGTGCATCACAAGCTAGATGTTGTACCCACCATCGAAGGACACAAACAGGGAGTAGAATGAAATTAGCTCAGAGGCGTCCACACCACCGTATGTCCTTCGATGATGGGTACAACATCTAGTTTGACTGGACGCACCATTGTTAAGGATTGTGTGGTCTAGTGGTCTAAAGTGTCTGTTTTTTGCTCTCACCATGAGGTGGGCCAAAACAGCATGGGTTCTACTTCCTGGTTAATGCTGTGTTGTTATTGATCAACACCACTTGTTCCGTGGGTACAATAATATATATATATATATATATATATATATATATATATATATATATATATATATATATATATATATATATATATATATATATATATATATATATATATATATTAATGAAACCACGAACAAGTGGTATTGAAACATATATATGTTTGTATGTATTTATGGCGTCTCCAGATAAATCACATGTATAATCGATAATTTGCCTGTTCGACCGGATAATTGATTAGCTATAGTGTCCGTATAATTGCTTAATCAACTCAGTAAAATGAGATAGATTATCACTGGACCACTTAATATTATGTCTCGGACATAAGGTTACCCGGATAACCGGGTAACCTTATGTCCGGATAACAGGTTAATCACACGTCGGATAACCTCCATGTACAGATTACCGAACATCTTTCAAATATAGTCAAGGTGAAGCGCCAAACCCTTAGTTGTATAGCAGGGCCTGGGTAATGGAAGACAGGTTTGATACAGGAAAGGGAAGGGTAGCTCTAATTCCTTGGATCAGGAGCCCCTCACCGGCCTCAGGAGAATACATCATTATCTGGTTTTAAATTCAACTTAGTGGGCAAGAGGGGCTTAACTCACGGCCAATCGAAGAGCCAAAATGAGCCTTAATGTACTAGCGCATAGAGGCTGTTTTGGTTCTTCAGGTGACGGTTGGTTAAGACTGTGATTTATTGGGTCATTGGTGGTAATGTTGGCTCGAACCTCTGTAACGCTAGTTACGATGACAGGAGGGTGGTGGTGACGGTGGTGGTGACGGTGGTGGTGAAGGTGGTGGTGGTGATGGTGGTGGTGATGGTGGTGGTGATGGTGGTGGTGACGGTGATGGTGACGGTGGTGATGGTGGTGGTGATGGAGGAGGTGATGATGGTGGTGGTGATGGTGGTGGTGATGGTGGTGGTGACAGTGGTGATGGTGGTTGAAGATGGTGGTGTTGGTGGTGGTGGTGTTGATGATGCTGGTGATGGTGGTGGTGACGGTGGTGATGATGGTGGTGATGGTGGTGGTGATGGTAGTGGTGACGGTGGTGGTGACGGTGGTGGTGACGGTGGTGATGGTGGTTGTAGTGATGGTGGTGACGGTGGTGATGACGGTGGTGGTGGTGGTGGTGGTGATGATGATGGTGATTGTGGTGTAGTCGGCACGACTTATATATATATATATATATATATATATATATATATATATATATATATATATATATATATATATATATATATATATATATATATGCAATAAGATCACAGTAAATAGGTGATTTCAGAATATGCAAAACAACCACTCTGAAAGAATAGAGAAATTCCAAGCGCTTTCGTGACTACTCACATTATCAAGGAAAGCGCTTGGAATTTCTCTATTCTTTCAGAGTGGTTGTTTTGCATATATATATATATATATATATATATATATATATATATATATATATATATATATATATATACACACACACACACACACACACACTGTGGAGATTCAACATTTGGGTGAGATTCGTCAGAAGTGAGCACAAATGCCTCCTGACGCAGGTCTGCGTCACATGATGACCCGTCACTGCAGCTTCTGGTCACATGAGTGAAGTCTTCCCCTGAGTTACCCGTCAACTACACCTTTAATAACTAAAGATAACATCACTTGAGACTGAACACTGGCTCAAGCCTTTTAATATACATCCGTTCTGGCAGTTATCACAGGGGGTCCAAAGGCTTCCAGGAAGCTTATAATTAAGCCATCAGGGTTCCGTGACGCAGCAATATTTGGCTTTTTCTGTAGGTCTGAAAAAAAATGTAGTACTTGACACAATAGTAGAAACCTCTTACAGTGACATGGTATATAAGTTATGGACATTCTTGCTAACCTTAGCGGAAAAGCGTGTTGAGTGGCAACATCTTCTGCGTGTTTACGCCGGTACTCACAAATGAGTACGAGAAAATGTACTTTAATTATGCACTGTATTGTGACGTGATGAATACAAATAAAAATTTAGCTGCTCCATGCCGGGAAGAAAACAGAGAAAAATAGGTTTAAATTACGATGAGGAGAGGAAGTAGCGGAGGATATTGGATGCTCGGCGTGTGGCATCAAGAGACAAGTGAAGTATGGGGTGCGGTGAACACAAAAGCTGATGAAGTCTTCACAATTAAACATGCGCCAGTGATAAATGGTATGGCTGAGGTGGCCGGCTACCGTATCCATCATAATCCCACCGAGTGCAGCCACTCGCTCACGCACTCTGGAGTGACTCCACCGCAGTATGGGGGTGCACCACTCGTGAAAAATGGCCTGCTCGAAGTGGCTTTTTGGTGTCTGTTATATATTTTTTCCCTCTTAGTGTATTTATTTACATTTTAAACTATCTATACACGTTTCGGTTTGTATTCCGGACTTTTTATATATCTCTGTTTGTATGTTAGATTATCTATATAGATTATCTATGTACATCTATATGCTTATATTTTAAACTCTACTTTTCTATATTTCTGTTTATCTCCCTAAAATGTAATGTTAATAATGATGTATTTCCTCACAAGATGAGTGTCGCTTCTCGTTCAACTCATCGCCTATGATAACTTAAATAAATCAACTCATCTACATTTCTCCTCAACAGCTGTTTCATTGTTCACAATTTTCATTTATATACATTCATATTTTTTTAAAGTGTGATTGGCTAACTGGGTGAGGGTTGTCTGCTCATCGGAACCAGAATTGTTTATACGGGTTAGAATCATCCAATAAGATCACAGTAAACAGGTGATATCGCAATATGCAATACAACCACTGTGAAAGCGCTTGAAAGTTCACTATTATTTTTTCACAGTGGCTGTGTTGCAGGTGAGATCATGTATGGGACTGGAGGGACTACCACAGCCCCCTGACACAGTGACAGTGAGTTACGGTGCCGACACTGCCGCTGGGGACGAGTCATGTTGCAGAGGCTCACAACTCAGTGCCAGACTGACACTTCCTCCTGGGTGAGGATTGGTTCACGGACGTGGAGTGGAAAGGGGTGTTTTTCTTCCAAGGAACTGGAGCCTCCCTCCCTTGGTTGAAACCTGGTTAAACTTCTATTTCCCCAGACACTATGGTCTCCACGGGTTTAACTCTCCATATGATTATGATAATAATAAATCATAAAATAATAATAATAATAATAATAATAATAATAATAATAATAATAATAATAATAATAATAATATCTCGATGAGAGTTGCTATACAGACTATAAAATTTCTATGCTTTCCTCATTCCTCGTCTTCCCTCATTATTCCTTTCCACCATTATTCCTCTCCACCATTATTCCTCTCCACCATTATTCCTCTCCCTCAATCTTCGTCTCCCTCATTCATCTCTCTCATTCTTCATCTCTCCCATTCATCTCCCTGATTCTTCATCTTCCTCATTCTTCACCTTCCTCCTTCTTCATCTCCCTCATTCTTCATCTTCCTCATTCTTCATCTCCATCAATCTTCATCTCCATCAATCTTCATCTCTCTCATTCATCTCCCTCAATCTTCATATCTCTCATTCTTCATCTCCCTCACTCTTCATCTCTCTCATACTTCATCTCCCTCATTCTTCATCTTCCTCATTCATCTCCCCCATTCTTCATCTCCCTCATTCTTCATCTTCCTCATTTTTCATCTCCCTCATTATTCATCTCTCGTTCTTCATCTCCCTCATTCATCTCTCTCATTCTTCATCTTCCTCATTTTTCATCTCCCTCATTCTTCATCTCTCTCGTTCATCTCCCTCATTCATCTCTCTCATTCTTCATCTTCCTCATTTTTCATCTCCCTCATTCTTCATCTCTCTCGTTCATCTCCCTCATTCATCTCTATCATTCTTCATCTCCCTCATTCATCTCTCTCATTCTTCATCTCTCTCATTCTTCATCTCCCTCATTCTTCATCTCCCTCATTCTTCATCCCTCTCATTCATCTCCCTCATTCATCTCTCTCATTCTTCATCTCCCTCATTCTTATCTCCGTCATTCTTCATCTCCGTCATTCATCTCCCTCACTCTTCATCTCCCTCATTCTTCACCTCCCTCATTATTCCTTCCTTCTGGCGCTGAATCTATTCACTGCTTTTGTTATTCTTGCATAAATGGCAAGACTTTTTTTCAGCCATAAACTGCTGGTCACCTCATAAACGACGCTGCTTTGGTTAACGAGACACGTCGACCGTTTCCCTCGTTAATTATCCCCGCTGAAGAATAACACGTATAACTGTCATTAAGAGTATTTTTCCCACAAAAAAAACTAGCAACATCTGAACAAAGGCTCACTGCAGAAGGCCTACTGATTCATGTTTTGCAGGTCCTCAAACCCAACATTGCAGTAGGCCTACTGGCCCATGCTAGGCAGGTCCTTTTTCACTCGTACAAGTACATAAGAGAAGATAAGTACTGAAGTATATATCAATTGTTAAATGTAATAAACAACCAGAGAACAACGAGTGTGGTCAAGTGGCTTACGCATTGGCCTGGAAATTTACGGCTCACCCGCCATGGGTTCTAGTCCCACTCGCTCCGTGGTTTGTAAGTATACATAGATGGTTGTAATTCCTCGTTTATATTAGTGCATTATTGATGTGTAAAAGTGACAAGTAGATGTGCGAGAGTTATGCGACAATACTTGGGTACCTTTATATAGTAGAGACCTTCACCCACCAGAGGTATATCAACCAGTACAGTGAATTAATGATGGAAGACCTGAAGAGTTACAGTAATTTAAGGTGATCAGTACCTCAGCTTTGATTGGAGGTGATCAGTCCCCCAGCCTTGATAGGTGATCAGCCCCTCAGCCTTGATAGGTGATCAGTCCCTCAGCCTTGATAGAAGGTGATCAGTCCCTCAGTCTTGACAGAAGGTGATCAGTCCCTCAGTCTTGATAGAAGGTGATCAGTCCCTCAGTCTTGATATGAGGTGATCAGTCCCTCAGCCTTGATATGAGATGATCAGTACCTCAGCCTTGATAGTTGATCAGTCCCTCAGCCTTGATAGGTGATCAGTCCCTCAGCCTTGATAGGTGATCAGTCCCTCAGCCTTGATAGATGATCAGTCCCTCAGCCTTGATAGGTGATCAGTCCCTCAGCCTTGATATGAGGTTATCAGTCCCTGAGCCTTGATAGGAGGTGATCAGTCCCCCAGTCTTGATAGGTGATCAGTCCCTCAGCATTGATAGGTGATCAGTCCCTCAGCCTTGATAAATAATCAGTCCCTCAGCATTGATAGGTGATCAGTCCCTCAGCCTTGATAAATAATCAGTCCCTCAGCCTTGATAGAAGGTGATCAGTCCCTCAGCCTTGACAGGAGGCTATCAGTCCCTCAGCCTTGATAGGTGATCAGTCCCTCAGCCTTGACAGGAGGCTATCAGTCCCTCAGCCTTGATAGGAGGTGATCAGTCCCTCAGCCTTGATAGGAGGTGATCAGTCCCTCAGCCTTGATAGGTGGTGTTCAGTCCTTCAGCCTTGATAGGTGGCCAGTCCCTCAGCCTTAATATATGATCAGTCCCTCAGCCTTGATAGATGATCAGTCCATCAGCCTTGATATGAGGTGATCAGTCCCTCAGCCTTGATAGGAGGTGATCAGTCCCTCAGCCTTGATAGGAGGTGATCAGTCCCTCAGCCTGGATAGGATATGATCAGTCCCTCAGCCTTGACAGGAGGTTGGTTATCAGTCCCTCAGCTTTGACAGGAGGTTATCAGCCTCTCAGCCTTGACAGGAGGTTATCAGCCTCTCCGCCTTGACAGGAGGTTATCAGCCTCTCAGCCTTGACAGGAGGTTATCAGTCCCTCAGCCTTGACAGGAGGTTATCAGTCCCTCAGCCTTGACAGGAGGTTATCAGTCCCTCAGCCTTGATAGGAGGTGATCAGTCCCCCAGTCTTGATAGGTGATCAGTCCCTCAGCATTGATAGGTGATCAGTCCCTCAGCCTTGATAAATAATCAGTCCCTCAGCCTTGATAGAAGGTGATCAGTCCCTCAGCCTTGACAGGAGGCTATCAGTCCCTCAGCCTTGATAGGTGATCAGTCCCTCAGCCTTGACAGGAGGCTATCAGTCCCTCAGCCTTGATATGAGGTGATCAGTCCCTCAGCCTTGATAGGAGGTGATCAGTCCCTCAGCCTTGATAGGAGGTGTTCAGTCCTTCAGCCTTGATAGGTGACCAGTCCCTCAGCCTTAATATATGATCAGTCCCTCAGCCTTGATAGATGATCAGTCCATCAGCCTTGATAGGTGGCCAGTCCCTCAGCCTTAATATATGATCAGTCCCTCAGCCTTGATAGGAGGTGATCAGTCCCTCAGCCTTGATAGGAGGTGATCAGTCCCTCAGCCTTGATAGGAGGTGATCAGTCCCTCAGCCTTGACAGGAGGTTGGTTATCAGTCCCTCAGCCTTGACAGGAGGTTATCAGCCTCTCAGCCTTGACAGGAGGTTATCAGCCTCTCCGCCTTGACAGGAGGTTATCAGCCTCTCAGCCTTGACAGGAGGTTATCAGTCCCTCAGCCTTGACAGGAGGTTATCAGTCCCTCAGCCTTGACAGGAGGTTATCAGTCCCTCAGCCTTGATAGGAGGTTATCAGTCTCTCAGCCTTGACAGTAGGTTATCAGCCTCTCAGCCTTGACAGGAAGTTATCAGTCCCTCAGCCTTGATAGAAGGTGTTCAGTCCCTCAGCCTTGATATGAGGTTATCAGTCCCTTAGCCTTGATGGAAGGTGTTCAGTCCCTCAGCCCTGGTATGAGGTTATCAGTCCCTCAGCCTTGACAGGAGGGTATCAGTCCCTCAGCCTTGACATGAGGTTATCAGTCCCTCAGCCTTGACGGGAGGTTATCAGTCCCTCAGCCTTGACAGGAGGTTATCAGTCCCTCAGCCTTGACAGGAGGTTATCAGTCCCTCAGCCTTGATAGGTGATCAGTCCCTCAGCTTTGATAGGAGGTGATCAGTCCCTCAGCCTTGATAGGAGGTGATCAATCCCTCAGCCTTGATAGATGATCAATCCCTCAGCCTTGATAGATGATCAGTCCCTCAGCCTTGATAGATGATCAATCCCTCAGCCTTGATAGATGATCAGTCCCTCAGCCTTGATAGATGATCAATCCCTCAGCCTTGATAGATGATCAGTCCCTCAGCCTTGATAGATGATCAATCCCTCAGCCTTGATAGATGATCAGTCCCTCAGCCTTGATAGATGATCAGTCCCTCAGCTTTGATATGTGATGATCAGTCCCTCAGCCTTGACAGGAGGTTATCAGCCTCTCAGCCTTGACAGGAGGTTATCAGCCTCTCCGCCTTGACAGGAGGTTATCAGCCTCTCAGCCTTGACATGAGGTTATCAGTCCCTCAGCCTTGACAGGAGGTTATCAGTCCCTCAGCCTTGTTAGGAGGTTATCAGCCTCTCAGCCTTGACAGGAAGTTATCAGTCCCTCAGCCTTGATAGAAGGTGTTCAGTCACTCAGCCTTGATATGAGGTTATCAGTCCCTCAGCCTTGATAGAAGGTGTTCAGTCCCTCAGCCCTGGTATGAGGTTATCAGTCCTTCAGCCTTGACAGGAGGTTATCAGTCCCTCAGCCTTGACAGGAGGTTATCTGTCCCTCAGCCTTGACAGGAGGTTATCAGTCCCTCAGCCTTGACAGGAGGTTATCAGTCCCTCAGCCTTGACAGAAGGTTATCAGTCCCTCAGCCTTGACAGGAGGTTATCAGTCCCTCAGCCTTGACAGAAGGTTATCAGTCCCTCAGCCTTGACAGGAGGTTATCAGTCCCTCAGCCTTGACAGGAGGTTATCAGTCCCTCAGCCTTGACAGGAGGTTATCAGTCCCTCAGCCTTGACAGGAGGTTATCAGTCCCTCAGCCTTGACAGGAGGTTATCAGTCCCTCAGCCTTGACAGGAGGTTATCAGTCCCTCAGCCTTGACAGGAGGTTATCAGTCCCTCAGCCTTGACAGGAGGTTATCAGTCCCTCAGCCTTGACAGGAGGTTATCAGTCCCTCAGCCTTGACAGGAGGTTATCAGTCCCTCAGCCTTGACAGGAGGTTATCAGTCCCTCAGCCTTGACAGGAGGTTATCAGTCCCTCAGCCTTGACAGGAGGTTATCAGTCCCTCAGCCTTGACAGGAGGTTATCAGTCCCTCAGCCTTGACAGGAGGTTATCAGTCCCTCCACCTTGACAGGAGGTTATCAGTCCCTCAGCCTTGACAGGAGGTTATCAGTCCCTCAGCCTTGACAGAAGGTTATCAGTCCCTCAGCCTTGATAGAAGGTTATCAGTCCCTCTGCCTTGATAGAAGGTTATCAGTCCCTCTGCCTTGATAGAAGGTTATCAGTCCCTCAGCCTTGATAGAAGGTTATCAGTCCCTCTGCCTTGATAGAAGGTTATCAGTCCCTCAGCCTTGATAGAAGGTTATCAGTCCCTCTGCCTTGACAGAGGTTATCAATCCCTCAGCCTTGACAGAGGTTATCAGTCCCTCAGCCTTGACAGAGGTTTTCAGTCACTCAGCCTTGACAGAGGTTATCAGTCCCTCAGCCATGACAGAGGTTATCAGTCCCTCAGCCTTGACAGAGGTCTACAGTCCCTCAGCCTTGACAGAGGTTATCAGTCCCTCAGCCTTGACAGAGGTTTTCAGTCACTCAGCCTTGACAGAGGTTATCAGTCCCTCAGCCATGACAGAGGTTATCAGTCCCTCAGCCTTGACAGGAGGTTATCAGTCTCTCAGCCTTGACAGGAGGTTATCAGTCCCTCAGCCTTGACAGGAGGTTATCAGTCCCTCAGCCTTGACAGGAGGTTATCAGTCCCTCCACCTTGACAGGAGGTTATCAGTCCCTCAGCCTTGACAGGAGGTTATCAGTCCCTCAGCCTTGACAGGAGGTTATCAGTCCCTCCACCTTGACAGGAGGTTATCAGTCCCTCAGCCTTGACAGGAGGTTATCAGTCCCTCCACCTTGACAGGAGGTTATCAGTCCCTCAGCCTTGATAAATCGTATATATCTGCACAAAATTATTCAGACATTAAAAGTAACGAGAAATATTAAGTACACAGTGTATAATATAATATTAACCAGTCTGGAAAACACTGTCCCCCCCCTCCGACGCTACAACACTTACCTATAAAATACCTCCCTTCACTTCCTCCCTATTTGTTGCTTCCCCTCACTTCCTTCTTGCTCCTTCCTCTCACTTCCTCCTTACTTGCTGCTCCCCCTCACTTCCTCCTTACTTGCTGCTCCCCCTTCCTTCCTCCCTACTTGCTACTTCCCCTCTCTTCTTTCCTACTTACTATCTCTCTTCCTTTCAGAAATCAGTCAGTATATAATTGTAAATAACTAAAGAATGAATTACATTCGATATTTTGTGGATCTGACCGAAGTTCAAAGAATAACTTACCTCCGGTGATTGTTCAGTTTCAACAGTCAGTCAAAGTTTTAACAGTTACAGTTTCAAGAGTCACTCAGTTTAGTGTTAGTAACTGGCACTGTCCAGTCAGGCACGCTGAGAGAGACAGTCGGCGACGACAAATGGAGTTAATTTAATGGGGTCTTAGTGATGATTGGCTGCCCAGGTGACAACATTAAATTATTCACTAACTGGAGCTATCGATCAGTCCAGTCTGATCAGTCCTGTCTGATCGGCATAGTCTGATCACTGACTGGTGACTGGAACCATCATTATTATGACTGATACATGCAATAACAACGACAGCAACAATAACTACTAGTACTACCGTACTACGAATAATTTTGCTCCTGCTATTACTACAACTACTACTACTACCACCGCTACTAACACTACCACTACAACTACTATTACTACTGCTACTAATAATAACAATATCACCACATTTAAAACAACTTTTAACCAACTATTGTAGCATATCAATTAATGGTGAGCACGAACTATGATAAGATATCATCCAGATATCTTGGTCAACATAACTGAAGACGTGACGTCACACGTCAACATAACTGAAGACATGACGTCATATGTCAGACTCCCTAGCACACACACACACACACACACACACACACACATGATCCATAATGTGTGACACTTCTCACAGTAGTTTCTCGGCTGAGTTATTACGTGTCCGAGTCAACACAGTGTTAAGTGTAAATAAAGAGATAATGGAGAGGTATCGAAGACATGATGGATGATCTACCGCCAAGTTTTTTCTGTATTACAGAGATATGTGTTTGTTTTGAAGGAGTTTTCTTGTTTTTGTTGCTGCTTAAGTGAGAAGAGACACTTGTTTGGTGTTCACTGTTGGTTTTACTTGCTTCCCTAGACTACTTGGTTGGTGTGTGTGTGTGTACTTACCTATTTGCGATTGGAGGGGTCGACTCACAGCTGGGCCCCGCCTATTCGATGGTCACTACTAGGTCCACTCTCTCCCAGCTCCATGAGCTTTATCATACCTCTTCTTAAACCTATGTATGGATCCTGCCTCCACTATATCGCTCTTGCTGACAACTCTATAGTTAAAATATACTTCCTGACAACCCTGTGACTCATCTGAGTCTTCAACTTCCAACTGTGACCTCTTGCTGCTGTGTCCCATCTCTGGAACATCCTGTCTCTTTCCACCTTGTCAATTCTTCTCAGTATTTTATATGTTGTTATCATGTCCTCCCTATCTTTCCTGTCCTCCAGTGTCGTCAGGTCGATTTCCCTTAACATCTCCTTGAAGGAGAGAGACTAGTCTCGTTGTAAACCTTTGCACCTTCTATAATTTCTTGATATGTTTGAATAGGTGTGGGTTCCATACTGGTGCTGCATAGTCTAATATGGGCCTGATGTACACTGTGTACAGTCTTGAACGATTCCTTGCTAAGGTATCGAAACGCTATTCTTAGGTTTGCCAGGCGCCCATATGCTGCAGCAGTTATTGGTTGAATGTGCACATCAGATGTGATTGGTATTATACTCACCCCAAGATACTTTTCCTTGAGTGAGGTTTGCAGTCTTGGCCCCCTAGCCTGTACTCTATCTGCGGTCTTCTTTCACCTTCCCAAATCTTCATGGCATTGCACTTGGTGGGGTTACGTACCACCAAGAGCCAGCCGTTGGACCAGGCTTGCAGCCTGTCCAGATCCCTTTGTAGTTATACCTTGCATTCTCCGCATTAGCTTCACATCGTCTGCAAACAGACATCTGTGAATCTTTCCCTTCTGTCATGTCATTCAGGTATACCAGAAACAGCACCGGCCTTAGGACTGACCCTTGTGGAACCCAACTCGTCACAGGCGCCCACTCTGACACCTTGTCACGTGTGTGTGTGTGTGTGTGTGTGTGTGTGTGTGTGTGTGTGTGTGTGTGTGTGTGTGTGTGTGTGTCTCATAGCCACGGGTATGCACTAGCCCCGCAAGGGTCAATAAGGGAAACGGAAGGTA
>NC_091300.1:6795458-6810458 GCF_038502225.1 Cherax quadricarinatus | reverse complement strand
TCCTACACCATGGGTCCTACACCATGGGTTCTACATAGGTCCTACACCATGGATCCTACACCATGGATCCTACACCATGGATCCTACACCATGGATCCTACACCATGGATCCTACACCATGGGTCCTACACCATGGATCCTACACCATGGATCCTACTCCATGGATCCTACACCATGGATCCTACACCATGGATCCTACACCATGGATCCTACACCATGGGTCCTACACCATGGATCCTACACCATGGATCCTACACCATGGATCCTACACCATGGATCCTACACCATGGATCCTACACCATGGATCCTACACCATGGGTCCTACACCATGGATCCTACACCATGGGTCCTACACCATGGATCCTACACCATGGATCCTACACAATGGGTCCTACACCATGGATCCTACACCATGGGTCCTACACCATGGATCCTACACCATGGATCCTACACCATGGGTCCTACTCCATAGATCCTACACCATGGGTCCTACACCATGGATCCTACACCATGGATCCTACACCATGGGTCCTACACCATGGATCCTACACCATGGATCCTACTCCATGGATCCTACACCATGGATCCTACACCATGGGTCCTACACCATGGATCCTACACCATGGGTCCTACATCATGGATCCTACACCATGGGTCCTACACCATGGATCCTACACCATGGGTCCTACACCATGGATCCTACACCATGGATCCTACACCATGGATCCTACACCATGGGTCCTACACCATGGATCCTACTCCATGGATCCTACACCATGGATCCTACACCATGGGTCCTACACCATGGAACCTACACCATGGATCCTACACCATGGGTCCTACACCATGGATCCTACACCATGGGTCCTACACCATGGATCCTACACCATGGATCCTACACCATGGATCCTACACCATGGATCCTACACCATGGATCCTACACCATGGGTCCTACACCATGGATCCTACACCATGGGTCCTACACCATGGGTCCTACACCATGGATTCTACACCATGGATCCTACACCATGGGTCCTACACCATGGATCCTACACCATGGGTCCTACACCATGGATCCTACACCATGGATCCTACACCATGGGTCCTACACCATGGATCCTACACCATGGGTCCTACACCATGGGTCCTACACCATGGATCCTACACCATGGGTCCTACACCATGGGTCCTACACCATGGATCCTACACCATGGGTCCTACACCATGGATCCTACACCATGGGTCCTACACCATGGGTCCTACACCATGGATCCTACACCATGGATCCTACACCATGGGTCCTACACCATGGATCCTACACCATGGGTCCTACACCATGGATCCTACACCATGGATCCTACACCATGGGTCCTACACCATGGATCCTACACCATGGATCCTACACCATGGATCCTACACCATGGGTCCTACACCATGGATCCTACACCATGGGTCCTACACCATGGGTCCTACACCATGGATCCTACACCATGGATCCTACACCATGGGTCCTACACCATGGATCCTACACCATGGATCCTACACCATGGATCCTACACCATGGATCCTACACCATGGATCCTACACCATGGGTCCTACACCATGGATCCTACACCATGGGTCCTACACCATGGGTCCTACACCATAGATCCTACACCATGGGTCCTACACCATGGATCCTACACCATGGGTCCTACACCATTTGTCCTACACCATGGATCCTACACCATGGGTCCTACACCATGGGTCCTACACCATGGATCCTACACCATGGGTCCTACACCATGGAACCTACACCATGGATCCTACACCATGGGTCCTACACCATGGATCCTACATCCTACACCATGGGTCCTACACCATGGGTCCTACACCATGGATCCTACACCATGGGTCCTACACCATGGATCCTACACCATGGATCCTACACCATGGATCCTACACCATGGATCCTACACCATGGGTCCTACACCATGGATCCTACACCATGGATCCTACACCATGGATCCTACACCATGGATCCTACACCATGGGTCCTACACCATGGATCCTACACCATGGGTCCTACACCATGGATCCTACACCATGGATCCTACACCATGGATCCTACACCATGGATCCTACACCATGGATCCTACACCATGGGTCCTACACCATGGGTCCTACACCATGGATCCTACACCATGGATCCTACACCATGGGTCCTACACCATGGATCCTACACCATGGGTCCTACACCATGGATCCTACACCATGGGTCCTACACCATGGGTCCTACACCATGGATCCTACACCATGGGTCCTACACCATGGGTCCTACACCATGGGTCCTACACCATGGATCCTACACCATGGGTCCTACACCATGGATCCTACACCATGGATCCTACACCATGGATCCTACACCATGGATCCTACACCATGGGTCCTACACCATGGATCCTACACCCTGGGTCCTACACCATGGGTCCTACACCATGTTCCTACACCATGGGTCCTACACCATGGATCCTACACCATGGGTCCTACACCATGGGTCCTACACCATGGATCCTACACCATGGATCCTACACCATGGATCCTACACCATGGGTCCTACACCATGGGTCCTACACCATGGGTCCTACACCATGGGTCCTACACCATGGATCCTACACCATGGGTCCTACACCATGGGTCCTACACCATGGGTCCTACACCATGGATCCTACACCATGGATCCTACACCATGGGTCCTACACCATGGATCCTACACCATGGGTCCTACACCATGGATCCTACACCATGGATCCTACACCATGGGTCCTACACCATGGGTCCTACACCATGGGTCCTACACCATGGATCCTACACCATGGGTCCTACACCATGGATCCTACACCATGGGTCCTACACCATGGGTCCTACACCATGGGTCCTACACCATGGATCCTACACCATGGATCCTACACCATGGGTCCTACACCATGGATCCTACACCATGGGTCCTACACCATGGATCCTACACCATGGATCCTACACCATGGGTCCTACACCATGGATCCTACACCATGGGTCCTACACCATGGATCCTACACCATGGATCCTACACCATGGGTCCTACACCATGGGTCCTACACCATGGGTCCTACACCATGGATCCTACACCATGGGTCCTACACCATGGATCCTACACCATGGGTCCTACACCATGGGTCCTACACCATGGGTCCTACACCATGGATCCTACACCATGGATCCTACACCATGGGTCCTACACCATGGATCCTACACCATGGGTGAGAGTAATATTAGCTATAAGACACGAGCTTGTAAAGGAGAGCATGTATCACCTGAGAGCTGAGAATAAGGTCGTCGATCCTGCAACATGAGAGGGTAATTCAATCCTTGTGGCTTCACACTTTATGACACATCACGCAGCGGAAGAATAACACTATGATAATGACCGCACGCGCGACGAACACACGCAAACACGCACAGCGAAGGTACACACGACACACGCAAGCACGCACGTACGCACGACAAGTATACAAACATACACATGCAGGAACGCACGAGGACACACACACACACACACACACACACACACACACACACACACACACACACACACAAGATCTTAGCTCTACAGAAACTGTAGAGGCGAAAGCAAGAAGTAGAGTGGGTGAGATGTTATCAACAAATTTTGTTGAAAATAAGAAAAAGTTTTGGAGTGAGATTAACAAGTTAAGAAAGCCTAGAGAACAAATGGATTTGTCAGTTAAAAATAGGAGAGGAGAGTTATTAAATGGAGAGGTAGAGGTATTGGGAAGATGGAAGGAATATTTTGAGGAATTGTTAAATGTTGATGAAGATAGGGAAGCTGTGATTTCGTGTATAGGGCAAGGAGGAATAACATCTTGTAGGAGTGAGGAAGAGCCAGTTGTGAGTGTGGGGGAAGTTCGTGAGGCAGTAGGTAAAATGAAAGGGGGTAAGGCAGCCGGGATTGATGGGATAAAGATAGAAATGTTAAAAGCAGGTGGGGATATAGTTTTGGAGTGGTTGGTGCAATTATTTAATAAATGTATGGAAGAGGGTAAGGTACCTAGGGATTGGCAGAGAGCATGCATAGTTCCTTTGTATAAAGGCAAAGGGGATAAAAGAGAGTGCAAAAATTATAGGGGGATAAGTCTGTTGAGTGTACCTGGTAAAGTGTATGGTAGAGTTATAATTGAAAGAATTAAGAGTAAGACGGAGAATAGGATAGCAGATGAACAAGGAGGCTTTAGGAAAGGTAGGGGGTGTGTGGACCAGGTGTTTACAGTGAAACATATAAGTGAACAGTATTTAGATAAGGCTAAAGAGGTCTTTGTGGCATTTATGGATTTGGAAAAGGCGTATGACAGGGTGGATAGGGGGGCAATGTGGCAGATGTTGCAAGTGTATGGTGTAGGAGGTAGGTTACTGAAAGCAGTGAAGAGTTTTTACGAGGATAGTGAGGCTCAAGTTAGAGTATGTAGGAAAGAGGGAAATTTTTTCCCAGTAAAAGTAGGCCTTAGACAAGGATGTGTGATGTCACCGTGGTTGTTTAATATATTTATAGATGGGGTTGTAAGAGAAGTAAATGCGAGGGTCTTGGCAAGAGGCGTGGAGTTAAAAGATAAAGAATCACACACAAAGTGGGAGTTGTCACAGCTGCTCTTTGCCGATGACACTGTGCTCTTGGGAGATTCTGAAGAGAAGTTGCAGAGATTGGTGGATGAATTTGGTAGGGTGTGCAAAAGAAGAAAATTAAAGGTGAATACAGGAAAGAGTAAGGTTATGAGGATAACAAAAAGATTAGGTGATGAAAGATTGAATATCAGATTGGAGGGAGAGAGTATGGAGGAGGTGAACGTATTCAGATATTTGGGAGTGGACGTGTCAGCGGATGGGTCTATGAAAGATGAGGTGAATCATAGAATTGATGAGGGAAAAAGAGTGAGTGGTGCACTTAGGAGTCTGTGGAGACAAAGAACTTTGTCCTTGGAGGCAAAGAGGGGAATGTATGAGAGTATAGTTTTACCAACGCTCTTATATGGGTGTGAAGCGTGGGTGATGAATGTTGCAGCGAGGAGAAGGCTGGAGGCAGTGGAGATGTCATGTCTGAGGGCAATGTGTGGTGTGAATATAATGCAGAGAATTCGTAGTTTGGAAGTTAGGAGGAGGTGCGGGATTACCAAAACTGTTGTCCAGAGGGCTGAGGAAGGGTTGTTGAGGTGGTTCGGACATGTAGAGAGAATGGAGCGAAACAGAATGACTTCAAGAGTGTATCAGTCTGTAGTGGAAGGAAGGCGGGGTAGGGGTCGGCCTAGGAAGGGTTGGAGGGAGGGGGTAAAGGAGGTTTTGTGTGCGAGGGGCTTGGACTTCCAGCAGGCATGCGTGAGCGTGTTTGATAGGAGTGAATGGAGACAAATGGTTTTTAATACTTGACGTGCTGTTGGAGTGTGAGCAAAGTAACATTTATGAAGGGATTCAGGGAAACCGGCAGGCCGGACTTGAGTCCTGGAGATGGGAAGTACAGTGCCTGCACTCTGAAGGAGGGGTGTTAATGTTGCAGTTTAAAAACTGTAGTGTAAAGCACCCTTCTGGCAAGACAGTGATGGAGTGAATGATGGTGAAAGTTTTTCTTTTTCGGGCCACCCTGCCTTGGTGGGAATCGGCCGGTGTGATAATAAAAAAAAATATATATATATATATATATATATTATATATTTATAGGTAGTAGGTTGGTAGACAGCAACCACCCAGGGAGGTACTACCGTCCTGCCAAGTGAGTGCGAAACAAAAGCCTGTAATTGTTTTACATGATGGTAGGATTGCTGGCGTCTTTTGTCTGTCTCATAAATATGCAAGATTACAGGTACGTCTTGGTACTTCTACTGACACTTAGGTCACACTACACATACACGTACATGTTTATTTATACACACTCATCTGAGTTTTCTTTGATTTTATCTTAATAGTTCTTGGTCTTATTACTTTTCCTTTTATATCCATGGGGAAGTGGAATAAGAATCTTTCCTCCATAAGCCATGCGTGTTGTAAAAGTCAACTAAAATGCCGGGAACAATGGGCTAGTAACCCCTTTTCCTGTAATAATTACTAAAAAGAATAATAAGAAGAAAATTGTCAAAGTGGGAAGTCTGAATGTGCGTGGATGTTGTGCGAATGATAAGAAAGAGATGATTGTGGATGTTATGAATGAGAAGAAGCTGGATGTCCTGGCTTTAAGTGAAACAAAGCTGAAGGGGGTGGGAGAGTTTCAATGGAGAGGAATAAATGAGATTAGGTCAGGGGTTTCAGAGTTAGAGCTAAAGAAGGAGTAGCAATAATGTTGAAGGATAAGCTATGGCAGGAAAAGAGGGACTATAAATGTATTAATGCAAGAATTATGTGGAGTAAAATGAAGGTTGGATGTGAAAAGTGGGTTATAGCATGCGTATATGCACCTGGATAAGAGAGAAGTGTAGAGGAAAGAGAGATTTTGGGAAATGTTAACTGAATGCGTGGGGAGTTTTGAACCAAGTGTGAGAGTAATGGTGGTTGGGGATTTCAATGCTAAAGTGGGTAAAAATGTTGTGGAGGGAGTAGTAGGTAAATTTTGGGTGCCAGGGGTAAATGAAAATGGGGAGCCTTTAATTGAGCTATGTGTAGAAAGAGGTTTGGTAATAAGTAATACATATTTTATGAAGAAGAGGATAAATAAATATACAAGGTATGATGTAGCATGTAATGAAAGTAGTTTGTTAGATTATGAATTGGTAGATAAAAGGTTGATGGGTAGGCTCCAGGATGTACATGTTTATAGAGGGGCAACTGATATATCGGATCATTATCTAGTTGTAGCTACAGTTAGAGTAAGAGATAGATGGGAAAAGCGGAAGGTGGCAACAACAAGTAAGAGGGAGGTGAAAATGTATAAACTAAGGAAGGAGGAAGTTCGGGTGAGATATAAGCAACTATTGGCAGAAAGGTGGGCTGGTGCGAGTATGAGTAGTGGGGGGGGGGGGGTTGAAGAGGGTTGGAATAGTTTTAAAAATGCAGTATTAGAATGTGGGGCAAAAGTTTGTGGTTATAGGAGGGTGGGTGCAAGAGGAAAGAGGAGTGATTGGTGGAATGATGAAGTAAAGGGTGTGATAAAAGAGAAAAAGTTAGCTTATGAGAGGTTTTTACAAAGTAGAAGTGTTATAAGAAGAGTAGAGTATATGGAGAGTAAAAGAAAGGTGAAGAGAGTGGTGAAAGAGTGCAAAAGGAGAGCAGATGATAAAGTGGGAGAGGCACTGTCAAGAAATTTTAATGAAAATAAGAAAAAGATTTGGAGTGAGTTAAACAAGTTAAGAAAGCCTAGAGAACGAATGGATTTGTCAGTTAAAAACAGAGTAGGGGAGTTAGTAGATGGGGAGATGGAGGTTTTGGGTAGTTTGCGAGAATATTTTGAGGAACCTTTAAGTGTCGACGAAGAAAGGGAAGCGGTAATTTCATGCACTGGCAAGGGAGGTATACCATCTTTTAGGAGTGAAGAAGAACAGGATGTGAGTGTAGGGAGGTGTGCGAGGCATTACATAGAATGAAAGGGGGTAAAGCAGCTGGAACTGACGGGATCATGACAGAAATGTTAAAAGCAGGGGGGGATATAGTGTTGGAGTGGTTGGTATATTTGTTTAATAAATGTATGAAAGAGGGGAAGGTACCTAGGGATTGGCAGAGAGCATGTATAGTCCCTTTATATAAAGGGAAGGGGGACAAAAGAGATTGTAAAAATTATAGAGGAATAAGTTTACTGAGTATACCAGGAAAAGTGTACGGTAGGGTTATAATTGAAAGAATTAGAGGTAAAACAGAATGTAAGATTGCGGATGAGCAAGGAGGTTTCAGAGTGGGTAGGGGATGTGTAGATCAAGTGTTTACATTGAAGCATATATGTGAACAGTATTTAGATAAAGGTAGGGAAGTTTTTATTGCATTTATGGATTTAGAAAAGGCATATGATAGAGTGGATAGGGGAGCAATGTGGCAGATGTTGCAAGTATATGAGAGGTGGTAAGTTACTAAATGCTGTAAAGAGTTTTTATGAGGATAGTGAGGCTCAGGTTAGGGTGTGTAGAAGAGAGGGAGAATACTTCCCGGTAAAAGTAGGTCTTAGACAGGGATGTGTAATGTCACCATGGTTGTTTAATATATTTATAGATGGGGTTGTAAAAGAAGTAAATGTTTGGGTGTTTGGGAGAGATGTGGGATTAAATTATGGGGAATCAAATACAAAATGGGAATTGACACAGTTGTTTTTTGCTGATGATACTGTGCTTATGGGAAATTCTAAAGAAAAATTGCAAAGGTTAGTGGATGAGTTTGGGAGTGTGTGTAAAGGTAGAAAGTTGAAAGTGAACATAGAAAAGAGTAAGGTGATGAGGGTATCAAATGATTTAAAGAAAAATTGGATATCAAATTGGGGAGGAGGAGTATGAAAGAAGTGAATGTTTTCAGATACTTGGGAGTTGACGTGTCAGCGGATGGATTTATGAAGGATGAGGTTAATCATAGAATTGATGAGGAAAAAAGGTGAGTGGTGTGTTGAGGTATATGTGGAGACAAAAAAACGTTATCTATGGAGGCAAAGAAGGGAATGTATGAAAGTATAGTAGTACCAACACTCTTATATGGGTGTGAAGCTTGGGTTGTGAATGCAGCAGTGAGGAGGCGGTTGTAGGCAGTGGAGATGTCCTGTCTAAGGGCAATGTGTGGTGTAAATATTATGCAGAAAATTCGGAGTGTGGAAATTAGGAGAAGGTGTGGAGTTAATAAAAGTATTAGTCAGAGGGCTGAAGAGGGGTTGTTGAGGTGGTTTGGTCCTTTAGAGAGAATGGATCAAAGTAGAATGACATGGAGAGCGTATAAATCTGTAGGAGAAGGAAGGCGGGGTAGGGGTCGTCCTCGAAAAGGTTGGAAGGGGTAAGGGAAGTTTTGTGGGCGAGGGGCTTGGACTTCCAGCAAGCGTGCATGAGCGTGTTCGATAGGAGTGAATGGAGATGAATGGTATTTAGGACCTGACGATCTGTTGGAGTGTGAGGAGGGTAATATTTAGTGAAGGGATTCAGGGAAACCGGTTATTTTTATATAGCCGGACTTGAGTCCTGGAAATGGGAAGTACAATGCCTGCACTCTAAAGGAGGGGTTCGGGATATTAGCAGTTTGGAGAGATATGTTGTGTATCTTTATACGTATATGCTTCTAAACTGTTGTGTTCTGAGCACCTCTGCAAAAACAGTGATTATGTGTGAGTGAGGTGAAAGTGTTGAATGATGAAAGTATTTTCTTTTTGGGGATTTTCTTTCTTTTTGGGTCACCCTGCCTCGGTGGGAGACGGCCGACTTGTTAATATATATATATATAATATATATATATATATATATATATATATATATATACATATATATATATATATACCTGAAGGGTGTTCCGAGGGTCAACAAAGCCCCCGCGGCCCGGTTCATGACCAAGTCTCGCAGGGGATCAGGGCCTGATCAAACAGGCTGTTGCTGCTGGTCGCACGCAAGCCGACGTACGAACCACAGCCTGGCTGGTCTATTGGTAATCCTCCCTTATGTATGCTGGGAGGCAGTTGAACAGTCTTGGGTCCCTGACACTTATTGTGTTGTCTCTTAGCGTATTCGTGGCGCCCCTGTTTTCGTTGGGGGGATGTTGTACCATCTGCCAAGTCATTTGCTTTTGCTGGGATTGATTTTCGTGAGCAGATCTGGGACTAATCCCTCTAAAGTTTACCAAGTGTATATTATCATTTATCTTTCTCGCCTGCGTTCCAAGGAGTACAGGTCAAGGGCTTCTTTGGTACTTATACGTGCAGTGAAAGTTCTCTGTATATTCAAGTCTGCAGTTTCACCTGCCTTGAAAGGGGCCTTTTTTTCAACAAACTGGCCGCATCCCACCAAGGCAGGGCGGCCCAAAAAGAAAAACGAAAGTTTCTTCTTTTAAATTTAGTAATATGTACAGAAGAAATGGTCACTAGCTCACTGCGTTTTAATCACCTGTTAGGACACGCATGGCTAACTGATCTTGAAGACTTTCCATTCCCCGTGGTTTGTCTTGCATATATCACGTTCAGCTACAAGCTAGTATCATTTAAATACAAGTTAGTATAATTTAACTACAAGCTAGAACCATTTAACTACAAGCTAGTACCATTTAACTACAAGCTAGTACCATTTAACTACAAGCTAGAACTATTTAACTACAAGTTAGTACCATTTAACAAGCTAGAACCATTTAACTACAAGCTAGTATAATTTAACTATAAGCTAGAACCATTTAACTGCAAGCTAGTATAATTTAACTACAAGCTAGAACCATTTAACTACAAGCTAGTACCATTTAACAAGCTACTACCATTTTACTACAAGCTAATCAGTGACAAAAGAGGAACTTCACCCTTTATGGAAGCAAGGCCCTTCCTTGCGAACCTGGTCCTTTCTGGCGAACCTGGTCCTTCCTGGCGAACCTGGTCCTTCCTGGCGAACCTGGTCCTTCCTGGCGAACCTGGTCCTTCCTGGCGAACCTGGTCCTTCCTGGCGAACCTGGTCCTTCCTGGCGAACCTGGTCCTTCCTGGCGAACCTGGTCCTTCCTGGCGAACTTACTGACATTCTGAAAATGAAGGAAATAGAGAGAGATAAGGATGGGTTGACTGGAGGAGAGCATTTGACACAGCATCACACTGGAGACTGATCCATAACTTGGAAACTCAGGCGAATGTGCGAGGAAAAATGTTGAAATTGATCACAATATACCTCGGTGATAGAAAACACGCTGGTGGCAAAGAAAAAATATAATAATAATAATAATAATAATAATAATAATAATAATAATAATAATAATAATAATAATAATAATAATAACAACAACAACAACAACAATAATAATAATAATAATAGTGAATTTGGGGAGAAGAGTTACAAGAAGAAAAGTAATGAGAAAGACCTGGGAGTGATAATTACATCTAGTGTATCCCCGAGGTGCATATAACATTAGCAGCACAACGGAGGCTAACAGATTCTAGAATTGTCTTTAGGTACCTCGGTAAAGAATTTCCGAAGACACTGTACACGAAGTGTATCATTAGGTTTAGTTAAGACTACGCCGCACCAACAACACCAACAGCACCAACAGCACCAACAGCACCAACAGCACCACCAGCACCAACAGCACCAACAGCACCAACAGCACCAGCATCACCAGCACTTTCCTCACCATCCATTCCACCTCTCCACCGCCTTCTTCACACCCCCCTCCCATCACTCCACTACCCCTCCATCATTTTCCCCACCATTCCACCGATCTCCACAGCGCCGACATCAGCCTCACAATCAACAATCCATCACAGTTTGTGTTGGAGAGCCACGCCTCCCTGCCACCTGTCTGTATTTATCCAAGTTGTACACATGTACTACTCACACACACACACATAAAAACACAAACACAAACATAAACACACACGCACACACACACACACACACACACACACACACACACACACACACACACACACACACACACACACACACACACACACTCACACATACACAAGCAAACATTCAATACTTGTACAGTCAGAATGCATACTCGTTCCTCAGGACACACTTAATTCTCACCTAGTCAATAAATCTTCCAGTCAAGACACACCGTCCTTCAACTTACCAACCAATCATTGGAAACATTCTGGGAGACACTGTAGACAGTATAAACTGTTGTAGCTCTTGAACTCAGCAACAACAGCAATGAACACCTGGCTTCATTAACGACAGCAAGATCTGCAAATATTGCTTAGAAACTGCCTACACTTAAACCTATAACACCATGAAACAGAATCAAAGAGCATTCAGTACTGAGAGACCATTCACCAACCTTCTTTTACAGGGGAACACACAACATCAGGTGCATGTGAGGTCTACACTCACAGTAGCCAATCACGAAGCGGTACCTCAATACCTAAAACCATACAGACATGGTCAAGTGGTTCAGTTCAAACATCAGAATAGCGAAGAAATGTGATCCAAGTGACTTGGACCGTGGAGTGATTGTTATTGCCAGACGGGGTGGTTTAGTATCTCAGTAACTGCTGATTTCCTGGAATTTTCACGCACAACAGTCTCTAGAGTTTACGGAGAACTGTGTGAAAAACACAAAGCATTAGTCAGGGGTAGTTCTGTGCAACATGAATGTGCAGTCGACAAATCCACTTGCAACATGAATGTGCAGTCGACAAATCTGCAGCAAAAGCATAACACTATCATGTCAACATGGACCAAAATGTCCACGTAGTGTTTCCAGCACCTTGTTGAATCCATGACACAAAGAAATCAGGCTTTTTCTGGGGACAAAGGGAGATTACCCAGTACTAGAAGGGTGTACTCATCAACTTCACGTCATCTGCGAACAGGGACACTTCAGAGTCTATTCCTTCCATCATGTCGTTCACATATATCAAAAATAGCACTGGTCCTAGAACTGACCCCTGTGGGACCCCGCTCGTAACAGGCGCCCACTGTGATACCTCTTCACGTACCATGACTCGTTGCTGCCTCCCTGTCATGTATTCCCTTATCCATTGCAGTGCCCTTCCTTTTACGTGTGCCTGATCCTCCAGCTTCTGCACTAATCTCTTGTGGGGAACTGTGTCAAAGGCCTTCCTGCAGTCTAGGAAAACGCAATCTACCCAACCCTCTCTCTCGTGTCTTACTTCTGTTACCTTGTCATAAAACTCCAGGAGGTTTGTGATACAAGATTTTTCTTCCATGAACCCATACTGGTTTTCATTTATAATCTTGTTCCTTTCCAGGTGTTCGACCACTCTCCTCCTGATAATCTTCTCCATGACTTTGCACACGATACATGTCAGAGACACAGGTCTGTAGTTTAGTGCCTCGTTTCTGTTTCCTTTCTTAAATATGGGGACTACATTAGCTGTCTTCCATTTCTCAGGTAGTTGCCCAGTTTCAAGGGATGTGTTGAAGATTGTGGTTAGAGGCACACACAGCATCTCTGCTCCTTCTCTAAGGACCCATGGGGAGATGTTGTCAGGTCCCATCGCCTTTGAGGTGTCAAGGTCACTTAAGAGCTTCTTCACCTCCTCCTCAGTTGTTCGTATGTCATCCAACACTTGTTGGTATGTTCCCTCTTGATGTTCCCTTCTGTTCTGTCTTCCTACAGCCCTTCCTGTCTCTACTGTAGAAACTTCCTTAAATCTCCTGTTCAGCCCCTCACATACCTCCTGATCATTTCTTGTGAGTTCTCCACCTTCTGTCCTTAATCTGATCACCTGGTCTTTGACTGTTGTCTTCCTCCTGATGTGGCTATACAACAGTTTCGGGTCAGTCTTGATTCTCGATGCTATGTCATTTTCATACTGTCGCTGGGCCTCCCTCCTTACCTGTGCGTACTCATTCCTGGCTCTGCGACTGATCTCCCTATTTTCGTGTGTTCTCTGCCTTCTGTACTTTTTCCATTCTCTATTGCACTTTGTTTTTGCCTCCTTACACCGTCGGGTGAACCAGGGTCTTGTTCTGGTCTTCCCGTTGTTACTGTTGCCCTTGGGAATGAACCTTTCCACTGCCTCCTTGCATTTTGTTGCTACATATTCCATCATTTCATTTACTGGCTTTCCTGCCAGTTCTCTGTCCCACTGGAACTCCCGCAGGAAATTTTCATATATATATATATATATATATATATATATATATATATATATATATATATATATATATATATATATATATATATATATATATGTGTGTGTGTGAACACAAGGTCCAATCTTGCTGGTTCATCCTCCCCTCTCACTCTGGTAGTGTCCTTAACATGTTGGTGCATGAGGTTTTCCAGCACCACGTCCAACATCCTGGCTCTCCATGTTTCGGGACCCCCATGTGGCTCCAGGTTTTCCCAGTCAATCTCCCTGTGGTTGAAATCCCCCATAACCAGCAACTTTGCTCTGCTGGAGTGAGCTCTTCTTGCCACCTCAGCAAGTGTGTCCACCATTGCTCTGTTGCTCTCTTCATATTCCTCTCTTGGCCTCTTGCAGTTCTGTGGTGGATTATACATCACTGTGTGTGTGTGTGTGTGTGTGTGTGTGTGTGTGTACTCACCTCACCTAGTTGTACTCACCTAGTTGAGGTTGCGGGGGTCGAGTCCGAGCTCCTGGCCCCGCCTCTTCACTGATCGCTACTAGGTCACTCTCCCTGAGCCGTGAGCTTTATCATACCTCTGCTTAAAGCTATGTATGGATCCTGCCTCCACTACATCGCTTCCCAAACTATTCCACTTACTGACTACTCTGTGGCTGAAGAAATACTTCCTAACATCCCTGTGATTCATCTGTGTCTTCAGCTTCCAACTGTGTCCCCTTGTTACTGTGTCCAATCTCTGGAACATCCTGTCTTTGTCTTTGTCTTTGTCTTTGTGTGTGTGTGTGTGTGTGTGTGTGTGTGTGTGTGTGTGTGTGTGTGTGTGTGTGTTTACATATATGTATATGCTTACCAATTCACAAACAGGAGAAATTATTTACAAACATTATCTCTCAGACCACAGCAGGATTCGAACCTGCAAACTCGGAATCAGAGTACACAGTTGAACTAATGATTAAGTTAACACCTTGTCTTCCTATAGACGTGATAATATTCTGTAATATACACATAGCAGTTTATGCAGATTTAACTCGGGTAATATTTACAGAATATTCTCTTGAAAATCGCGTAAATAGTACCGTGACGGCAATTTCGGGCCGAAATTACGATCATGGGGTAAGAACTACAATGGCGATTTTTGCCACAGAGGTTGCAGCTGCCACAGAGGAGGCGAGGTGATCCAGAAGTAATTATTGTAGCTCCAGAAACGTTACAGTCCCCAAGCTAAACAGTGTGGCCACACGAAGGATCGATGTGACCACAGAAGGGGTCGTTATGGGCACACGA